>NC_081409.1:122179739-122551071 GCF_030272615.1 Cryptomeria japonica
AAGAAACTAATAGAGGTGTATAGACCACATGTAAAATAAATAGGCTAGGAAAGGATAGAAGAAACTAGCATGTGTAGATCCCATGTGATAAATCCAAGAAATAGTTGGAGAATATTTATACCACACATGAAATAAAAGAGGGAGCTTAGAAAGGAAAAAATGAGAGAAAGAGTTTTTGTGCAAATCTAAGTAGTTGGAGAATGTGAATAGAAATTAAAATATGATTTAATCCTAACAATATAAATTTCATAATTAAAGTATATGACTGTAAGAATTATGTTTCTAACATATATAATAAATAATTTTTTTGTTAATAATCTCTAAATTTCATGTAAAAAACTTATTTAAGTGCATGAAGGTCATGAGTTTCTTCTGAATGGTTCAATATGTGAGTTCCATTCATCGTTGTGCTTTTTTCTTTCTTGTGTCAACCCATAGGTTAATGATTTATGGGAGATATGAACAAGTTAAGCTCGCCTAAAACAAATAGATTGAATATATTGCATGTGCATTGGTACATTACTCCTTCTAATTACAGAAAAGGTAATATTATTCCATTCATGTTGTTATGTGTGTGCTTGTATAAGGCTTCCTATTCATGTCAGCCTCCCTTTAGGACTACTTATCATCACTTCTCAACTTTCTAGTGTGTATCTCAAATAGATGTATGGTGTTACTAGTAAATATTAGTTGTTGAAAGGGTATATATGTTACAAAAAATAAAGTTCAAATCTACCCCCATTTTGACCTTTTCTCGCATAATGATTTTAAATGTTAAAATTCCACCATGGTGCTTATTATATGCATGTTTGTCAACATTAAATAATCTCTTTATGATGTCATGTGAATCTTAGATATCATCTATCAATCTTATACAACTAGTGTCATGTGAATCTTACATATCATTGATTTTGTTCACATCACCTAGGGCTTTGTGCTTTTATCAAGTCTTGATATTCAAATTTAAATATGTTGTGTTCAAGCTAGCATGTAACAACTAGTTGAAAACAAATCACCTCCACCCTATATGATTAAATTGTATTATAAAAAATTGGAATCAAACCTATCCTAACAGTATTAATCTAGTAATAGGGTACCCAAGCAATCATGACCTACAACTAAGAACATGAAGTTTAAGTGTTGGAACTAAATGAGTAATAAATGAGGATCAACCTTAAACTACACACACTAAGGAACATATTAAGTTTAGAGAATGTTAGTCAACTCTAAGTATGTGACATTTTTAAGCCTAGAAGTGTATTCTTAATGTGACTGGACACCTTAAGCATCATATTAAGCCTAGAAAATGTTAACCAGCTCTGAGCATTTAAATTTTTTAAATCTAGAAATGTAATCTTACTATGTGTGATTTAAGTCGTTCCATAAATAAGAAATTAAGTTTACTTTACATTTAGAATCAATACCAATTTTTTTATTATAAATAATATTTAAATATTATACTTAATTATAATAAAAATAAATAATAAAAACATATTCAATCCCTTATCTTATCTTATCTAATTAATGATGTGTTGGAGATCTAACTTTAATCTTTAACCCCTTATTATATATTAATGATTTTGAGTAGAGAAACTTTAAAGTTTTTACTCCATTACCATTTGAAGTGAGTCTTTCTAACCATTTCATTTAATATGGAGGTAGAATATTCAAATACATTGCAATGCACCGACAATCAATTGTTTAAAGTAAATGGGAATAGGCGACAATTAATTGTTTAAGGTAAATGGGAACAAGCCTAGGTATTGAATTATGGCTGTGTCATCAAATGACACATGGGACCAATCATTATCAATGTTTCCCATTCCTTTTGGTTTTTCTTTCTTTTTAGTTATCAAATGTATTATCAATGGCAAAAGAGAGACAAATCTGTTCCTGTTTTCCTTCTTTTCCATTAGAATTTTTAGTGTTGTAAAGACCTGATGGGGCCCTTTCTCACATGGAAACCCTAATATTTGTAGACGCGCAATTATGTATTATTCTAAGTGATGAGATGGACAATGATAGCCAAATCTGAAATGGATCGTAGGTTTTATTTGATTTCAATAATCATTCACACCTCCATCCTGGATTCTCTTCCACAACAATTTCCTTTTGTTGTTGGGAGTGCATTATATTGTTTATAAAGGAATTTAGTAAAGAAGTTTACGTGATTTTAGATGAATCACCTATTTAAATCAAACGCGGGGTTATATGGGTCCACGCAATTATAGCGGTCCCCTCTTGCATATCTTTACCTGAACCTTTTCCCTCTTCAATTAAAGAAGCACGGCCGATTCCTTTTCTACATTTGTTGGTTTCCAGGAGAATTCTGTGAGAGCTTTTTTTGTCTTGTAATTATATAATCTATTCTCTTGTGTACAAAACTTACCACTGGTAGACTTCTCATATGTTAACTACTGATAGCTCTCAGTATTGTAAAGTTTTGATCGTTCTGGTGTGTTTGAGTTTAAGTAAAGAAAATACCCTTTTGTTTTCAGGGCTCTAGAGCTATGAACATGGATATTAAAGGAGAGAAAAGGAAACTGGAATTCCTGTGTTCTGAAAAGGAGAAGGTTTCAAAGAGAAAGATCAAATGCACAGTTGGATCAGATGGCAATGGTGATGAATTGGAACAGTTTTTTGCTTTGTTGGACAGGATTCAGGAAACAAAGAAAATGCTTGATCAGAAGTGCATGAATGACTGCTGTACAAAGGACAAATGCAGGGAAGAGCACTTGTACAAGACAGCCATCAAGAATATATCTCCATGGAAGCCATCGTTCCAGTGGGAGGATTTTTACAAGGGTGGTATAAATAATAGGTGCCCTGGAGAAAAGGATTTGGTGTCTCATACAACTAACCACACAGAGAGATCACTTGAAATTCATAGGCAAGGTATTGGATCTGGTGATCATGTTAGGGTTTGGTCTTCTGATGAATATGCAGTTATTGATCTGAATGTGGAGGCTACTACATAAAGCAAGGATCCGGTAATGTTACAGTAATTTCCTTAGGATTTGGAAAACAAGTACTTCTGATAATAGATATAAACATGGTTAGAAAATCCTTTTTCTTGTAAAGAACTGTCATCAATTAGATAGCAAGGTTGGGAGTTGTATTCAGTTACATTTCTTTTTCTCTTTGTAATTCCTGTCATATGTTCTAATTATTTAGGAATTTGTCATTTTATACCATTCTTTGCTCTTAAATAATCATTGTTTTTTGGCATTAAGATGACTCTTTGAATTTTACTCTCCTTAAAAAATATAAACTTTTAAGCTTTTACATGGACATATGTCGTCCATGGGATCAGAGTTCACATAGTTCTGATCTTTTTTTCTGAAGTTGATTCATATAGTTGCCATTGCAATTGTTTCTTTTGGGTCCCGAGTTTGAAAATCTTCAATTTCATGTTCTTCGTTTCTATTGACTGAGTGCAGATAATTATATACTATACTTAGTTTAGTTGTACAAGACTTTATGAGCAAGGCGAGGGTGTAGGGATAAAGTTGTCTTTTAGATTGAGCATCAGGTATTTTTCATCTTTTGATTAAGAAAAACATTTTTTATTAAAGTTATGAGTCGGACTGTATGGGAAGGATCTAGACTCAAAAACACATCAATTAAGGAAGCAAATAAAACATGTCTCACGAGAAGAGAGACAGAAACGAGGAAAGACAAAGGGGAAAGGCAAGACTAGACAATGATTTTGACTCTTGGAAGCTGTAAATGGAAAGAACCTAAAACCAGCAACAAAGTTTGGTTTCAAACTTTAGAAGAGGCATCAAATGAGGGGGAAGATGGGAATGAAAAATCCTTCCATTGTTCAAATGAAATTCGGTCAAATGCATAAGAAATCGTTGGTTCCCCAGAGAATTAGAAACCTTGCCAATGTATAGTAGTATCCAACACCATCCAATTAAAATGAGACTAAGGGCATCCCACATGAGAAGTGATCTCACACCAAATCTTGTGGTGACCTTTCATTAGCTGAGAGGATTCACAAAAGATTCCTTGCTCGCAGTCACCTAGCTTAGAACATAGCTTGACGCTAATCGTAAAAACCTTATCAGTTTCAATATAGACATATGACTTGGTGAAAAGGAAACGTTTTGAGATTTTTCAGTTGTTTCAGTCCGGTATTCTATCATGTTTCATTGTGGTAATGAGGTCTTTCATTTGTTACTTTATTGATTAAGATGACATAATTGAATGATCTTTTACTATTAAAAAAATGTTAAACTTTGAATTGAATGTTATTCCTTGATAATTAGAAATTCATCTTAAATATTCAAATTATATTAAAAGTTATTCATCTTTGTGGAGCATATTTTAATCTTGTGGATTGAGCTTATGGATGTTTCAATCAAAAATGAGCATTATCTAAAGATTCTATTTCTTTTTTAGATCATATTTTAATCTTGTGGATTGATCTTATGGATGTTTCAACCAACAATGAGCATAATCTAAAGATTCTATTTCTTTTTTAGATGATTGTTTGGATGGATCTTATTTATGCTTCTAATGTCACTATGCATATAGCAAGAAGTGGGTTTCTAAACAAATGATTGTTTTGGTATTGTAATATTCAAAAAAAAAAATGGTTTAAAAAATATATTGTACTAACCAAACTTTCAAGCTATTTTATTCAGATTTAAGTTCATTTTTATGCACTTTTTAATAAATGTTTAGTCGATTTGTTCACTCAATTTATTCAAGGTTAAAAGATGTTATTTTTTTCATAATTATATCTTTCAAGTCTCAATTAAATAACTAAATCCATTTTAACATTTTCCATTAATAATAGATAAAATATAAGTTAATTAAAAGTTAAGAAAAAATGGTGAATATGAAATTAGAGAAAAAGTGGTTACAATTTTTCCATAGATCAGTAAGGGGTTGATGACACATTAAAACTTTTTTCCAAGAGAGCACAATTTCTTCATAGTACAATATCAATTGAATTCCTTTTCATTAGAGATGATATATTCTAGAGAGAAAAATCTAAGAATTTTACCTCTCCTAATCATAGATCACAACTTGTAGCAATATAAAAATTTCTTAAATTTGGTCATAAAATAGCAAGTAAATTAGAATATTACAATACATTATGATACTTTAAATATGTTGACCATCCATATAACCTATCAATTACAATGGAATCATATGATATATTAAATTTTTCAAGTTTAGGACTCTCTTTTCAACTACAATATAATTTTTTTCAAAAATACAATCATAATAACATTAGCTAAGCATCTATCAATTAGTGCCAATACAAATTTGCATCACTTGAAGATTGAACAAATCCAACTAGTTATTTTTTCTCATGTATTAATATAACAAATTACCTACTAGAAAATAATAAAATAAAATGAGCCCAACCAAGAACCACCATGTTTCCTTCTTCTCAAGACAATGGATATAATAGCTTTATAAATAATAAAATTTTATATAAATGGTCACATAATATATTAAAATACATTCATGTCACATTTACATTCAACGTGATAGATAACAACAACCACATGTGCCACATTATTCCAATGTTAACACTTGGCTTGACAAATTTATCATGGTATGAATCAAGTGTACAAAGAAACAATAGTAGAATAGGGATAATTCATTCCTAAATAGTTATAATCGTATGGTTTTATTGTTTAGACTAAAGCCTAGAAGAAGAGTATTGATCCTCAATAATTTCTTTTATTATAGTTTAAATGAATGTACACACAATAGACCACTCAACTCATTATACATATGTGTAATATGTGGAAAATGGGGTTCACTATCCTAAGCATGCAAACTAGGAATCAAACCCAATCCTACCAATTGCGTTCGAGAACAACCAATAAGCCCAACTAAAAACCCTTTGGGGAGATAAGCAGAATGAGTTGATTATTCTCTTTTGTGCTTTTATTGATTTGATAAGATACATGCAAAGAACTAGGCTAAAAGATGCATAATTGACAATAAATAACATAAAATAACAAAGAAAAATGTGAAAATCAATTGTATAGAACTAGAAAGGGGATGTAGAGAAGAACCTGTGATAGAAATTCGGACTCAAAATGACTATACACGATAACTAGGCACTATAGTTCTAATAGGTGTTTGGATGCAAATTAGAATCGAACTGGTCTCAGGAGCTCCCAAACTATCCTCTAGTAAAGCTACAGGTCAAAACACCTAAACTATTGCACTATGGACCCTAGTCCTCATGTTACCCATTTAATTTTATCTCACTAGTCTTGTCTCTATCTACATTATACTTTTGTATCTTCAGTCTGAGCTTAAAACCTATTTTTTTTAGCCTACAAATCCACAAAAGAAGATAAAAATGGTGTTGGACTATATAGGGGCTTGCCTCAGTCAAATATTCAGGTTTGAATTGACCCTAAAACAATGATGATTAGGAAAGAAATAGAAATTTAAACTAAAATGATTGAATGGCAATGTTTAATTTTTAATGATTATACCTTCAACTTATGATGAAATTCTATTAGGATAAATCCTCCATTTTTTGATACAAGAACATGATAAATTATCCTAAAATTCATCATGAAAATATATTTGAAGATTCCTTGTTGTATCTTGAATCTACTTAGACACATATTTGCTCCTAAAGAATAATAAATTCTTTTGGAATGAAACTTGTAGATGATAATGAGTTTATGAAATTAATTAGGGATTGATATCTTACATAGGGTTCTCAAGATAAATTCACCTTTTGGATGACTTAAAATATTCATTTTTTCACATTGAGGATAGACCTCCCCATACTGCAGTGGTTAGCTACAAGCCTCCTACATGGGAGGTCTTAAGTTCAAATCTCAAAGAATTATAAAAAAAAAATGTTAAGACCAACACTTTACCCTCCCGTAATTTTAATCAAAAAGTGTCGAACATTAGGGTACCCTATTGTCCAGACAAAATAGGCCTAAATTTTAAGGGTCATAAGATAATAAGGCCTTGATACTAAATCTATAATTTCTACGAAAATAAAAATATTTAAGTTTGGTAAATGTTTATTTAAAACGAGATAGGACCCATATAAGCTTAAAATGATATAAGATAAATGCAACACTTAAAATTAGGGGCCAAATAAGAATTTTTTGATGGATTAAAGTAAAATAGGACCCATATTCTTAAAATTCAAGAGAAGACTAGGTCCCAAAATACTTAGAGGAGTAGGAAAAATAAAATAAGTTCTAAGAGAGTGTGAAATTAGACTCATAATTAAAGGAGTATAATTGACAACACTACACCATGTTACATAAAGACAACATGAATGTGTGTGTGTGTCTTCCTCAAGTTATAGATTTATAACACACACTAATTACACACATATATATTAAACTATCATAAGGTAAGTGTGTTTAAGTCAGAAAACTAGCCCCTAATCCATCACAAAAATAAGCTTTGAAAATTCTTACCCATTTTATAGTCAAATGAGAATAAAATTCAATGGAATTGTATAGATGTTGTAGGTTGGGATTCAACCCTTTATAAAATTAACATTTAATAGATGAAGATATCTAGCGTATTATAGTGAATCTAAGAGTCTATAGGTTTTGTACCCACATTATAAATATTAGCGAATGCACTCACGAAAATGACATCAAAACAAGATTCAATACTACCCAACCATATATTTAATATAAATGGGTTAAAAATACTAATTCACCAATAAGCATCAATCATAGGGAACTAACTAAATACTAATCTATGATGTGAAAGGAAAATCTCAATAAACTTCCATCAAAATATATTTTCTAGATCAAGAATGACCTAAAGTTATATAATTACCAACCATCATACTCACATTAAAAGAGAAAACTCTAACATAAAATTAGGCACGAATAAGCATGCAACACTATAAAATGATATATCTTTTTGTCATCAACTGAGAAAGGCTCATGTTTGGGTTAGCACAATCTTCTTCTATGGTTGATCTTTTCTCCCAACTTTTTAGGCAAGTTCTGTTCACTCTTTAGTTTGGGTTGAGGTTTGCTCCCTTTTTCCTTAATGTTACTCCTCTTTTTCTTTATATTACTCCTAGTCTGTTAGTTTTATTTCTCTTTTCTTATGTAATTTACATATATTAATATAATATACACACTTAATATGTTTTTCCTTACAAGAAAAAAAAAAGACACTATCAAATGATTTGATGACCTCTAAAATTCTATACAATTCCTAGGTATCCTTAAATAGAAATGAGTTAAAAAATGTGTTAACCATGTAACACTATCATATACCATCTACAGATTGGTCTTCTAACTTCCTGAGCCATCTTTGGGTATGATCTTGCCGGATTTCATTAACCTTTTCCTTCCCTTTCTCATTTGATCCTCCATTACTAACCGGTGGATTTCTGCTTCTTTAGAACTTGGCAATATATCCAACCTCATTACATGCATAACATGTAACATTGCTCTTTTGAATTGTTTTGCTAAAAATGGTGTAATTGCTTGACCTGCACTGATTAGCCATATATCCAAATTTTCCACATGCATAACACTTAACATTCATTCTACAATCTTCTGTCTTATGACCATACTTATTACATTTAAAAAATTGACCGGGAGAAGAATCAGGGTTATTATTTTCTCTATTTCTACATTGCCTAGTCATGTAACCAAATTTATTATAAAAAAAGAATCTACCATTAAATTTATAAGCATTAATCTACCTTACCAGTGCCTTATGGTTTTGATCTTCATTTGTAGTAGGGAACTCTGTCATTGTTCAAATCCAAGACCACTGGAATCTCCATTCTGTCTTTGGCTCTTCAATAACTCATCTAGTTGTGTTGAACTAATCTTGAATTTTTATTTATTCTCACTTGCAATAGTCAGATCATCTCTTAGAATTATCATTTGCCTCTCAAGTTCATGTTCATTACTCTAGGATTGTACTAAATCAATTCTCAACATATCATTCCCATGAACCAACCTACCACATTCTTCAAATTTGTTCTTCAAAGATATAGCAAGATTTTCTTACTTTTCCTTTCGATCTTCAATCTCCTTAGACATCCTCATAGTTATAGCTTGCATTTCATTTCTCATAACCATGTTCTCCTGACTCAGTTTCTGACACTGTTCCTTAAGTGCATCTTTCTCTTCATCATCCTTATTCTGCAAAAGTTCCTTCCTCCTAGCTTGAACAAATGACAACCTCTCTTGTAGGACAAGAATGAATTCCTGAGTAGAATTCAATTCATTTTGTAGCTTCAAGTTCTTCATCATTTCAACATCATAATCTTCAAGTGCCACCTCAAGTTTCTTTTCCAAACTTATATCCATGGATTTTGGATTCAGGATCTTCCTCAAGTTGTTAAACTTCCTCTGAGGTACAAAGGCTCTGATACCAATTGTTGGAATCCAATAACATTGAGAGGGGGAGTGAATTAGTGTTCTACCAAAATGATCAATTTTAACCTTATTAAAACATGCATACACCAACCGGTATACCGGTACATATAGAATTGAAAGAAATATAGCAACCAATAAGACAATCACATAAATGAGTACCATAACACACATAATTATACATGGAAAACCACAAAGAGGAAAAAAAATGGTGGGATTTATGACCCACAATATCAATCCACTGGCCATATGAAGAGATATTACAAAATATAGGAGCCTACACTTGCAGGAAGGATTACAGCCTAGAGCACACTGCTCAATCACAAAAGGAGCCTCACTGACTACATACAAATCCATACTACAATCTGGAGAAATGATTGAACTACAAAGATAACATCTTCTATGCCTGAATACAAGTCTAGTTAAGCTTTGTTTGTTTTAGTCTGAAACCCTAAACCCTTATCGGAATACGCCTTACATAAATAACCTCACATACATGATCTCTCTCATATATTTCTCATCTCCTTCACTATTTGCTTCCTAATGCATATTCATATTCTATATTATCATCTATCAAAATGATCTAACCAACTAACCTAGATATACCCTTTACAATTTATCATGCCTTATGTCGGCTTACAAAGATAATTACTATATAAATATACATGTCAGCTAGATAACATAAATACATGAATATCAAAAAAAAATTCTGATTCCGAATCCAAAAGATGTTAGCCTCCAATACCGATAACCTGATTCTAAACCATGTCGGCCTGCATTGCCAGTAACCAAATAATTCTATCCAACCTGTCGGTACCAGTGCCTGTGAAGTGTCTGTGAAGTACCTGTCAATACACAACTAACCCAAAATATGAACCCGAAATAAATTACCATGTTCGCATCAATGAAAACATAGTGAAACCAACCAATTGAGTGTCACTATATAAGAGCATTGTCAAACCAAACCGCATTTTATTCCATTGGATTATGATGGAAAATTAGATTCAGATAAATTATTAGATTGGATAACAAAGATGGAAAGTTATTTTGATTTTGAAAGTACTGCAAAAGATAAGAAGGTGAGATATGCTTTCACTAAGTTGAAAAGTCATGCATCACTTTGGTCAAAACATTTGCAGGTTGATAGATAAAGAAGAGGTAAAGAGAAGATCAAATCATGGGAGTGGATGGTTACAAAGTTGAAATCTAAGTTTATGCCAACTTATTATCAAGTGAATTTGTTCTGGAAGTTACAGAACTTGAAGTAGAAGGAATCAAGTGTGAAGGACTATACCGAGGCATTCTACATGTTGAATATCAAATCTAGGTATACTGATGATGAGGTTGAACAAGTTCCCAGATATTTGAATGGGTTGCGGATGTCTATACAAGATAAACTTAGTTTGATCAAGTTGCAAAGTGTTGAGGAAGCTTACCAATATGCCCTGAAAGAAGAAGAGAATTTGAACAAAATACATGAGTAGAAACAAAGAGGTAGAGGTGGATTGTTTTTCAGAGGAATATTTCAAGGAGGAAGAGGAACTTGTGCAGATCAGAACAAAGACAAGGAAGTAAGCAAGGATGGTAGTTCGTACTGGAAGGATGATAGAAATTTCTAGCAGAGAAGAGAATCTGATAGTTACCAGAATGAGGGTTATAGAAAAGATGATAGAAGAAATGATAAGAGAGTGTTTAGAGGAACTTACTTTAAATACGGAGGAGAAGGAGATCACACTTTTGAATGTAAGAAGGCAAAAAACACTAGAAGAACAACATTGGTAGAAGAAGACTCTATCGGATTAGCTAATAAACCGGAAGATGGATAACTATTGATGATGAGGAGAAATTTTTGTCACACCAGAGATGAAGAGGATCCCTTGTAGAGAAGGAATTTGTTCAAGACTAGATGTAAGGTATTTGGTAAGTGTTGTAAAGTCATTATTGATAGTGGTAGTTCAAACAATATTTTTTCAAAGGAGATGGTGAATAAGTTGAAGTTGGAAAGATTGAAACACCCTAATACTTATCAGATAGAATGGATTCATGATGATCATAAGATATTAGTAAGTGAGAAATGTCTGGTGAAATTGAAAATTGGAAATTACCATGATGAAGTTTTGTGTGATATCATGCCTATGGATATTTGCCACATCTTGTTGGGAAGACCTTAACAGTATGATAGATAGGCAATACATGATGGGAGAAAGAACATATAAACTATTATTGCAAATAGGATAAATCAAAACTTGTTACCCTTTGAAGAGCCCCTGAAGAGTGAAGTTTGTATGAATTCTAGAATTTGTTTGGTTGATGGGAGGAGATTCCTAGATGGAATGAGACATGAGAGTGTGTTTTGCCTTAGTTCCTAGGAAGACTAAGAATCTAGAGCTTGAGGAAGAACAACCAGAGGAGATAAAGGAGTTACTGATAGAGTATGTAGATGTCATTTCAGATAATGTACTTGATTGATTACCACTTATGAGGAGTATCATTCATTGCATGGACCTGATTCCCAGAGCTAGTTTGCCTAACAAAGAAGCACACCGGATGACACCGACAGAGAATGAAGAGTTGAATAGTCAAGTGCATGAATTGTTGAAAAAAGGTTGATCAAAGAAAGTTTGAGTCCTTGTGTAGTACCAGCCATGTTAGCACATAAGAAGAATGGAGAATGAAGGATGTGTACCAATTCTAGAGCAATAAACAAGATCACAGTGAAGTACTAGTTTCGTTTGCCTAGGATGGATGACATAATGGATTTCTCGAGTGGAGCCAAATACTACACAAAGATAGACTTGAAGAGTGGATATCATTAGATCAGAATCAAAGAAGGAGATGAGTGGAAGACAACATTCAAGATGAATGAAGGATTATATGAATGGTTGGTCATGCCTTTTGGGTTTACTAATGCACCAAATGCTTTCATGAGATTGATGAATGAGGTATTGAAGAAATTATTAGGTAAGTTTTTTATTGTGTATTTGGATGACATTCTGATTTTTAGTAAGACAAAAGAGGAGCATTTGTTCCATTTAAGATAAGTTTTGTAGAGATTGAGAGAAGAGAAGTTGTTGATAAATCTTAAGAAGTGTAGTTTTATGAAGGAAGAATCATTTTTTGGGGATTTGTAATGTCTTCAGATGGATTGAAGATGGACCCTGAGAAGGTAAGAGAAATTGTTGAATGGCCTACATTAGAAAGAACTAGAGAGAAAAGATCATTTTATGGACTATCTAGTTTCTAGTAGAAGTTTATTAGAAATTTCATCTCACTTCATAACCCTATGATTAAAACAATTAGAGGAGATAGGAAAGAATTGAAATGGACAACCAGAGAAAATAAGAGTTTTGAATTGTTGAAGCAGAAGGTGACTGAGCAACCTATGTTAGCTTTACTAAATTTTAGCAAGGTATTTCAAGTGGACTGTGATGCAAGTGGAAATGCAATTGGAGAAATGTTAAGTCAGGAAGGGAGAGTAGTAGCTTATTTTAGTGAAAATTCAAGTGATGCAAGAAGGAGATATTTAGTGTATGATTAGGAATTTTATGTTGTAGTTCAAACCTTGAAGAAGTGGATACATTACTAGTTGCCTAAGAAGTTTGTGCTATATACCGATCATCAAGCTTTGCAGTATTTGAATAGTCAGAGTAAGTTGAACCAAAGACACATGAGATGGGTAGAATTCTTGCAGAGTTACACCTATGTGTTAAATCATAGAAGTGGGAAGTCAAACAAATTTTTTGATGCATTGAGTAGAAGAAGAAATTTGCTGATAGAAATGAGAGTGACAGTGTTAGGATTTGAGGAGTTAAAGACCTTGTATGATGATGACCTGGATTTTGTAGAACCTTAGAAAGCATGTAGAGAATTGGTTATGGTAGATAGAAGTAAGTGGTTGGATTATTTCATTTAGGATGGGATTTTGTTCAGAGGAGTTCAGTTGTGTATACCTAAGAGTTATATTAAGGATAATTTGATAAAGGAGAAGCATAGTGGAGGATTAGGTGGACACTTTGGTGTTGACAAAATAGTAGCATTGGTGAGTGAACATTAATTTTGGCCCCAGATTCATAATGAGGTCAAAAAATTTGTGCAGAGCTTGCAACATCATAAAATTGTGACCTTGCAATTTTCAACCACATTTGGGCCTTCACATTGGTAAATCAAATCCTCAAGCCTGATTAAAGACTCGAGACTTGCTCAATCCTCAAAAACTGCACTTTCTCGCATCCCACACTGCCTAAACCATGCTTTCTATCCTAGATAAGGGAAGGGAAGGGGCATGGCACCCCTTTCCTTGCCCTATTTTGGGCCCCCTCTGCATTTATCTTGCATTGGGCTTTGCATTTGGAAACGGGAAAAGTTTCCCTATGTCGGCCTATGATGAAAAATTAGTTGATTAACCCTAATTGATGAATATATAAGATGCATTCCTCTCTCCTATTGGTATAACATAAGTTCAATAAGCATACATGACGTGGAAAATGGGATCCTAAGAAAATTCAAGCATTCAAGCATCCAAGCATTCCTTTCAAGCATTGAGCATTCTAAAGTCTCCTTTCAAGGCTAGGTGTTGCATTCAAGTCAAGGATTCAACCAATGAAGATGAGATCTCTCTTGGCATTCAAACAACTCCATCTATATTTCAATTGTACCCTCTTTAGGGGTGAATTTCATTTCAGTTATTTACTTTCGTTACTTGAAAGTATTTTTGATTATTTGGTTAATAACAAAACTGATGTTTGACCTAAAGGCAAACCCCCAATCCCAACAACATTTTCTCTCTTTTATGTGTGTAGGTTACAGGTGCACAGTTAAATTTGTAGATTTGGACTGCATTTTCAGAGGCAGAAAAACCCTTTTCTTGCGTGGATGTTTCGGAGGACCATGTGCACTTTCAACACGGTCCCAACAACTTTCGCTCAAATTTGCAGGGGAGCTTCATCTTAATATTTAATTGCTAATTCTAGGTGCATAGCTTCATCCCACATTTCTATCTTAACTTACAATCATTTCTTTTCGCTTTTACACTTAGTCTTAAATCACATAATTCAACCTATTGCATTCTAAAAGAGGGGTTACTTTTACTTTCCAGTTTCATTATCAATTCACTTAGCATTCAATCTCTTCCTATTGAGATTGGATCTAGTGAATTCTCCCCCCTCTTTTAAATGTAATGTGTGTGAAAAGGTTCAGGAGAATCTTTTGTGAAAATTTTCATTCTTTTTGAGGAGAGAAAATCTTTCCTCTTGATTTCTTCAACCATTACATTTTGGTGATCTTGATGTCTTACATGCTTGATATTTCAAATTATTGCATATTTTTCATTTACAAGTTTAATTTTCTTGCAAAATTACAAAACTTAGTGGTTCATTCAATCAAAACCCCAGTTTTCAAAAAATGGAATTGAACTTGTGTCTTGTAAAAATTGTTGTCTATTATTTTAGATCTAAAAATTGCATCGCTTGTCAAATTCAATTTCTTCATTGTCTTGTTCACTTTGCAAATTCAAATTTACAAAATTAAGTGGTTAGTTGTCAAAACCTTAATTTTGAAAAATCAACTTAAACTTGTGAAAAAATTGAATTCACATTTAATTTTCAGATTTAGGACTATTTTTCAGATTTGTCTTCTTGTTTAAAATTCAAATTTTCAATTTCCCTCCCTTTTCCAAAATTCAAAATTTTAAAATTCACTGGTTAGGTCCTAAAACCCTAATTTTCAAAATTAATTGGATTTTGTGTAAATTTCAATCAATTTCAATCAATTTTAGTTTCCTAAACATTATTCAAGGTGAAGTTATCCATTAGATTTGACATTTTTAAAATTTACCTTTCAATTTCTTATCTTTTTCAAAACCCTAATAGGGTCCTATTTTCAAATTTAAACCTTAATTTCGCCTATCTAAAATTTATGAAATCAACCAATTTCTGGGGGTTAGCTTTAAAATCATCATAACTTTAATCCCTGAAAATTTCCAAAAAATTTGGGAGGACCATGTGCACTTTCAACATGGTCCCTAGCTTTTTTCCCAAAATTTTGGGAGACTATTATGACTGGGTTTAATTGATTAAATCTAGAAAATTGGCTGATTTTTTAAATTTTTTCTCTCTCTAAAATAAAAAATACTTCCCAATTTCGACATCACAAAAAAATTGAAATTAAGTGGTTAATTATAATGTGCCCTAATTTTAATTCAAATTTTAGCAAATTTAATTTTGAAATTAAGTGGTATTCCATTGACCCTAATTTTAAATCTCAATTTCTTAAATTATTTTACAAATTGTGTCATTCTCCATTTCAAAAAAGTTCAAATTATGTAATCATAAATTCCTTGAATTTTTCATTACTCAATTTTGCAAACTTTGTTCCCAAAATTTAAAATTCAAATTCCAAATTCAAATTTTCCCTCTAGTGCATGAGTTTTACCACTTTCAAAATTGGATAATCAATTTGACAACTTTCAACAATGGATGTCCTCAAAATACCCTAATAGTGAAGCTCTTCCATTAATTGAAGGCCTAAAGTACATGATTCAAAGTGATAAGAATGGAATTGATATATTGTGTTGCAATGATCATATTGTTGATTCTAATGTCATGCCTATAAAGAGTTGTGCTAGAACTTAGGTTATTCACAACCATCTACACAAATCAATCATTCTATTCCTTTGACCACTCCTATGTCTAGCAATCCTACTTTCACTTTAAACATTATGCCTACATCAACTCAAAATGTCATACCTACAACCATTAGTCATGGGGACAATCCCTCTTCATCAATCAACCCTTCGTCCTTACCCATGCCTTCAATAATTATTCCTCTTGTCTCTCAACCAATCAATGTGATGCAAGGGGGGCATTCATCTAATCATTCTATCCCTCCTTTTAGTGTCCCTTTTCCTACTCAATCATCGCCTATGCCTACTTACCATAGTGTTCCTCTACCTTATTCTCAATCAATGCCTTCTTTCAACAACATCACACCACCTTCTCAATCAAACATGTCTAACATAAATTCTTCAACCGAAGCAACCATTAATAACCTTTCTCAAATTATATCATCATTACAACAACAAAGTGCTTCTATGAGTTGGTCTAAGTTTACTGTGCCCATATTTTATGTTGCGAGCCCACTTTCTCTTGATATTCTTAGAGTTGTCCCCCCTACACATGTTGAAGTACCTCAATTGTGTTGGCATTGAGTTGTCATTGATATCAACTGGTATTGCAGGTAGGCTACCGGTATAGGTATGTCATCCGGTATGAAGAAGAGTGTACCAGTATGGTGAAAGACAAATAAGGTATTGAGAAGATTGACATGAAGGCTTGTCAACCGGTATGGTGGAAGACAATTGTTTATTGAGACTATTGGTGAATTCACCAATATGAGGTGAGATGCATGTGTGTGTTAGCATGTTGAGTGATTACCAGTAGAGCGTAAACTGGTCTGGAGGTTGGTTGCTTGCTTATGATGAAGAGGCAGAATGTTAAAGTAATCACAAACCATAGGAGGTGAAGATGTGCTACTCGTGTAGTGTGCACTAGGTGTTAGTAGGAGGAGAAGTGTAATGCCCCTACCCTAGTCAGCCTTGTAAAACCCATTTGACCTTGGTTGACTTCCTATGTGGCATTCTTGAATGGTGGATTTACTATTATGTAATGTTGTAGATTAGACTATATAAATAATTGTGCATACCTATTATTGTTCTTTTGCATCGATTCTTGTGTAAATGTAGTTGTTTCCTAATTCTTGTTATAAATCTTGAGCTAATGCCTTCATTGAATATATATATATATATATATATATATGCTTGTGTGATTCATGGGTGCAGGAGATTGCAGGTACAACACCGTCTAGGGCGAGGTTCATCTCCTTTGATATTCGCAGGGTTGAGTATACCTCCTTCATCCTTAGAATTTGGATTTGGTGGTCATAAATCTCTTGTCTTGCCTTAGCCATGGTCAGGTGAGCGTCGTGTGTGGTCCGTAAGGTTTTCTTTTCATTTGGGTTGCGTGTCATGTGATTGGTGGACTTTCTCAGTTTGCATGCCTTGCGTGTGGTAAATGGAGTATGTTATCCTAAGTATTTAATTCAATTTAATGTGTGGATGTACGCATTAGTAATTTGGAAATTTAAAATAGGTAGTTTTCTTTTATATGATTAATCGTTAATTTAAGAAATTGCTTTATTTATATTTGTAGCAAGCTTAAGTATTTAAATTGAATTAATGTGTTCATTTACAAATTAGTAGTTGAGGAATTAAAATAAATAGGTTTCCTTCATGAGATTAGTCATTTATTAAAAAGATCACTTTATTATGTGTAGCGAGTTTAATTTAATAGTTAATTTTAAATAACGAATTTAATTAGGTTATGTGTTTTAAAAAAAAGGAGGATTTAAAGTCATTTGGAAATAGAAATAAATTAATCATTTTCACATTTTGGAAAAGAAGGTAAATTTTATTATTTAAAGGAAATTATTTTTTAACTTGTAAAGTTGATATAGTATAAAAGATTGATTTTTGGAAATTTAAATTAATCTAAATGCTTTACCCTGGTCAATAGTTTCGAAATATAATGTAGGCCTAAATTAATATTGAGAAATTAAAATTTAAAACTAAATAAGAAATAGAAGCATTTTAATTTTAATGAGAAAAGACGAGTTAGATTTATTGAGTAGTGGAAAAGAATGATTTCCATTTTCATTTCCTTTTATTTAAAAATAAATAAATGCTTAAATTCGAAATTGAAAATTAGGTCAAAAAAAAAGGGGGGTTCTCATTTAACCTAGTTTTTGAAAAATAATGGGGGGATCATTATTATTTTTGAAAGAAAAAAAGATGGATTTTTGGAGCAGCAGATTTGGGCTCATCATCAAAACTCTTCCCAGAATCCATTTGGAGGTAGGAATCTGTTCATCAGTTTGATCATAATGTTTTGTATTTTTCTTTCTTGCAATATTGGTTTTCAGATTTTCCATTGTTGTTTATGAGTAAATTTCATTGTGGAAAAATTGGAAAAGCTTGGCTTTTGTTGGATCTTTGTGTGGAAAATGGACTACAAATATTGTATGGATTTGGAGGTTATTAAACAATTTCCTCTATTATTTTGAAACCCTTAACATTCTGAAAAAGAAAAAAAAAAGAAGAGAAATAAATTTGTGACTGAAACAAATGGATAATGGGTGTTTTATGTATTTTTCTTGGCTGGTTTTCATTCATGCCTTTCTCAAAAAAAAAATTAGTTAAGTCGAAACTGAAAAACAACAAAAAAAAATTGTAACTATCAAAAAAAATGAGAAGAGAAAAAAAAATTTAATTGGGGGTTTCGGGGGGGGAAGCCGAAGCTCAACCCACCTCCTCCCCACTGCCATTCGGCTCCACATAGTGGCGGCCGAAGGGGCTGTGACATTGATGGTGGCCACAATAACCCCCGGCTCCACACAGTGGAGGCCGAAGGGGCTCCGATGCCGTGAAAGCCATAGCAACCTCCGGTACCACTGAGTGGGGGCCGAAGGGGTTGCGACCCCATGACGGCCGTAGTAACCCCCGACTCCACTGTGTGTGGAGTCTGAGGGGCTGCGCCCGTCGTGGTGGCCGTAGTTCCCTCCGGCTAGGGCATGACTAGGGTTTCGGCCGCCCTAAAAAAAAAAAAGGTATTATTTATTTTTGTTGCCATGTTTAAAATTTTAGTTTGATGTTAATTTAGTATTAAAAAAAAGAGATATATATTAATAAATATATATTATAAGTAATATATATTTGTTATTAAATTAAGTTTGGTTATGATTTATATTTTAGAAAGAAACTATATTAAAAAAAAAAAAAAAGGGGGAAATGTTGAATGGGGTTTTGATTATTTAAATTCCATTTTTATGTTATATTATTTAATTCGAGTATTAATTAATACTTGGAATTTTAGATAATTGAATTTTAGATAATCCATATAGTAACATGTGTTATTAATCATATATTGATTTTTTTATTTTTTTTGCCAAACTTTGATTTATGTATACAACATTAATATTTAGTGATTATTAATTGTGGATGAATGTGGATTTTAAATCAATGTTATATTTTAGATAATCCATATATTAATATATAATATTAATTATATGTGGCTTTTTGGTCCCTTTGTAACAAATTCTATCAGTGAATTAACCATTAGTGCTTAGATGTTAATTTTAATTGGTTAGATATAAATTGAGATACTTGTATACTTGCCTTATATATATGCAAGAGTTTGAGGAATCATTGGGGAACGTTTCCTTTTCATTTCAAATATTCTTTTTAAGGTATAATTTCTTTTGAATAGGGTATAATGGTGTTGCAAGAGAGGGGACTAGTGTAAAGCTCTAAACCAATATGTCAATGATGTTTTATCTAAGGATTAAATAACATACCTAGGCGAGTGATGCTGTCATTTATGTGAACTTGGTTGGATAACTTGTAGAGATGTATTCATTGGCCGAAGTGGTCATTGTATAGTGGTTGTGATTGCCTAAATGGCAAGGATGTATATGTCATGAAACTTATGTAATCTTAACTATATTAAATGCCAGAGGGGTCTTGCAGTTGAGCAGACCCGGAGATGTAGCCCTTTAGGGGTGAACTACGAGATCATACCTATGTTATGCAATGCTATAGTCTCTTTTATTTCATACTTTAAGTTATCATGTATGGTTGCTTTTCATAAGTGTATAATGAGAATTTAATGAAGCTAGATCAAGTGCATAAAATTAGTCATCTTGATAAATGTAGTAAACAGGTTCATAAAATATTGTAATTATGATTATGGAAAAATATTTTGTTAATGTTAATTAGTAGAAGTAATAGTGGAAAGGATCTCGCTAGGTTACCATTATTGTTTTAGCTTGATATAAGTTGGTAAATTGAATGAATGTTAATTGGGAAGCAAAGTTAGAATTAAAGTCGTAATTCCTAGATTGAAATCTAAAGGATGAACCTCTTATAGGTATTTACCTTTTAATCTTAGTAAATGAGTATTGCCATGTAGTTATATTTCACTATATCGGATGAATTTATTTAGTTATTTATGTTTTAATCTTAACAAATAATCTTTACCAAATTAATTTTATAAATGGGTGAACTCAACTAGCTTTCCATAATTATAACCCTAATAAATGAATTTCTTTATGATTGCTAAAATTGAACTGAAAAGGGAAGGATTCATATAGTTGTTTATATCTTAATCTTAGCAAATGTATCTCTTCATATTAACTTCATTTTAACTAAAATGGGTGACATACATTAAGTTAGTTAAATTCTATTCCTAATGGAAGAACGTCACTAGGTACTTATGTTTTAATCCTGAAAGAATGGATATCATCTTGCTAACTACATTTTAATAAAAAGGGATTAACTCATGTGGCCCTAATACATTTTCACCTTAATTAATTGAGCTCCATCTATTAGCATTATATAAACTTTAATGAAAGAACTCAATGGCTACTTACATTCCATCCTCCATAAAAGAACTACGACTCATTAGTTGGTTATGCTTGAATTCAAATGAAGGAACCTCACTCTATTAATGGTATTTTAATCCTTAATGATTGAATCTCACCTTATTAGCCATACTTTTAATTATAAAGGATGATATCAATTGTGGTTGGTTACCTTAAAACCCAAATGAATGAACTTCGTGATATTAGTCGCATTGAACCTTATGGGTGGCCTCTTAAATTAATTATGTTTTAAAGTGCATTGAGTAAATAACCTCGCGATGGCCTCCTATCCACCCAAAATAAATGAACACTTCCTAAAATTCTAAGATGTCAATTTATCGAACATATATATGTCCATGTTGTATGCATTATCTCGTAATTAAGATACCCAGCTTATTGGATCATTTGACGTGAGTTGAGTTAGGTGTAAAGTTATGTAATTGCGTTGGGAAACTCCTTAGGTTCGTTTAGCCTTCCACTGTGCTATCTAAGTTTTAGATAACTCTAATGTATCTTAATGTTGTGTCTAATTATTAACACTCTTAATATCACAAAAAAAAAAAAAAAGCTATACTCTATTTGAGTGTTCTTAACTTAAACCCTTTGGGGTTTCCTGCCAGGGCATTACAAGAAGGTCTCACCAGTAAAGGCTTGTACTGGTATGAGTTTCCTGAATGTTCAAGTGTAAACTGACCTTATATCGGTGAGCTTAGTGTATGAACGTTGTTATGCCATCTGGAGCTAAGGTGGAAAACATGCAAAGGTCGGTGAAGCCTCCATCAACATGGTTGTTGAAACAACTAGTCGACATTAATGAAATAGCCAAAAATCACAAGATGGTGACTGACTAATGCAAATCGAGGAAGAAAGAATGATAGAGAAATATTAGGGAGTAGTTAGCGCATGGATCAAAGCAAAGAAATTAGACTGGAAGATGACCTCAAGAAGGAAATAGCTGGATTGTAAATGAGTCGACAGATTTCAAGGCAGAAAATCATGGACGAGATTGCTATCTTTAGCAAATATGCAGTGGATAATGGAAAACACATACAGATGCATTCCTCAAGTATAGGCAATCGATCCAAGGAAGATTGGATCAGATCTCATGCATATTTTGTCAGGTGAAGGAAACCCTAACCGCTCTAAGTTTTAATTGATTCTTGGTAGGAAAGATCAAGTTTAAATATGATGACTTGAGACTATGATTGCTGCTGCTGCAGAGTGAAGACAAGTATGAAATTGTTGTCTAAGAGCTAAAGAGATAAACACTTGAAGTGTTTGAGTGAAGAATTGATTGATAAGGAGAAGAAAAGTAAACCGGTGTAAGGAACAACCAATGGAGTGTGCATTGAACATGGAGGTGACAAACCTTCAGAAGTTGTGCCTGATTAAGAGTGATCAAGTGTGAGTTGAAAATGAAGAGATATTGTGATAGGGAATTTTGAAAAGTGATCAGCAAAGTCAAGTTGCAGAATGGGTGGAGAGAATATAGACCGATAAAGCAGAAACCGACAGAGGAGAATATTGTAAGGTTGCAAAACTTCATTTGCAATAGTGATTTCATTTGTATAACTGAATTTTATATTGTTTTCACTAAGTTGTAGCTTAGTGCAGGGGTTGTAGCTCTTTTAGATTGTAGCCTATAAATTTTGCAGGGGTTGGTGCTCCTTTGAGTTGGTGCTTATAAATTAGGGGTTGGTTCTCCTTGGGTTGGTGCCCTAAATATTGTAATCAAAGATTCATTGTGAGGTTGGATTGGAATAGAAGATCTCTAGTAGCTATTCTCACCGAGATTTTTCCCACATTGAGTTTTCCTCGTATATATCTAGTGTTGTGTGATGTATTCTTTTGCATGTGTTATGTTAATGTTTTAGCAAGTCCTTTCACACACTCTGCTTGCATTGTTTAAGTTGCCAATTAGTACTCACTTTGTTTTATATATTACCGGTATCTCCTTGTTGAAGGAAAAGAATTTAAATCACTAATTCACCAACCTCTTAGTGATCCATTATGTCCAACAATTGGTATCAGAGCATAGGCACCCTATTTAGTCAAAAACATTCTCTAGCTTGGGTAGATCCTGTCAAGTGTTCACAATGGCAAGAAATGAATCCACCTCCTCAAAAGCTCCTATGTTTGATGGTGTCAACTATGCCTTTTGGAGTAGAAGAATGGAAACCTATTTGTCCTCTCTATGTTGTGATGTATGGATGTCGGTTGTGAATGGGTATATAGTCCCTAATAATCCCCCTACTCATCCAAATGCTAAGAGGGAATATGAGAATAATACTAAAGCAAAGAATGCCATTCTTAGTGGATTGTCTGATAATGAGTTTGTCAAAGTTATGCACTTCTCTTCTACCAAGGAAACTTGGGACAAGTTGCAGAAGATATTTGAAGGCAATGCTAAGGTCAAGGAAGCCAAGTTGCAGACATTGAGAGAACAACTTGAGGATTTGAATATGAGAGATGAAGAGAAGATTGTTGATTATCTCCAGAGGGTTGACAAAACAACAAACACCATTAGAGGGCTTGGAGAAGAAATAAAAGATGAGGTGGCAGTGAAGAAAGTACTTAGATATCTTACATCTAAGTATGATACACTAGTCTCAACAATAGAAGACACAAAAGATCTGAAAGTCTTTACAATGGATGAGTTGTATGGCTCCCTAACTGCTTATGAGATGAGGACTACTGGTACTGATGTTGTGAAGAAAGAAGCTGCATTCAAGACATCAAGAAAAGGGAAAAAAGAATCTTCTCATGATGTAATCGGTGAAGACTCTGATGACATCATGGCAAACTTTGTCAGAAGATTCAAGACTGGTTCAGGCAAATACAAAGGCAAGCTGCCTTTGAAATGTCTCAATTGTGGAAAGATTGGATATTTTTCTACTAAATGTTCTTATGATGATAAGAATAAAGATGATCAATCAAGTGGTAGCAAATCATATAGTAAGGATAGGAAGAAGAATGTCTACCAGCATGGTAGAAGAGGCTACCGAAAGCAGAGAAGTCTTTACACTCATGAAAATGATACCATAGATGAGGAAAGTGCCTTAGAAGACTGCTACAATGGAGATGAAGTCAAAGAAAACCTTTTCATGGCTCAAGAGGTTCTAGTTCCTGAAGAAGTAGAAGAGGAAGAGAAAGAAGGAGAAGTTGACCTTGAAGTAGAACTCATTAGTGCCTTAGATGAGCTAAAGAAAACAAGAAGAGATTCGAAGAAGGTAAAAAGGGTTTCAGCTAAAGAATAAGAGTTGTTGGAACAATCTCTTGAAGAGTCCAAGAAAACTATTGCAGATTTAAAAATCCAGCTAGAAGAGGCCAAGAGGATGTGTGAAGTCACAAGTACCGGTCTGAGTGAAAAAGAAAAGGAACATTAGAATTTGGAAGCAAAAATAGTGAAACTCCAGAAGGACTTAGAGAAAAGTCGGGAAGAAATAAAAGTGAGAAGAAAATATGAAGGCAACACTGAAGCCCTAGACAAGATGCTAAGAAAATAGAAGCAATCCAACAATACCGGTGGCTTAGGTTTTCAAGAAGGTCAAATTTCAAATAGGAAAGATACATCTGATAAGGAAATACAATTCACTTCTTCAAATGTAGGTGAAGAGAAGAAGACATTTACGGTAAGAAAGGATACCGACAAGAAGACATATGCAGATGCTGCTAGAAACCGCCACACAAATCGGTATACTCAATCAATGAACCGGAGACCATACTCAATGCACTGACATGCAGATCCAAGGAGAAATGAAAGTATTGATCATGAAGGATTAACAAGAATTAGTGGAATGAAAGGAAGACCCCTAGTGAGGAATCCATTTGCAGGTTCAAGACAACCTAACCGATATGTTCCAAATTTTCATGGTTATTGTCACTGGTGTAGTAAGTTTGGTCATAGAATGCTAGATTGTAGGAAAATGAATGTCAACCCTAGTTTTGAGAGTAGAAACTCATTTTCTACATTACAAAGTACAAATGTCACAAGTTATAACTGCAATGATTCTGGTCACAAGAGTTATGAATGTACGAGTAACATGCAAATGTCCTCCACGAATGCATCAAATACATATTATAGTGCTAATATGAGATGTTATAAGTGTCAAAATTTTGGTCACATAGCAAGGTATTGTAAGATGAGGACCAACACGAAAAATAAAATAGTATTGGATGAGAAGTTATAAATAGAACCCGAACACAAGGTGACAAAAGAGGGAAAGAAAGAAGAGAAACCGGTTTGGGTAGAGAAGGAGAAAAATAAGACATAGTCCAGCCTGATTGTGAAGGCTTCTCTACATGTTGAAAGGAGGAATTTATGGGTAGTTGATAGTGGTTGCTCAAATCACATGACTGGAGACAAGAAAAAGTTCATCAAGCTTGATGATTGGAATGGTGGTTCAATCCTATTTGGAGACAATTCCTCCATCAAGAACAAAGGTAGAGGTACATTGAATATTGATGGCAAGCTCAAGGCTCATGATGTGTACTATGTTAAAGGACTGAAGCATAACCTTATGAGTGTAATTCATATGTGTGACAAAGGGTACAAGTTCTCATTTGAATCTACTAGGTGTCAGATAATAAAATAGAGTACTATTCAGGTTGTAGCAAAAGGAAAGAGAAGTGGGTAGATGCCATGGATGAAGAATTGAGACAAATTGAGAAAAATCAGACTTGGGAACCTATTCCTAGACCAATAGACAAGAATGTCATAGGTACCAAATGGTTCTACTAGAACAAGATGAATGAAGAAGGTAAGATAGTATGGCATAAAGAAAGGTTAGTTTGCAAAGGGTATACTCAAGTGGAAGGTATTGATTTTGAAGAAACCTTTGCACCGGTTGCTAGGTTAGAGGCAATAAGAATGTTTTTAGCCTTCTTAGCCTACAAGGGATATAAAGTATATCAGATGGATGTAAAATCTGCTTTTCTCAATGGCAATCTTGAAGAAGAGTTGTATATGGAACAGCTGAAAGGGTACTTGTTGCATGACGATGAGAGTTTTGTATGCCAGTTGAAGAAAGCCATGTATGGTTTGAAGTAGGCTCCCAAAGAATGGTATTCCCAATTAGACAAATACTTGAAGGAGAAAGGATTCCAAAAAGGGAATGCAGACACCAACATGTATGTCAAGGTAAATGGAGATCACATGATTATAGTTGCTGTATATGTGGATGATATTATCTTTGGTGGAGACAAGGGCATCATGTGCAAAGAATTTGCAGATCAGATGAAGACAGAGTCTGAGATGTCCATGCCGGGAGAGTTGTCCTATTTTCTAGGATTGGAGATCTTACAGAAGGAGAAAGGAATTTTCATCTCCCAAACCAAGTATGTGAAAGACATGCGGAAGAAATTAACAAACCGGTAAGTACTCCCATCGTTACTGGTTGTAAGTTGAGAAAACTAGACAAACCACTGGAAGTTGAGAAAACATTGTATATGTCTATGATCGGTAGTCTATTGTATTCAATAGCATCTAGACTGGATATTATACAATTTGTTTGCATGGTAGCAAGATTCCAAGCTTCTCGTAAACAGTCTCACTTAAATATATAGTCAGAAGAATCTTTAGGTATCTGGAAGGAACTATCAACTATTGTTTATGGTATCCAAAGAAAGGAGACTTCTTTTTGCCGGCTTATACTGATGCAGATTGGGCAGGAAGTATTGATGACTGAAAAAGTACAAGTGGAGGTGCTTTCTACTTAGGTGACTGGTTAGTATCATGGCATAGTAAGAAGCAAGATTTAGTGTCACTATCTACTGCAGAGGTAGAGTACATAGCAGCTGCTACATGTTGTTCACATGTTTTATGGATGAAGAAGACACTGAAAGATGTACAGGTGGAGATACCAAAACCTATTTCAATGTGGTATGATAACTCAAGTGCAATCAACATCTCCAAGAATCTAGTAATGCACTCAAGAACAAAACACATTGCAATCAAGTATCACTTCTTGAGGAAGAAGGCAACAGACAAGGAGGTCATAGTAGAATATGTTCCCACTGGTGAGAAAATTGTTGACATATTTACCAAGCCACTTCCGTTAGGTCCATTTGAGTACTTGAGACAAAAAATGGGCACTGTCCCACCATCTGGTAGCACTTAAATGCATAAGAGAATGCATCATTCAAGGGGAGTCAACCATTGCTACTAACTTATGACTCTTGAATCATGAAGCATGGACACAGGGGGATAGTGTGTCTTAACCGGATGTAGTCAAGGTAGAGATTATTCGTGTCAGACTAAGGTTCCCTTTTCCATTGTTGTCTAAGGGGGAGAGAAACCATAAAAGAAAATGTTGACATCAATGCCAAAGGGCGATATTGTTGGCATTGAGTTGTCATTGATGTCAACTAGTATTGAAACCAAGCTATCGGTGTAGGTATGTCATCCAGTATGAAGAAGAGTGTATCGGTATGGTGAAAGACAAATAAGGTATTGAGAAGATTAACATGAAGGCTTGTCAACCAGTATGGTGGAAGACAAGTAGTTATTGAGAATATTGGTGACTTCACCGATATGAGGTGAGATGCATGTGTGTGTTAGCATGTTGAGTGATAACCGGTAGAGAATAAACTAGTCTGGAGGTTGTTTTTTTGCTTATGATGAAGAGGAAGAATGTTAAAGTAATCACAAACCACTAGAGATGAAGATGGGCTACCGGTGTAGTGTGCACTACCAGTTAGTAGGAGGAGAAGGTCTCATCGGTAAAGGATTGTACCAGTATAATTTTTTTGAGTGTTCAATTGTAAACGAACCTTGTGTTGATGAACTAAGTGTATGACCATTGTGATGCCATTTAGAGCTGAGGTGGAAAACATGCAAAGGTCAATGAAGCCTCCATCAACATGGTTGTTGAAACAGTGAGTCGACATTAATGAAACAACTGATTGATGTGGCTCAAGGAAGGAAGAATGACAGAGAAAGATCAGAGAGTAGTTGGCACCTGGATCGAAGAAAAGAAATCAGACTGGAAGATGACCTCAAGAAAGAAACAATTGGACTGTAAATGACTCAACATATTTCAAGGGAAAAAATCATGGATGAGATTGCTATACTTAGCAAATATGTATTGGATAATGGAAAACACGTAAAGATGCATTCCTTGAGTACAGGTGATCAATCCAAGGCAGATTGGATCGGATCTCATGTAGATTTTATCAGGTGAAGAAAACCCTAACCACTCTAAGTTTGAATTGATTCTTGGTGAGAAAGCTCAAGTTTAAATATGATGACTTGAGACTATGATTGCTGCTACTGGAGAGTGAGGAAAGTGTGAAATTTTTGTCTAAGAGACAAATAGATAAACACCTAAAGTGTTTATGAGCGAAGAACTGATTGATAAGGAGAAACAAAGTAAACTGATGTAAGGAACAACTGGTGGAGTCTACATTGAACACAGAGGTGACAAATCGACAGAAGATGTGCCTGATTAAGAGTGATCAAGTGTGAGTTGAAAAGAAGATGCATTATGATAGGGGATCTAGAAAAGAGATCAGCAAAGTCAAGTTGTAGAGTGGGTGGAGAGAATACAAATCGATAAGGCTGAAACTGACAGAGGAGAATATTGTAAGGTTGAAAAACTTCATTTGTAGTAGTGATTTCATTTGTATAACTGAGTTTTATATTATTTTCACTAACTTGTATCTTAGTGCAGGAGTTGTAGCTCCTTTAGGATGTAGCCTATGAATTGTGCAGGGGTTGGTGCTCCTTAAGTTGGTGCCCTAAATATTGTAATCAGAGATTCATTGTGAGGTTGGATTGGAGCAAAAGATCTCCAGCAACTATTCTCACCAAGGTATTTGCCACATTGGGTTATCCTCATATATATCTGGTGTTGTGTGATGTATTATTGTGCATGTGTTATGTTAATGTTTTAGCAAGTCCTTTCACACACTCTACTTGCATTGTTTAAGTTATTGGTTAGCACTCAGTTTGTTTTATATATTACTGGTATCTCCTTGTTGAAGGAAAAGAGTTTAAATCACTGATTCACCCCCTCTTAGTGATCCATTGTGTCCAACAAATTGGAACTCTATAATGGAAAAGGTAATCCTTTAACACATGTCAAAACATTTCACAACTTGTGTATTGACTTTGCTTATGATCAAAGATTGCTTGCAAAATTATTTACTAGAACATTGAGAGATAAGGCTTTACAATGGTATTTTTCTTTGCCTTCCTATTCTATTACTTCTTTTTGACAATTAGCAAATGCTTTTATTCAACAATTTCAAAACAACATAGGTCCTAAAATCACTTTGACTGATTTAATGCATTGTAAACAAGGTGTTAAAGAAAAAGTGACTTATTTCATTGGTAGATATAAGCATTTGTGCTCTCAAATTTCTTTTCAAGAGCCTGATAATGATATTAAAAGAATTTTTATTTCTAATTTGCAAAAAGACATTAGAGACAAACTTCGCCTTTTTGAGTTTACTTCCTTTTTGCAGTTGTACACAACACTTCACAATTATCAACTGACTATGAGTCAACTAGAGTAATCCACTCCTATGTCTCTGAGTGATAAGGGTGACAGTGCTCAACAATCATTTGTGAAGTTCAAACCAAGCAAAGGATTCATCAAATTCAATGATAAATGTATACACCTAAAAATGGTCTGAAGATAATTAATTAAATAAGGAATTATTTAATTAATCCCCCTTCCTAATTTAATTGAATTCATTAGCAATTTGATTAAATCCCTTTCATCTACTTATTAATAAATCTAAAGATTTATTTAATAAGTTCATTTCAATAGTCCTCTTTGATTAATTAATCCAAATCAATTAATCCTCCCCCCATTTAATTCATTCCTTCTACTCCCCTAATTAATTAAAATAAATAAATTTATAAGTTGTTGAAAGTTAATTAGCCTTTTCCTATTATTTGAATTTTTAAATTTAAATTACCCACATGCCTCTTAAATTCTAACCACCTAACCTAGCCATCCCTTAACCTAACCCGTTTCACCTAACCTTGGTTTTAACTAACCCTATCCTATCTTGCACATCCTAACCTCCTTATTCTAACCTCCTATGGTGTGGATATTCTTCCCTCACTAGTACATTCAGAGCTGATTTCCAATGGCCCTTTGTCGGATTTCCCATGAATTTTTGTCAGAGTGTCGACAAAATCAACCGTCAAAAACTTGGCATCGGATTGGTCGATGATGCCATGCCCATCGAAAATACGACAATCCAATGGACTCTGTCGACGGTCAAAGTCCGTCGATTACATCGTCAGTCAAAAGCTTGGTATTCGTCCTAATTCTGATGATGATCATTTTTATCAAAAAATAATAATTATTATCGATGAGACCCAGCGATGTCTCATCGATATAAAAGAGCCATTGAAGGAAGGAAATGCTGATGAATTCTAGAAAGGACTCACCAAAGATAATAACTTCATTGACAAAAGATATCGAAGAAGGTACAGAGGTTCTTCATCGACAAGAAAAGTTCTCGAGGAAATAATACTATCGATGCAACATAAAAAGGACCCACCAAAAGGAGCATTTTCATCGAAAGAATAATATCGATCCGAATTTAAAAGGTATCAATGAGACCCAATGATGTCTCATCGATATAAAAGAGCCATCAAAGGAAGGAAACGCCGATGAATTCCAAAAAAGACTCACCGAAGATAATAACTTCATTGACAAAAGATATCGAAGAAAGCAGAGAGGGTCTTCATCGATGAGAAAAGCTCTCGAGGAAATAATACTATTGGTGCAACATAAAAAGGGCCCACCAAAAGGACCGTTTTCATCGAAAGAAAAATATCGATCTGAATTCAAAAGGTATCAATGAGGCCCAGCAATGTCTCATTAATATAAAAGAGCCATCAAAGGAAGGAAATGTCGATGAATTCCAGAAAGGACTCACCGAAGATAATAACTTCATTGACAAAACATATCAAAGAAAGCAAAGAGGGTCTTCATCGATGGGAAAAGTTCTTGAGGAAATAATACTATCGGTGCAACATAAAAAGGACCCACCGAAAGGAGCGTTTTCATTGAAAGAATAATATCGATCAAAAAAAAGGAAGCTACATCGATAAAAGATATCGATGAGGATATAGGTTTCGAGGAGGTTAAAAGGCATGTTCTTGATATGCTTGGTTTTGCCAATGTAACTTTATTGGTGAAGAACAATAAGGGAAAATAAAGGAGAGCTTGGGTGAGATAATAGACTCATTCATCGAGGGGGCATAGTGATATCGATGAAAGAAGTATTTCGATGGAAAAATAAAGGAGGACACCGAAGCCCAAGGTTTCTTCGACATAAGACCCGATGGATATTAGATATGTTTCGATGAGGAGACAACCATACTGACCAAACCTACAGTATTTTGATGAAGGGAAAAAATACTTGATCGAGGTAATATTCGAAACAAAAGTATTGTCGATAGAAACAAAGAGATCAATGGACTAAAGAAATAAATGATCGAAAGACATCCTCATCGAAATGATTATTGATTTCCACAAAAATTAGAAACAAATCCCATGGAAGGTCACATCACCATTAAATTTGAATGTGTGCCCAAGTGACCGTTGTCCAAACTGCAATTACTAACTGATTAAATATGTTATAACTAGTAGATCAACATCAAAGGACACAACATTAAGGAATTCACAGGCGATGAACTGAAAGCAGGAATTGGGCAAATTTACAAATAAAGCTTAGTAATTCCAAGTAAGTCATTTGCACACAGACCTCTTTTTTAAAATTCAAATGGAATCATCATCTAAAACTAATAAGACCAGAAAGGGAAAAGAACCTATCTTAGCAAAAGAAAAACCTAAAAGATAGAAAAGGGAAGGCCATTCTTTGGCCTAGGGCCTGATTGACTAGTGGCCATCATCCAATTTGAGGTTCAAGAAGATTAGAGCTGATGAGGAAGGCCTGGAGGACTGGTTTGAGGATCTTGGAGACATATGGATAGAATTGAGAGGGTATGAATTATTCATATATGGGTACAATAGAAGAGTTTCCCCTCAACCTATCAATATTTTATGGTGATTGAACTTAGGAAGGTTAGTTGTGGCTAATGTATTCATGAATGTGGAGCTCATGAAGGCATTGGCAAACAATTATGACCCTAAACCAAGACCATATATAACTACATGGGTGAGCCAATTCTTGCAATCACAAAGGAGGCTATTGACACCGTGTTCGAGTTGGATTGGGAATTTGAAGAATTGATTGACCTCAAGAAGTTAACAAGTGAATATTTTAACCTAGAGCACATTTACAAAATGTGGAGACTCCCTATACATAGACCTAGGAATGCAGGGTCCTTAGTGCCACTAGGTCAGGAGGACAAAGCTCCCTATGATGTCAATTCTTTCCATCCATATTTCAAGTATACCTATTACTGCATTGCCCAAGTGGTAGGGATAAAAGCCCATCCTTTGATGGATATTGTAGCCATGGTCATTTGTGCCAATTTGTAGTCTAAGGACCCCCGCTTCTTTGATTTTTCTACTTATTTGGTTGAGGTTTTGAATCATGGGTTAGAAAAGTTAAAGGGGGATGTCATCAATGTTCATTTCAAGCATTATTCCTTACTTATGCATATGCTATTGTATGTGGGCCAAGATGAAGGGTTATGGCTAGAAGAGTTATGTGTTAGGACATATGACAATGTTGGGATGAGAAAACTAGTGCAACTATGGGTTTCTTCATGGGACCAGAGGTATGTGAATAATCAATATTGGAATTTTGAGGAGTTCTTTGTCAAGCCATTATATAGACTATTGGGATGCCCATGCAATCATGCCCTTGTACCAGAGGTTCAAAGATTCCTAAGACCAAAAGATTTCACTGAAGATCCCTCAATTGAACACAATTGGGGAGATTGGTATTGTTTTTCAGACTGCACACAGGTCAGGGTATACGGGTTCAAAGGGCGACCATACTTACTACCACTTACAGCCCCTAATAGAGTGGCTTGTCTAGAAATTATGAGGCAACTGTCAATAGTGAGTACAGAACATCTAACAAGCCATGGGAAACAATCAGTTGTACCTGGGTTGTTAGTATTTTCAGATTTTATCATGAAAAGTTCAAAGAGTTATGGCCTGTTGCAAACAAAATTGGATTATTATGGCATGGGTATGGGGGATCCAAGGCCCAATTTTGATCCTGAAGGATACATAAGGATAGCCCAGTAATCACCAAAGCTGAAGGCTAGAGAGCATAAATCTTACCTACCAGATGACCTCATTAAGAACATTAGCAGAGAAGAGGCCAGAGTGAAGCAAATAAAGTTTGAGAAAGCAATGTAGGCTTATAAATGGAAGCTTTTTAGAAGGAAAATGGATGAGAACATGCTACAAAAGATTGAAGACCCCTTGGAGTTGGCCAAGAAACCTATGGAGCATGAATTGGAAATACTTGAGGGAGTCCCACCTCATGTTTTTAGGGATTACATTGATACTATTAGGAATACAGAGCCTTTGGCTCATATGTCTCCTACTTCCACATCTAGCATCATTCCATTCACTCCTCGAGAGGATTACCCCCCTGGTTATGCAAAGGATACACCAATAGACTTGGCAACAAGACAATTGAATGTCCGAGAAGTGACTGACATCAGATTCCTGGAGCATGAGGAATTCATTGCTGATAGTGACTTCATTGCTTCCAAGGAGTTCACTGCATTCCTCTATCAACATAAAGGATCTCAAATTAGGAATAACATGAGAAATAGTGAAGAAGAGCAGCAACTTCAAAAGTTACAAGAGGAGATGGATCTTGTGATGAGAGAAATGACACCTGAGAAGGGAAGATAGTTGCTTAAGGAAGTTGGTGTGCTATTATACTCTGGATGGGACATGAACTTTGGCTTGTTGTTTGATGGATTCCTCAATAAACAACACCTAAGTAAGCAAATGATGCCAAAAGAGATTGATAAACTCTTTAGAGGACCAGGATATGATCTATATCGGAAGGCTCTTCTACAGTGGGCTATCTATCCCAAAGATAAAAGACCTATATTGGTTGATACAAAAGAAGCTTTTGGACATTTGATGGTGTAGTAGGTTAGAAAGACTGACCCTAGAACAACTACCAAACTAAATTTGGATGTCGCTAAATTGAACCAAGATCAGATAGAGTTTCTAGTCCAAGAAAATTCTACATACAAAATCCTATATGAGAAAACCGATGAAGAAAAATAGAGGCTGCAAGCAAGATTGCTTTAGATTGATACAGGTACCAGCCAAATAGGGATGACATACAGTTTTGATAGAGATTCCATGGATGCCTTGACAAACTCTATGTATTGGAGGAATAGAGCCGAAAAGACATCTTGGCAAGTAAAAAAGGAACAACAAAAGATGGATAAGTCAGTTCTCAAGGTCATTGAGCATAGATTCAAAAGTATGGTGCAGGTTGTAGAAATCTATTGGAAGACATACACTTGAACAGTCAAAGCTTTGAAAGAACATGAAAGGCTCAGGTCTTGGTTGGAAGGCATGATGAATGACAACAGTCTGATGAATCCAGGTGAGAAAATTGAAGCCGAGGCTTACTTGAAGTCCCATGATGAATTGGAAAATCAATTAAGGAAAGAGCTTCAGAGCCTGGACGATGGGAATACCCCTAGGGTGCCCTCTTTTTATAGTAATGGTGAGTTAGTATCATTGGAACAGTGAAAACAAGAGTTCAGTGATGAGAAGAATCAAGCAGTATCAAAGTTGGATTAGGACAAAGAATTGTCACTTTGTGTTAACCATATTCTATCCAATCATTTCCAGATAGAAAGTGACATGAGGACACTAAACAATGATGTTATAATGTATAAAGATGATAAGTACATTCAACACATAGGAATGGTGAACTTGTTTATCTTCCAGTTTGTTAACAAAAGTGCTAATTAATAGTTATGTGTTGAAAAGCCATGATGCTTGGTGACAATGTATACCCTCATATAAATGAGGGAACTTTTGTAATAATAGGGATCATTAGAGAAGAAGTAGAATATAGCCTCAGGCTTACTATTGTACCATTTTGCGAACATACATAATATAATCAATCGTCTTTCCTTTATGTATATGTTGTGGTTTACTACATCTTTCTGTAGGCAGTTGCTTGTGATATTATATAAAGGAGATAAGGTTACTTGTGTTCTTCCAGTAAAACTCTGTGTTTCATATTGTGGATTTGAATAAAAAATTTAGTTGTGAATATAGTTTTGTATATAGTGCACCTGCATATTATCTCAACCATGGTGTGCCTACATATGTATATAGTTTTGTTTATAGGTGGAAATCCTGAGGTTCAATGCCAAACTTGGTTGCTCTGATACCATATGTAATATTCCATTAATTCTATACTTAAATAAAATAAATTGTGATCTATATTAAGATAAAAAATTGAGCATTTCAAAATAAAACATAACTACTTCAGTTGAAGGAGAAAACTAACTAAATGTCCTTCAACATAATAAGAATCTAACTAATTTATCTAAAAGGAAGGTAATCTTTTAACAATAAAAAACATTGAACAAATATTATTAAGCTAATCAATATGAGAAAGGAATTCAAATGGCAAGTTTCATTTTTGAGGGAAGAGATAAAGGTTCAGAGGTTACAATTCATTTAACTTTCCAACTGAAACTTTTTGTATCAAGCCTCGACATAGTTTGGAATAGGGAGATCATCATCAAGGGCTTCTCCATTCAATCGTAGACTTGCCAGTCTCCCATGCCCCTTCCAATTGGAAGAGACCCAACCCTTCATGAGGGTGCATTCTAAGGATTGGGTCTCTTTTACATCTGGCCATCTGATCTTGGTGTTCAAAACCTACACGCAACTAGTCAGTCACACACTATAGGTAACCCCTAACTACTATGACCATCTGACTAGTAGGTTTATCTAGTTCATGTGATCTAACAATCACTTAGATAAAGCATCACCATCTTGGCCAAGGTTTTAACATTGCAAGCATCAATGCATTGTTAGTGTTCACCTCCCTTGCTCGACTTGTACATCCAATTCTTGAGCTCAACAAACTCACTAGTTACCAACCATCTAAACAAGCCATCTGCTTAATGTGTACTAACAATAATGGTTATTAATGACCATCATATGATAAATAGCATACACTTGAGACAACTAACTCACTGGTTTACTAACCAACTATCTAGCGAATTGCTTAATGTCTACTAAGAATAATGGTCATAAATGACCATCATAGGATAATTAGCATACACTTGAGTCAGTTGATTCATTGGTTACAGAACTTCTAGGTTTATTTGATCCAATTCGTTACATAAATAGTCTCATGTCTACTGACATTAACAGTTTACAAGGACCTTCATGGGATTGTGACATAACCCTATAAGCCAACTACTACAAATCCCCTATCTCTAACAAGCTTCAACTGTCATCATGGAATTAAACCTAATACAACATTGTTTCCCTTATTTAGCTAAATTAACACATCATATTATGACTCAACAAAAAATACGGTTCTAATATATTTTTTTGTCTTTATATATTCCCAAAAGTATGCATCTAATTGATGATAAGAATCCTTCTTCAGGTCTTGCAACCATGGAGACTAGTTATAATTTGATTATAACTAATGTGCATTGATTCCAAGATGAACCATACTCGGTTCAACTATGAGTTAAGAGTGGAAAAGAAATAAACATAGAATAGCTGCAATACTCGGCTATTATGCCCTCGTGGGCTAGCAATCATATTCTATAGTGAATGCTCTAAGGTTTCTACTCAGCCATACTATGCACAAGGTATGAATGTAGTATTCAATTTTCTTATGAATAAGGTAAGATAGTGTATTCGATGAAAAGTAATAGAATATCATCATGATTTATCAAAAGTTAAGAAAGTAGCAAGCTTACTGTACATAGACAGTGATCACTATAAAGTTGCAGTCAAGTTCAAAGCATTGATTTGTGGTAACAAAGGGTTTCATATGGGGATAGAGTAGTCTCATGAAATATCATGATAGTCATAATCATAATCTAAAGAGTAGTCAAATCTTCAAGATAGATTGCTAATAGTGCAGTCATTCATTAATTTTTTTGGACATTTCAAGCTATGTTTTCCTAATAGATGGTCAAGTATAGAATGACAACACTTAGAAAATATAGTCTAGAGAGATTGCAGTCTATAGTAAAGCCAGTAGGCAGTCATACCTAGTACCAAATAAAATGACAATAATCAAGTCTACTGAGTGGAAAAGAGCAGGGAACAAGTTTCTAAAAGGTCTTTTCAAACCTTAACAACAAATAGCATGTTATTGTTGCAGCATTGTCAAAACTTGACAAGAACAACACCTTATAACCTCAAGAAGCATAGCAGTCATAGGGCAACTCATGTCAAATGTGCAACTCAATACAATAAATAATCTTAGTTTGTAGCCCTATAGCATCATAATGCAGTCCTTGACCAAATATGCATACAAGAAACATCTAGTTCTATTAAGGCACAAGCATCAAATTCAGAGGTTATGACAACTAGTCAAAAACATCAAGTACAAATAGGTTAGTCTCAGTCACTAGAACACAATTTGCAACATGCATTAGGAGTTGTCCTCCTTACAAATAGTGCAACATTAAAAAGGTATTATCAAAGCTACAACCACAATTCAAAGAGGAAGCTTACAAAGATAGGACAAAGCTAGGTACAGTCATAAGTCAAGGCAAATACATAGTTGAAACTTAGTCCAAAATAGTGAAGAAGTGCAACAAATGACATGAGAAGTCTAAAGAAGTATTATAGCAATCATGAGTTAGATTAATGAAGAGATTTTTTGCATGCATGATACAATCCTTAAAAGCATCCATGATATAATCTCAAACACACTTTTTACCATTCTCTTGGTGATTGTGCCCAATTGTGTATGTCTTGCTTATGTATGAAAATGGCATTTTGCAGCTTTCCACCAATGATGTATTTGAGATGTCTTTGATTTAGATATGGCATAAGCTTAGTGGAAGAGTGAGACTAAGGAGTTGGACCATCTCAACCATGGTGCGCCTGCATATGTATATATTTTTGTGTATTCATTAAAGATTTTCATTTAATTTTAATCAACTAAAGAGCAATATTCATGACTTACAAGTAATAAAAAAACTTACAAGGATGGGGCATATTCATTACTTACAAGTAATAAAAAAACTTACAAGGATGAGGTGTATTCATAACTTTTGTAGTCCTACCTTGGATATCAACACTAGAAGCAACTCATATTGTTCGTGTATAGACAAGACAATATGGGAGTTCATTATACCCAGCAACTTGTGGTGTTGTTGTTTGTGTTGGCTCTATTGGACCCTGCAATTAAGATTCAATATTCATTATTCAATAAGATTAACTGTGCAACATAATGAAATATTGAAAATTGTGTTATCTTGTTGAGCTTCGCTTGGTTTTGAGAATAGTTTAATATTCTCTACGTAACAGGGCCAACCACGTGAAGGTGGAAGCTCATTTGGCCCCTCCCCCCCCCCCCCAACATCACTCTAAATTCCCCATTAACATCTTATAACATTCATTCATTCATTCTTTCTACCATTAATAAAATATAGCATTCATTCATTAATATCACATAACGTTCATTAACACATAACATTGATTAACATTAATTAACATGCAGCATTCATCAATATTAATTAACACATATCATCCATAACCATTAATTAGCACATAATTACATTCACTAACACATAAAAATTAGGCATTATCAAATAAGTTAGATTACAATCATTTCTTTCTTTGTTTTCTCTTTGAAGCTATGAAAAGACTAAGTGGAACATCGGTTTCTTCATCATTTCCCCCCTCTACAGATGTTCCACCAACTGCTCATGATCTCGATGTATGCCTAGTCTTATACTAAGGATGAGGATGCTAAAGCGAAGGGGGGTCCTCTGCAATAACAAAGAAATGGGTTAAATTCAAAAAAAAAAAATTTACTACTACAAGTATTTCATTAATTTAGAGAACATAATTGTTGTGCTCTTTACTTGATGGGGCCACATCATTTTGTGTAGCCTCAACCTCAACATGTTGAACACCCTCTAGATCATCTGGAGTTGAAATACTAAAGGTTACATTAATGTTGAACACCAATTGCAATTATATTTGTTTAAAGCAATAAAAGTGGTCCTCTTTACCTGAGTGGGGAACATCACGTTCTTGATGTTGTGTACCCAGATCATGCTCCACTTGCTCACCACCGACTACATGCTCTAAAATATTAACGAAAAAGGTTACATTAATTACTACTCTAATTAAAAATTAAGATGTTTAATTGTATTAATAGATAAATAAATAAATTTGAATAGAAAATGAATACCTCCACTATTGGGATGCACATTCAGACCTTCATGTGCAGGTGGTGTTTCACAATTAGTTGGCTGCATTCCAATGACATGCACATTGTTATCATTTCTTGCTTATTTAAAACAAATATAGTCACTTTATATTGGAACTCAAAATCAATTAGATTATTGGTAAAGTATTCAATTTGAAACAAATTCCATTTAGCATATTTACCTGTGTGACGGATGCACTCGAATGTTATGTATGCCCATTCAATTCTTGTAGCTGATCAACCATGGCTAAATAGCCTTGCTGGTAGGCAATTCTCTTGTCATCTTCTATGGGTGCCCTATTGAATTCAAAGCCCTGCATTTTTGCTTGGTACTGTGAATTTTGCTTGCATTGTTTGATAAAAAAAAACGTTTGCAATTTATTAATATTTTGATGCAATATTTTGTTTACATGAGATACTTACAATTCGTGCAGCAAGTTTCATGTAACCACCAGAGCCAAGTTTGTGTTGCCCATTCTTTTCTTGCCTTGCCTTGGTTGCCTTTGACGTGTCACTCAGCCTATAAAAAGTTTGAAATATGTTAGATTATATAAATATAAAGAGTAATTAATTAGTACATAATTACATTCTTAATAGTATCTTGTACCTTCTTTTGGCATCTAGTGATGTATTTCCTTTTTTCCTTTCAATTTTCTCCTTGGCATCCAAAATCAGGTCCTTCCACTCCTTCTCTGGAATCTGTTAGGTCCTGGAGACAACTGAGAGGGGGGGGGTGAATCAGTTGTCTAATAAATTCAAACCAAAAACCTTTAACCAACTTAATGCTTAATACCAGTAAACCCATTAAGTATGCTGGTAGACAGTGTTAATAGTAAATTGCTATACTGGTAAAGATTAATGCATGAAACATAAACATAAAGTCATCCACAACACATAACACCAATATTTGTACGTGGAAACCCTATAAGGGGAAAAACCATGGTGGGAAACCTTACCCACAATTAGATGATACTACTGCAGATAGTAAGTGTACATAAATGGGGTTTGCACATGCATAAAGGCCAACAACCTAGAGCTCACTGCTCGATCGCAAAGTGGGAGTCACATTGACTACAGTTGGATGGTTAAATCCAATAAGAATGTACTGTACAAAATAGCATCTTCATATGCTGGATTCAGTACTGGTGTAATGCTGATATGCTTCTATAAAAACCTAGCTTCACCTTCAAATTATGTCTTCTTGTATACCTCTTCTTAATCTCGCATATACCTTCTCACAACTCTTCTTCGCATTCCACATTTGATCTTACAAATAAGATCTTACATTTATATCATAACCTAAGACCAATTTTAGTAGGTCGGATCTACAAGATATTACAATAAAAACATTTTACAAACAATATAATATCTGATGTAATAATTGATTGAACATGTCGGATTAATGCATTTACAACAATAATAAATCATCTCCATAGTGTGCCACACTGATCTGGAAAAGATAAACCTACCGGTGTAACCCTAGATAACCTTGGACCTATTTACCGATAAAAGCAAATATGCAAATATGAATATACCAATGATTAATTCTTCAAAACAAAGTGTCCACATGATGTCTTCGACATTACCAAGTGTCTTCCATATCATTCCAAGTGTCAGTGATCATTATATCCTATTGGTGAACCATATACCAGTAACTGTGCAATAGTTACTTGTTTGCCAGTAAATGTTGCTAGATCTCCAAAGTGCTAGTGTTTCAGTAGGTGTTGACATCAATGACAAAACCATACCAAAATACCAAAAGAATCATGGGGGGACACTCATACTTTAGGTTCCTCTCCAAATGGGTCCTGTATTGGTCCCTCACATACTTTAGATATGTGCCAGCTTTTTCAAGGAGCTTGGTTTTGTAAAAGGTGTCATTTCCAAACCACTCAACCATTTGGTTTGTCAATTCATCTTTTAACCTTTTTTCTTGGTCATTCCACCTTTTAAAGAAAAAACAAACCTGTTAGATTCAGAAATAAACTGAAGCTACATTTATTACACTTCAAGAAATGGATCAAAGGAAAACTATTCTAGCAATGATATGAAATCAAAAGTGGATTAGGGTTAGTTCACATATGATGTACCACCTTTTACGTATGTTGGTCCCAAATATTTGCAATGCAATGTCACTAAGATGTTTATAGAAAATATCATTGCCTGCAAAAAATTCATGGGATCATTAGTCCAAAACAAGTGATCATAAAGTAAATTACAATTAGAGTATATATAATAATAATTTTAAAGTACCTGGAACCTTTTGTATCTTTAAGGGAATCATTTCTTCGTTGCTCACCACCAATGTGGCCTGCAACATTCTCGTACTAGCTATATGAGAAGATCCAAGAAATGATGGTATGTTATCAGCAATAGTCACCTCTGGCACATCCTCATGTGCATCTCCTCTTGCAAAAAATGAATCCTCTATGAAATGGCATTAGAATTCAAGAAAGAATGCTTGAAGGGAAATAAACACATGATAGAAGATAGAGCAAAAGACGGATCTACCAACAGTGGGTGGGCCAATATGACATGCACTAGAGGATGTTTGCATGCTACGTGTTGCCAAAATTGCAGTCAACAATACAGGTGAGGGTAACCTTTGATGAGGCGGAAGCAGCATTTGCACAGTAACATTGACAACACCTAAAGAATAATACATTAAATATATCAAACATTAAATATATGAAAAGCGCAAGAATTGTAAACAAGTATGAACCTTTATTTTGAAAGTTGACAGTATCAAGTATGATGTGTTTTGGGTACTTAGAGTGATAAGCCAAGCAAGTGATAATACAAGAAAATCATCATCACCTGAAGATCCTGCAACACCCTGATCGTGGGAACGACTTTGATGAGGGCAGATAAATTGCTGTAAAAATAATATGTACATATTTTAGTTAATGACATAAAAGAGAATAAAATATAAACCATTATTGAACTTTTTTTATAATTAAAGCTTTAATTACTACTTACTTGCAATTTTTCTGCTGTCCGAATCAATAATGCCATCCTCTCTCATATCTCATCAGTGATAGGATGCACAGCTGTCAAAGAAACAATCTCTTTTCTAATTTTATAAGAGGCATTTTAAAGAATTTCATAAGGTCTGTGGGATCTTTAGTGTCATCATCGCTTAACTCTAATGATTCCACATCCCTAGAAAGGTGCTTAGGTACTGCAACTCCCTTTCCCTTTCCCTGAACATCCGTTTGTGTCAAGAATATCATTAACAATTAAAAAATTAGTATAAATCACTAAAAAAAGAACATAATAATGTAACAATTTGCTTATATCTAATTTGTACAATTACAATGAGGTTTACCTACTTGGTAGAAGTGTCGGAAGCTACATATCTATTTGCAATATGTGATGGATCCATGTCGGCCTATGACAAAAATAAAAAATAAAAAACGTTAGCGAAATTAAACCAATAGACTTAGCAAAAAAACTTCATAATTAAATGGTATATTGGATTCATTAATTGGAGGTTGGTTAATTTAAATGGTATATAGTACATACCAGCCCCATGATATTAACTTTGTTTCTATCTATACGATTCAAGCTGTAATCGATTAGAAGCTCTTTGCCTACACTTATTGATTTTATTGCAACTACAAATACACAATTTCCCTCACGCGCCTCAAATATGCAATTGGGTTGTTTATTAGTTGGCCCAGGTCGCGTACTATTTATAAAACCTGCAATATTCCCTCTTGTTTTTGGCCGACCATCAATGTATACAACCACTCATTTACTTTGATCATTATATTTATGTTGTATATAATTTGCTGATAGTACATACCTACGCATACTTTTTTTATATTTAACAATCTGCATCCAATGTTTGTATTTGTAACAAGGTCCAACAAACTCCATCAATTTTGCAACTCTATTGTAACAGACCTTTATGCCGTCCATGGAAAATAAGCCTAAACCATGTAACGACGAAGGTGTTATGCGATATATCCTATTGTTAACACAAAAATCAATGTTTATTGGAGGAAGTTCCTTGGGACCCCATTGTTTCTATAGATGTTTGTACCTTAGTGGCACCTCAATGTCACCTTTGGTCTCATCATCATAAGAACATGACCCTCCTTGAGCAAGGAAAAATTTCATGCTTTTATTGAATTTTCTTCTAATCTTTTGACCTATTGTTGATCTCCCTATTGTAGACCTACTACATGTGTCACTTTCATTTTCTATTACTGCATTTTCCTCACTTGATGAAGACAGATCTGACAAATACCTATTTGGGGGTACCTGCACTACATGAAATGAGAGATTTAATTGGTAATGAGAGAGAAATTTTGCAAATGAGGGTAATGTTGATGAAGAAGTTAGCCCTAAAGTTGATTTTGTGATGAAAATTGGAATAAGTCCAATCGGGGCCTCAAGTGTTGATAATTGTATTAGATTTGCTACTAATGTCGAGGTTTGAAAAACTGAGGAAGTTTGTTTTCCAAGTAATTTTAAAAAAATAAACTGTTTCTATAGGGTGTATTGACTAGTTATACCTGTCCATCCATGAGACTATGTAGGATCCTCGTCGAAGGGGTTCAGGGTCTTGTACAATGTAGACTATGCAGGATCCTCAACTAAATGGTTGATGATGTCTGTAGTCAATGACCTATTCCCACCAAGGGTGACAACATCACAGAGGGACTATACCTGAAATCAACACCATCAATTGAGCATCATAAGCATTACTACATTTGTAAGTTGATAAATAATAAATACATATGTATCATAAGCATCGAAAGCATCACATGATGTGTCATCATATATGTAATTGAGCATCACAATTAATATCACATATCATGTGTCATCATAAACATGTAATCCATCACATATGTATCATAAATCACTATCCATCACATAGGTAATAAACAATCCACGTTCTATAAATAAACACAAAGTTCAAAAAATGTCACATGCATCATCATAAACATATGATCCATCACATATGTATTTTAAATCAACGTCCATCACATAGCTAATAAACAATCCAATTTCCATAAATAAACATAGTTTAAAATTTTTCACATAAATAGTCACTCTCCCTATCTCCATCTCCATATTAAAAGGTGCATCATGAATTAATTATGTAATGGCATTAGAATTCAAAACATAATGAATTAATTATGTAACAAAAATTCTATGAAGAAGTCAATATTAAATAGATAATATACTAATTGCATACCTCATACATTTCATTCTTCATCATCATGAACATCAAGGTCATCATCATCATCATCATCATCATCATCATCATCATCATCATCATCATCATCATCATCATCATCATCATCAATGTCTTTGTCATCATCATCACCATCATCACCATCACCATCACCATCACCATCACCATCACCATCACCATCATCATCATCATCATCATCATCATCTTCTTCTTCTTCTTCTTCTTGTTCTTCTTCATCGTCATTGAGAAACTATCGATCATGATCATCATCCACTTCATCTTCTACTTCTTTGGTATCTTCTTCTTCCATCACATTATACTTTATCGGCCTTCCTCTTGGAGCATGTCTAACAACATATGACCAACCCGGTTTATGTGGAACCTCTGAGTAAAATACTTGCTCACATTGGCTTGGAAGAACATAGGGCTCATCCCCAACTGGTTCAAATGACCTTGTACTTAGAATTATAAAACCATTATCATGTTCAATAATAGTTCTATCAGGATCATTTTTATTCAATCGTAGCCTGTACCATTTGACGATGAACAAAACTAATTTGAAGGAATTAAAGTCACACTCAAGTATATCATCCAAAATGCCATAGTATTGATTTTGAGACTGTTGAGGATGAATGTCATTTCTCAATGAAATATTTGTCACCTCAAAGACTACAGTGATGCTAGAATCACAAGTTTTCTTCATGTCATCCAACTTTTTTATGTGAAATTTATGACCATTGCAACACATAGCGTTGTGGTGTTTGACCTGCGATATGTCAAACATGTAAAATTTATTTCATTATGAGTTGATAAACATATGGGTGATTAATAAATTTATACATAACTATTTATCTCTTAAACCATATGCTAAATCAATTTCCCTTTGCGTAACATTTGAATCTCCATTACGATGTGCTTCTTTAACCAATGAAGCCACACCTTCCCATGTTAACGTGCATCTAGAATGTTGACAACGTTCAATCCATACCATCATCCAATCAACATTGTTTGCAATATACAAATGTAGTGCATCCCACTCTTGACCAACTGTACAAAAAATAAATAGACATCTTACAATTGATTTATTTTGAAGATTAAGAATTAATTAACTACAATAACATCTTATAATTACCTCTCACTTGCCTCAATCTACCTTTCCCTGTTAGGTACTCCCCTTCAAATTTGTTAATGGTGTTGGGATCCCAAATGCGATCCACGTGGATCTTTGCTGCAAACTTAGGAAGATATTCATAAATGTACACCATAGTTTGGTATACCATATATCCCTCCACCATAGAACCCTTAGGATGTGCTCTTTGTCAAACCAAAGCCTTCACAAATTTCAAGTGCCTCTCAACCATCCACATTGACCTAGTGTATATAGGTCCACACAATTCAATCTCCTCAACTTGGTGTATGAGGTAGTATTCTTGTGCATTGAAAAAAGCTAGAGGTAGACACTTTTGCATTTCAAACATTAAATGAGGAATTTTTCTCTTCCAATATTTTATATCGTCTTTATGGATTTCTTTACATGACAACCACCTACAAGGTATTCAAGATGCAAAAAAATATATTACATAACAAGTAAAACAAATCGCAAATATAATATCTATACAACAAACTAAACAAATATCACTACTTACCTCATGTATTTTCCAAGATCATATATGACTTGCTTGACATTATTGTCGAAGTCGTCTGGGAGAGATAGAGGTAGAACATACTGCAACAATTATAAAATTATATTTTCATTTTTTTGTAACATAATGAAAAGTACACATACGCGCAGTACTTAAATACATACTAAAAACACAAGAACATGAATTACCTTAATGAAGGTATGCCAATCATGCATTTTTATCCCTGGCCCAAATTCACTTTTCTTTGTTATGAGATTGTTTATGTTCGCAGCAAATCCTGTGGGAAATCGAATTTTTTGTATGACTTCTTTAATAGCATTGCTTCGCTGGTCTGTTAATAACCAAGGAAGCTCACTTATATTAATCTGGTCTCCATGGCTATTTGATTGAATGACATTTATCATTGCATTATTGGAATCCTGAATGTCTCTACATATTTTGACAATTTTTTCTTTGTCACGCCTTCCATCCAATATTTTCCATACTATCTCTGTTATATTCTTTCCAATATGCATACTATCAAACAAATAAACAATTTGTAACTGCTCGTAGTAGGGCAACCTACTAAATTGTCAGGGATAACTTTTTAGTCCCTTAGGAAGGTGGTCATTAATGCCTTCACGACCTTCATGATCATCAATCACATCATCAGTAAACAAAACAAAATAGAAAAGATGTTTTATGACAAACCAATAGATGGAATGGCATTACCTTGATGATTAATTCTATTATATTCCAACTTCCATAGGTGAGGTGTCATTCTTCATGGTTTTGATGTATTCTTTTCTTTCCCATTGAAAAGATGTTTTTCAGTATTTTGACACTTATGATTTTTGTGGAGAAAGTGCCTATAGTCATCAAACACCTGCTTTCTTAAAAATTTTGAATGATGAGATTTCATCTTTGGACCACAAACAGGACATGCAAATTTTCCCTTTGTTTGAAGACCTACAAGATAATGTATAATTGGATTAAATATGATAATTTTTTGAATTATAATGTTGATGCACAACTTAAACACTATAACATACCACAAAAATGTGTTATCCCTAGGGCATCATGTATTGTCCATAGAAGCATCACATAAAATTGAAATTGTCTTTGTCCTATTGGTCTAGAGACGTCATACATAGTGACACCATTCCATAACTCCAGCAACTTGTAATAACCCACCATAATTGATTCAACAAAATTGAGTATTCTTTTTTTTTTTAAAGTAATCATTATGTTTCATTCAATTGCATACTCTGGGCATCCATCCATTAGGATTAGGCATTCATCCATCCGAGATGAGCATCTAACCATATGGGTTAGGCGATTGTCCATACGGGACATAAGATTCCATCTATCCAATACGGGATAGGCATCTACCCATATGGGGTAGGCATCTATCCAAACGGGATAGGCATCTACCCAAACAGGGTAGGCATCTATCCAAAAGGTATAGGAGATGCTCTGGCCAGAGACTTAGACTCATCAGGACCACTCGAGTCCTGAGCCACTCACTAAGTACTACACTCTTCTAACAGAAGTGCACCAAGGTCGTCATCCTTAGGAGTAATTAAATAATACAAGCTTGATTTCCACCTCGAAATTTGGCTTAAAGCCTCAGGAAGTCAAGCGAATCCATACGGGATTCCTTCCAAGTATGCATTGAATTTCTTTTCCAATTTAATTATCTTATCTTTCAAATAGGATTCTTACTCAACCAAGCCCAGACCCCACCCACAAACGCCTGAGTATGAGGGACAACTCCGTCCCAAGACTGCCTACATACCCGCTTTGGCACGGGATCAAGGCGTAAAGTATGTAGTTTTATTTTCTATTCTATTATTTGATGTAAACTGATTTGGGCATACACAACCTTTTCTAGGGTCAATGTCCTAGACAGTTTCTCTACGGTTGCTACCCATGATGGTAGCACTTAAGCAAAGGCTCAAGATGGCCTATCGCTTGTGGCCTAAAATAACTAGATCCTAATTCTTATCATGAGCATCACCCTTGACCAAATCATTTAACTTAACCATCCCTAAGAGGGGTTTACTATGGTTTATCTGAATGGATGTGAAATCATTTAAAAGTTATCTTATTAGATTATCGATCCAAGGGGGATTACCTGCCCCTTGGATTTTAACTTCCAAGTGTCCCTTATTACTCCCCGATGATTTATAGGGACGATGCCACAGACGTTGTTGATCCAGCTTTATTAGGCGTTAAGTGCAGTAGTTCAACACGACGGCATTACCCATAAGCGTGACCCAAAGGCACCGTATATACCGAACGCTGCTAGTTTTGGTTTTCCAACTTCCTTTGTTTAGTTTCTAAACTAACAGCTTATGAAAACATCATGCTTGAATATAATTATGAAATGGATGTACATAACTTAAACTTTGTGAATTTTGGTGACACTTAAATACTATTTGAAAAAGAGAAATATCATTATTCTACCACTAAAAAAATTAATACATGTATTGGCATGATAATGATAATTGTGAACTTACATGCAATTGTATGAAGATAATGAATGCGAACTAATATAAATGCCATACAAAAGTAGCGTCATTTACAAACAAAATGAAGAAATGTTTACTCCTATCGTGAGACTTAATTAATTATAGAGTTACTAATTCCACATGAATGATTAGTTTATACCTTTTTGAAATTTTGGATCAAATCGAAATAATAAGACTTATTTGTTTTTAAGTGAGTCAAAAATCATTGATCAAATAATCCAATAAATCCCTAACGGGATTGAGACAATAATAATTTTATGATTCCAATCTCTTACTAATTTATTAATTTTAAAATTTAACTATGCAATTATGAAGATTAACTTTAATTAAAATGATTATATATTTTGATAAAAAAGAATTATATGAAAATAAAATTAACTTAAATTTTAATTAAAATTATAAAAAAAAGCCCATCGCAATTTGCAAGTGTAATGTTATATAAAAAAAAATGCATTGTTTTAATTAGTAAATGGGCTAAAATAGGGGATGGGGACCGCAGGTCCCATCACCCCCTGCGGTCTTGCATGCGCAGGCCCGTAGGGGTTGAGGGGACTCCACAGGCCCCCCCACTCCCCTGCGGATCACTGTCATAACAGTGACCACAGGGCAGTGGAGGGTACCACTGTCCCTCCCCGACGATTACAATAACCATCCATTACACCATGCAAAGTTATTAGCTTTGACTGTCATTTAATCATCGGCGTTAATATGCATTTCACCTTCTTTTTTTTTCTTTTATTCGAAATGAATTATATATATATATATGTATGTATATTTATATAATTTATATAACAATGGAGTATTGACTTATGAAAATAAAACATGAATAATATAGGAAATCAAATAACTGTTTAATTTAATTTAATTAGACATAGAGAGTAGATTTTTAAACAATAAGGATAAAACAATAAGAGTTCATTGACAGGAAAGAATAACCCAGAGAGTTATTCAGAGAGATAAAACAATCTAGGAAAATGAAAAGATAGATGCTTATGCTGGGGAATGTATTTTAATCTAAATTTCAATCTAAAATTTATAGAGATAAACTTATATTTTGCTTCCTCACAGAGATAAACAATCCAAAGAAAATAAATCATTTCCAGCCATGTACAGATGAAAGATAGATGATTATGCTGGTCAATGCAAGCTCATAAGGTTTATTTATAATCCATTTTTCAATCTAAAATTTATAGAGACAACAACAATAACAAGTATACTGAGATTTGCAAAGAAGCTAACTTATTCCTACAAGAAGATTTGATTCATTAATAGCAAGAAAAAAAAAGAGCAAGATTTTATTCTTTAAATTTAATTCACAGTGTGCATATAAAATAAGATTAATCCAATATACAGCAATTAGATAAGAAACAAGATTTTAATTCTTCAAACTAACAAAAATCCAATCTACAACAAGGAATTGAAAGACAATATTTTAATTCTTCAAACTAATCCACAACAAAATCCAATTTACAGTAACGAATTGAAAGACAATATTTTAATTCTTCAAACTAATCCACAACAAAATCCAATTTACAGTAAGGAATTGAAAAACAGATTTCAAACTAATTTCAGCAATGTATTAAGCCAAGCTTGATCTAATTTAATTCATAGAAAAAGTAAAAATGCATGATTCAAAATAAAACTAAATAAGAAGAAAAACCTAGATACTTGCAAACGAAGAATCCTCTGTGAATCCTTCAATCAGCCTCCCTTGATCTTCAAACTTGAAAGAATTCCTCCAAAGAAAATCTTAGCTATTTTCAAAATGAAATATGACTACCAAAGAAAAAAAAATTTACTTGAGAGAAAAATTTCTTTATGGAATAACCAACTCCCATTTTTGAAAACTTGCATATCATTTATAAGAAAAATCCCTCTATTCCACTACCTAAATTTTTAATTAGAAAAAAGAGATTCTTTCCCAATTTTGGACTTCATGCAAAATTGATTGGACTTAGTGGGAGGAGTTACATGCAAGGTGGTGAGGAATCCTCTAGAAGCTTCTTATTCTTCCTAAAACATGTGCCATAATTGGGTGAGGAAAATTAAATAATAATTAAGAAAAATGTATATTTTCCATGTGTGTGTGTGAGTTTTATTATTTTTATCTTTTTATGATATTCATTCTATCATTTAAATAGTTTATCCAAAAATATAATAGAGTTTGTATTTTAAAACCAAAATTGATAAAGGAGGGTTGTGACACAACTCATCGATAAGAGGCTCGATATATACATTCATATCTTTAACTTGGTACTTACCTAATTGAATGAACAAAAATATTACATAATTATTATGACCATTTTACTGCAATATTTATAATTAAATTTAGATGACTATATTTAAATGATAAAATACCTGGAACAATCATTGCCAACATTATGTGCTCCCTCTTTATTGACATCCATGGAGGAATGTTATTGTTGATAACAAAAACAGACCACATTGAGAAAACAAATCTCATCTCTCCAAATGGATTGACATCGTTCGTTGCCAATGAAACCCTGAGATTATGAGGTTCTTCTTTAAAGTGTGGCCACTTTTCCTCTATGTCCATAAATGTTGAACCATCCATAGGCATTCGAATAATGTCATCTTGACTTCTATTGCATGCATGGTAATCCATAAATTGTGCCAAGCTAGTCCACTTGAATAATCGTTGCATATGTCGAATAATGGGAATATAGCGAAGAACCTTGCGAGGAACCCTTTTTGTTATTTGATTTGTTCGATATCTACTGATATGACATTCAGGGAATTCAGTTCAAAGTTCATGTTTTTTGTGATATATAATATGATCATTGTGACAAGCATCTATTGCTTGATACTCCATTCCAATATCTTTCATAACAACAGATAATTCTCAGTATGAGCGAGGTAGAATATTTGATGGTGGCAACAAAAACTCACCTATCAATCTACAACAAAAAAATATAATTTGTTATAATAAAGAATATTAATGATACAACATGATTCACAATTTATTATGACATATATGACATACCTTAACATACTTGACATTGTTATGTTGGATAAACCATTCATAACCTTCAAGTTCACCAACAACAATACAATGGAGAGAAGAGTTTCCTGCGAGCCTTCGTAAAGGGCCTTAGATGCCTTCTCAAGTAGAGGGACATCATGAACAACATCAAGGTCATCTTCATCATCATGATCAGCTACGCGAGTACTAAATGAGTCATGGATCAATGTATTTGTACCATCATCTTCAATTGTGTTTTCTGGCTCATGATCGTCATCTTCCATGGGATCATTATCTTCAGCTTTGATATTCACACCTCCATGTTCATCCACTTCAAAAACATACCATGTACTCTGGGGTGCTCGACCTATATAAAATTGATAAACATAAATAAACCGTGATCATGATCTCATCATCTCATGATTTATTATGTATATAAATTGTCAAAACGATATAATGAAAAAATTACCAAAGGATGATAATCATGTCCACCTTCAATGTGACCATGCAACCTGCAATGTTTCTTCGTTGTTTTGATTAGAAGTCTTCTATTCTTTAACCCCTTATAAATTTTGCACAGACACTAACATTTTCCATCACCTTTTCTTTTCAAGTTAGACCACAATCTAGCAATTGTCTCCTTATTTTGTTGTTCATTGATATTGTCTAACATGGTCTTTCTTCACAAGCAAGAAAATAGAAATTATCATCATTGAACAGAGCATCTTATTGAATTTAGATTTCTAGTTTTCTTATGGTACATCACATAACATGGAAAACAAGAAATACTCAATAAATAACAGAATTCATTGATCTAGTATTATCACAATCTGCACTTGGCCTTCAATGTTTTCTCCTCCTAGCACTGTTTGTCCATTACCTATCAAGTACAGAACTCTAAAACCTGTGGCTATTAAAATACATAAGACAACATTGTAGAATCTTATAATCATCTATTATAAAACCAAAGCACTTGGGAGTGACTCTTTTGTTTGTCACAGTCCAGGAAAACGGTGTCTATTGGAGCCTTGAATAACTGACTAGAAATATTTTTAATTCCTTTTCTTTTTCCTTCTGATTTTTTCACGGTCACTTCCATCCTTCAAGTCAGATGCCCTCACCCTTTTCTTTCCTCTTGTTTTTTCATACTCATTTTCATGCTTTGAATTATTTTTCTTTCTTGGTGACTCCTTACTGCTCTCACTGTCAGTTTCACTCTTAGAATCTGAGTTTGATGTATTAGAATCTGACGAACCTGATGAACTAGAAGAATCATCATTAGAGGTAGATTCATCTGACTCAGGAAAAGACTTTTGTTGCTGCATTACAAGCCTTGGCATATTCTTCAAATACTCATGTAAACTCTCAGTGATACCACCAAGACCAATAGAAGTAAAGAAATTGATAGCAAACTGTGAATTTTTGGGATTGTCCTTTGGAGAAATTGAATCAAAAGACTCCTGCATTGTTGGATCGTTCAACCTTTCATTAAGCAACAATATACCAAGCTGCTCTGCCAGCTCCTGCAAGAGAATCTTTATAAAAATACAAGAAAAGGAAGTAGTATCTTCCTCTGTCAGACATATATAAGAAAGACAATGCCATGGAAGAGAATCTATGCCAAGTAAGTGGGCCAAAAACTTTGCAACATTATGTAGTTTATTTGTTTCCAGTCTGTGTATCATAGAATATTGTTGTACAAAACACTTATCAAAAAATTCCTCATAATTTTATTGATCATACAAAATCTTTGCCCAAGAAGACCATAATAACGAAGGTATGTTCTCTCTTGACTAGGTTCAAGCTTGATCTTTAGTAGCTTATGACCAGCTTCCTCAAAATCAACACTTGACATGATTGTCAAATAAATTGAACGTCTTAAATTGACCAAGTTTGTCTCTGTCTCATCCTATATTCTCAGTGCTTCCTCACCTTCCTCTTCATCATCATCATCATCATCATCATCTAAATCATCACCTGAATCATTCTCCCCTTCTGCTTCATCTGAAGAAGCATCTCCAAGGATATCTTTCTTTAGTTTTTCATAGGTTGCCTCATGCTCTAAGAAATTAGGATCTACCTTGAAAACATCCAAACCAACTTCTTGATCAAGTTCATCTTCTAGGAAAACTTCATGTGTTAACTAATCTAGATGCACAACTGGATGACCCTCGAACTTAGCTTTGCGAATTGTAAAAAGGCCTTCAATTAAAAACTATACTCATTTGTCAATTTCCCCCTCATGGAGAATAACTCTAAATCTTTCAAAAATCCCATAGAGACCTTTGGGTGAAAGGTCTTGCAACAAAGAACCACATTCTTTCACGAAACCAACAACAACCTCTACACTATCATTTGTGGGGTTCTCTAGTAAAAGGGTGAGAAGTTCCAAAGCAATGATCTCATGTGCAACTTGTTGATTCACTAAATGAGCTATGAATTTGGCTGCTACTATCAACATGTGCTTGTCATTGCATTTGTATGCCCTCTTAAGCTACAAAATAATTCTTCGCAAAAGCAGATTGCCAACTTTAGGAAATTTTGTATTTACCATAACAACCAATGCAACAAAAGAATTTGTAAATCTAGGGGATGCCATTTGGGATTTCATACAAGACCTACAAAATAGACCCCTTCCACAGATGAGATTCTCTGGAAACAACTCTGGAATGATGTTCTTGATGTTAGATGCATTTACCTTGTTTACTAACCCATTGATACTCTTCCGAAGGGCATCCCATGTCATGCACTGGTATTCCACACTACTCTTGTCTTCCACATCTTTCATCATTTGAGTCAGTTTAAATGGGGGGATGTAGACACCCCCACTTCTTCCAACACCCTTCTCAGCTCCTCTTACAACACCTTCGCCATTCCCATTCTGAGATGGAGCAGACACAACACCAGAACTTTTCACTTCCACTGGCTCTTTGTCCCTCTTGTTTCCAGAAGCCCCTTTACCACTTAATTTGTGCTTATTTCTGTACATAAACCCATCAGGAAGCATGAGTTTTTGCATATAAGCTCACCCAAATATTTTACAGTTATTTTTCATTAAGATTCCCTTAGGAGCTGGCAGATCCTACTTCCATACTTTAATTATGTTTTCTCAAAGGATAATCCTAAAAATCCATGCATTGCAAACAACTTTTTACACCTTTGTTGGTTGTGGTGGCATCACAGAGAGTTTACATCAATAAATTAAGAACAAGTCAATGCTTTTAATGCAATAGTAGAAGTCTATCTCTTATTCAATATCTCTAGTGAAACTCCCATGATCTTTTGCTAGAGTAGAATTTGTTATATTCTAGAAAGGGTCTTGTCTTTTGTTGATGGGATATTCATCTACCTCAAGAAATAACTATTCTTTTCTCCAACAAGAAGTGGAACTAAATGAAGATCTAGCACCATGAAATGAATCCTCAAAAGGATTACTATAGTTAGTTTTGGTAGATAATGATCTGGGTAAAATACTAATGTGTCTTTAGGAAACATTATGTACTAGCTTAGCATACTCTAACAACTTTGGTGTGACATGCTACATCCAATTAAGTCTCCATCGGTATTTCTATTGTGTTTATGGATTGGGATTCAATGTACTCCTTTTATACACAGATTTTACTTTCAACTGAGGAGGTTTGTATGTACTTACTTGTCTTTCAATTGTATCCCTATTTCAAGAATTTCTTCTATCAACAAATCATTTGTTGTAAGTTGTACAAGTGGAAGCTTGAACATGCCTTCCATGCTAGCCTTGTTGATACATTCAACACCATCTTGTGCAACAAATCTTTACAACTCCACTATTTCATTGAAGAGTGAGTAGTAGGGACAATCTAAATATTATGGCTTAATAATGATCAATAGGTAAACAGATAAGAAACTCTCAATATAAAAATGGCTTTCTCAATTGTCTTTACTAGAAATGGATAGATCTGCTAATAATGGTTTTATGACTGTATGTCAACTTTAGACTCAATCCTAAAAGAGCTAGAACTACTATGCGATATCTAAATTTATGATCTCTATAATACAACAATCCCATAATTATGTTTCCACGCATCTATACCACAACACAAACATCATGCTAGTGTTCAGCCATAGCAATTGATATCCTAATTATAGAATGTGAAATATGCACATGACTATGAATAAAGATTAAGAAAAACAAAGAAAGATGCTTATTGAAACATAAATGACTAATGGACAAGAATTAAATTCATTGTAGATAGTTTTGAATATCAAATTCACTTATTTGTGTGCATTTAGTAACTCATGTACTTGTAGCCAACCATTTATCTCTTTCATAAATTAAACACTTATTAATAACATTAAATGGCTGAGTAATTATGTTTTAGTTGAAATTAAAAATAACATATTTTATTTCAGGACAGCTCACACTATTCCCTATCATATTTTAGACTCTCGGTTTTGTTAGTAGATGTTTGATGTCTTTGGAGCTGATCATTGCATTTGTTTAATTACATTTGCTAGTGTAGTCCCAGCCTGTGCCAAAATGGGAGCTTTGGAATAGGGTATGGACATCCATCAAAGCATAAAAGATAGAGGAATTTTGTCAGATGTAGTTGCAACTACTTTGTTAGCATGTATGCAAAATGTGGAAGCATAGACAAGGGATGGGAACTGTTTGACGGATTGCCTCAAAGAAATGTGGTTTCCTAGACTACAATGATTGCCGGATATGCACAAAATGGATTTTTTGAGAAGGATTTAGAAACTTTCAAGAAAATGCAATTGGCAAGTGTAAAGCCAAATTCCATGACCATTGCTACTATCCTCCCTGCCTATGCCAAAATGGGAGATTTGGAACAGGGTATGGACATTCATCGAAGCATAAAGGATAGAGTAATTTTGTCAGATGTTGTAGTTACAACTGCCCTGGTAGACATGTATGCAAAATGTTGAAGCATAGACAAGGCACGTGAACTGTTTGATAGAATGCCTGAAAGAAATGTTGTCTCGTGGATTGCAATGATTGTTGGATATGCACAAAATGGATTTGTCGAAAAGGCTTTAGACACTTTCAAGCAAATGAAATTGGAAGGCATAAAATAAAATTCCACAACCTTTGCCAGCATCCTCCCTGCCTGTACAAAAATGGGAGCTTTGGAACAGGGTATGGACATCCATCAAAGCATAACAGATAGAGGAATTTTGTTAGGTGTTTTACTTGCAAATGGCCTTCTTGACATGAATGCAAAATGTGGAAATATGGACAAGGCTCATGAATTGTTTGATACGATGCCGCAAAGAGATGTGATCTCATGTAAACAATCAACATGCGCGTATATGGGAGGAAGGGATTGCTGCTACAAAATTGAACGCTCACTCCTCAATCACAGTTCTATGGTTCTACGAGATTAAACTAGGGCAATTAACCACCACATGTATATTTTTTGCAACATGAAATTAAAAAATAGGGCAATTTGAATCTACCTCATGCACGGGATTGCAAGCAATTCCACAAATGCCTTTGACGTGGGTTTGATGTTCTTGGGGGTTGAAGTCACCACGGACGCCTATGCGGGATTGAAATTCACAAATGAATTCCCCTCTTCTTTTTTTTTAAGTAATGGTCGTTGTCGTCGGAATTACGATGAACTCAAGCCCTTTTTTGTAAAAAAGAAAATTCTTATTGCTAATGCCTTCTTTGTCGAAACCAAATGGGAAATCACCATCAAAATTACAATGAATGTGGGCATTTTTTCAAAAAAAATCAAATTTTGCCACAATATACCTTCTCTATTGGAAACCTCATTCGGAAATCTAGTCCAAATGTCTAGTGCCTTGAGACACATGGCACTTTTGCTACATGTCTCCTCCCTTGGACACTTGCCCTCTCATGAGAAAGGCTCCTTGACACTTTTCACCACAAAGATGAAAAGTGTCCCTCCCTCCAACCTCTTCTCCAACCTCCTCCAATTTCACCCTTGATATATTCAGACTCAATCTTGATCATTGATTCCTGCTACCTCACCCCTGGCCTCGAAAATCCTATAAATATCCCCCATTTTGGAGCACAAAGGATCCCATCTCATATAATTTTAGGCATTGTTACTATAGGCATATCCATTCTAGCATATCATTTGAGCATTGTTGTTATAGGCAATTATCTAGTTTAATTTGATCATTTTCTAGCATAATTGTTGAATTGTGTAGCTTAATCAATCTCCATTCTAGCTTAATTGCATCATTATCTTAGCTTAATCATGCATATCATTATCTTAATTAACCTCTTAGATCAATCTATCATAATCAATCTCATCTAGCTTGCATATCATATCCTTTCAAATTTTCCATCTAGGTGTAGTCAAGTCACTGGGATTGCTTATCTGGATCTAAGAGCAAATCCATACTCGCATCTCTTAGGAGGTGATAGGTTTCTTTGTCATGGTTTATCTTTCAGTTTCTTTTAATTTGCTAACCATGCTTCTAATGATATATTGAGTGTTTGTGTTGTAGCTGCAGGTACCCTACTTCACACACACATTATTTTGGTGCCCACCATGAGGCCAAAAATCTAATTTCTTGGCCTCTCTCATCATCAAATCTTTGATCTCACAGTTTTTTGGCCAGGTCTATTTTAGAATCTTGAATGAGTACCTTTGCAGTAATGTACGAGTTTCTTTGTGCATTCGTATGGGTATGTGAGAATACTCATGCAAGAAGGTGAGAATACTCATATGAATTTGTACTTCTTTGTTTTCAAAACAAATTACATTTTAGGGTTTTTATGCTTCAATTTGGCTATTACTAATGTTAACCTTGGTCTGTTTGTGGGTTTTCTAGTTCCCTATTTGGTTTTTGCAAGATGATTGTCGAAGATTATGCTTGTCAAAGCTTCATTTCATCAAAACAACATTACTACTAACGCATCTATTTTGCAGGTTGCCTAGAGAAAATCAACAAGAGTTTGTGTATTTTTAATTTTTCTAGGCACACTTATTTTGCTAATGGTAAATGAACATCTTGTTTTCTATGCTTGAGAAGTTGTCTAAAAGGTAGGAGAGTATGCTCTTGTCCATTTGGACAATCAAAAATTGCGACCCTTGAAGCTCTTTTATGTTTGAGATTTGATTACCTTTAGTGGGCCAGTCATAATGGGAAAAAGTAATCACCCTGTGAGAATGACCTGAGTGAGTACAACTAGACCTAAGCTTTCTGACTCACTCTAAAAAATAGGCCTCTCACGATTAAAGTCTCTGAGGATGGGATTATTTGAGTTTTCTCTTTTGAGATCTCTCGTATCATACATTTAGTAGGGCCTCATGGTCTCAATCACACTTTCATGACTACCTCTTGTTTCGGTACCTTTTTGGGCTATAGGCCTAAATCACGCTTGCGTGACTACAAGGGGTAATTTCAAATGGAATCCCTTACTACGAACCCTAAGATAGAAGCTATCAGATTCACCTCCGAAAGGGGGATAATCTTTGTGCAAGAGAGATAGTAACTATCCCAAGACACTAGTCATATCGTGCCCCCATTAGCATTCAGAGTCGAATAATATGACATTGAGAATCCATTGCGTAAGACTCAATGACCATATTCTAATTAGCTACTGGGTGTGTACCTAAGTTTTCAAGCAAAAGTTTTCTCTCTCAACTAGCTTCCTTAGGATTTAGCATGTTGTGCTTGAGGTCATTTATCATATCATGTGTTTGTTGTGTCTTCATCCCTAAAACAGAAAATCAGACATGTAAAAACTAGAAAATAGAATCAAAACATCAAACTTCATTCATCAAAAATCTGTCCAAACAAAATTTTTTTCTCTATTCTATCCTCAGTCATACAAGCTTTCTAGTTCGTCATACAGGAAATGTAGTTTATTGTCTGGTTCGATGAGAATTTTCGTACGAGTCAGTTTAGCAGAAGCTTTTTTGTTATCTTTTGTCACCTGGATCTGTGGTAAGTGTCATACAATTTTAGGCCTTTGTCATGCAAGATTTCTAGTTTATCATATGGATCTGTCTAAATTGTCATTTGGAGTTGTCTAAACTATCATACAAATTTTTGTCTCTGTCAGTCTAGAGTTGTCTTCTTGCATGCCTTTTTCAAATCTGTCATGTTTTCTTGGTCAATTTACAGTGAGCATAAACACCTGATATCTGTCATTTTGTGCTTATATTGTTTTCTTGGTTCACTTGGTTAAGTAATCTTCTACCAAATTGGATTTTAGAGGTAGGCACCCCCTAGATTTTTAAGTATTCACCTTCAACAAGTTCAAGATCTAAACATCTCAAAGTGCATTATCACCCTCTTTGATAAACTGATCACTCAAAACATAGTTTCTCATTAGGATCTATCATCCTCTATCACAAAACTACAATGTTTGGTCAGGATAACCTTGTCCCACATCGTAGGATATATTATTCCTATTGAACTTGGTTTTATCCAAATCATCATCATTGCACTCCAAAACTGAAGATCAAAAACTTGCAAACTTTCAAACACTTTAATTATCTTTGTGTGTCATATCACTCTATCATATCTATGTTGATAGTTGGTCATTTATTGAAACACCTCCTAGACAATTGAATCCTTGCACAATATCCAACACACGTGTATGCTCATTTTAACTAGAGTGCAAAGACAGAAGATCACAGAAATGAAAATTGAAACATTTGAAATAACTAAAGATTATAGGAACATGGAACACGAAAGAAAAATACAAGAAGAAGGGGAAATAACATAACAACATCTCAGAGAAATCAAACAAGATCCTAAATTCAAAAAATTTATGAAGAACATATTGGAGGGAGAAAAAGAAAAATACTTCCTAATGTTAGCAAAATCTGGTGCAACACTCCCCCAAGATTTTGATGTGAGCATATTAGGACAAAAGAGAAGTGACCCTTTCCATGATAATGAATGACATGAGGATATTTTTGGTCACGAAGACACATCAATTCTTGATAACACAAGAAATAGTGAGGAAACTTCCATTCCCAAAAAGGATGATGTAGAAATTCTCAACAAAGCTAAGTCTAATGAGGACACAAGAAAGAGGCGAGATGATACAAGAAGAGATCAAGATCATACTAGAATGCACACTCATGGTTAGACAAGAAAAAATCACGTTGATAATCTTATCACAACTCTTACCCAACAAATAGAATCGATGCAAACATAGATTCAAGATATGCAGAGAGGAACTGTTAGAAGATACTCGCTTCAAGAAATCTATCCTTACCCATTCGACAGAAATATAAACATGCTACCATTTCCTACACATTGTGAAAATCCTTGATACGATAAATATAATGGAAGCACTTATCCCCAGGATCATATAAGATAATTTTGCATGATGAGTATGGATTTTGCACATGAGGATACATACCTGATGAGATTATTTTCAAAGAGCTTAAGTGGACTAGCTATGGAATGGTTCTCCAAACTTCCACCTGGAATTAGATAATTCAAAGAATTGGTGGATAATTTTATTTCACAATATTCTTACAACATTCAACATGAGGTCACAATGCTAGACCTATGTAATACAAAACAAAATAATGGAGAACCTTTCATGATGTTTCTATAGAGATGGAGATGGTTAGCTTCACGATATCCTCGAATGGTGCTAGAATACAAGAAAATAGACATGTTCATCAACAACCTAAATGGACAAATGAGCTATCATCTAAAAATGCAATGCCATCAAAATTTTGAAAAGATGATTGATAATGGTATCAGAATAGAAGAAGCTATGGTAAAGAAGGGTGAGTTTAATCTATACAAAGGAGTTAATCCTCCTAACAACAATGTTAGCAACAATAACAATGATAAGCCTAAATTTTGGAATAGAAATTGAAATATCGTCAATGATGGAATAGTGGATAACAACAATGTAAAACCGAAACAATCGGTTTTCAATTTATCCAGTCACTCAGCAATAGCACAACAAAACAACAATCACCAGAAATCAACTTTCAATAATTTCTTTCGAAGGAAATTTACAAACATTGGTGAGCCACTTGGGTCAGCACTGAAGATGCTTTTCACAAACTAATTGATTACTTTTCTAGAAGGAAGAAACTATGAATTGTTGGTATAAATAAATATTCATTATGGATATTATTACACTTTACTTAAGTTAACTTAGGATAATGCATTTCTTCGTAATTTGGATTTGAGACGCTTAGGGAAGTGTGCACATAGGGATAGAGCTTGTAGGAGAAATTCCACCTTTTGTGGTCTTGTTTTGTTGTTACACTCCACATTCGGTGGCTCATCCACCTCTTGTGGAATATTATATTATTTCTCCTACCTACCCCTAGTATTTCTTACCTACCCTTGTTTCTCATTGAGCCACATGTCACGATTGTGTGCTCGTACATCCATATGGCCTTGCCTATATAATAAGGCCTATATTCATTGTATTGGTGAATCTAGTTGATCATTTTCATATTGATGAGAATACAGTTTGTTCTTGTCATTCTTTTGTCTCTATTTTTATCTTTTCATTGTGTCCTTGATCTTGGCAAAATCTCACATGGTATCAGAGCCATTGGGGCTTCATTGATTGGTTTTTGGAGACATTGTGGAAGGCTTCTATTTTTGGATCTGAGGGACTACATTTTTTGGAGGCATCTTGGAGCGTTTTCGACCTCACCATTGCATCTAGGAGGCCGTTTCCATAAAAATCAAGTATAAATTCGACCTATTTTGGCAAAAATCGATTTTTGGCTGTGGAGGAAATTTTCTGCCCAATTCAGGTGGTATGGTATGGAATTTTTGGATTTTTTTCAAAAAAAAAAAAAAAAATTCTGAAAAATAATTTTCCAACTGAAAATTTTTTTTCAAAAAAAAAAAAAAAAATTTGAAATTTATTTTTGGGATCCTACCTTCTACCTAGTCAGCTTCTGCCCAATCAGTAGCACACAGTCAGCTCCCAATCAGCAACACCCAGTCAACACCCAGTCAACGCCTAATCAGCATTTTCTTTAGAAATTTTTAGACCCCTCTCCATTGAGCAGTTTGGTTTTTTAGGTCAACTTTGGAGGCCCATAACTTGCTCAATTTTGCTTCTTTTTGGGCACAATTTTTTTTAATTTGGGCTAATTTTTCATGCTCTTCGTAGTGGTATGGTTATTTTTTGGTTTTTGTGCATAGGTTTTTCAAAATTTTCAGATTCTCTCAGTTGTACCTATCCAATCCTCAATTTTGCAACTTCAAAGGCCTCGTTTGAGCTCATACGACCTCTTTTTAAGGTGCCATTTTTTTTGAAAGTGCATGTTTTTTTAATCTACTTTCATAATCTATGATCAGATTTCAAAAATTTTAAGTAGAAATTATACTTTCAGATATTGGTCTTATTTGGCCTATTTGGTACTTGTAAATTGCTTGGATCTTAGTTTAGATCTCTTGCATTATTAGTTTGAGTCTCTTTTGGCTTTATTGAGGCATTTGTAAAATTGAAATCAGAAGACCACTTTGCCATTTTTTGCAAGTGGCCCATTGTACATGCACTAAGTATAAAGTGTCAAATCATCAATTTTGGGGGGGTTCTTTGATTGAGTGAATTTGGTGGGGTTTCTTGTGTGATTGTGTCTCTCTTTCCTTGTGCTCTTTCATTTTTGTTGCAATGAGTCCTCATAAATTTCCACCTTTAACTCCACATAATTATGCATCATGGAAAATTAAAGTATGGAGCAAAATAATGGAAAAAGGTCTCACGCATTACATAGATGGAACAATAGCAGCACCACCTGATCCTAAGGCTGATCCCAATGCTCAGTTAGAATGGCTCACTAAGAATTGCATGGCTCTTGGAACTTTGCGCAAGTATGTATTAGATGACCTCATCTTTCATATTGAGAAGTGTACTACAATCAAAGATGCTTGGGATATGTTTTAGAAATTGTATGGTCAAGTTGATGAAATCAGAGGTTATAAGATTGACAATGAGCTCACCAACTTGGATCCCAAGAGTTTTGATACAATCCAAGATTATGTCACCAAAGAAAATGAGCTAAGAGCAAAGCTTAAGGATTGTGGAATTGACAAAAAGGATGCTCAGTTGATATTCAACTTGTTGGGCAAGCTTGCACCAGAATATGCAGCATTTGTGTCTAGCTTCCAAACTCATCGTTTGACAGTGGGGAGTTCCTATGTTATGCCTTCATTTGATGCTTTCACAGAAATGTTGATATTGGAACAATCTAATTTGCTGAACATGGGGCTTCTCAAGTCTTCAAAGTCCCAGGCTTTGGTGGCTAATCAAGGGAATCAAGGAAGTCAAGGCAAAGATTCCAACAAGAAGAAGAAGCACTCCAAGTCTAAGCCACAACAGGAAAAAGGACAATCATCCTCTCCATCACAAGGAAATTTTTCATCCTCTTCCAAGAAGGGGACACCACCTAAGAAGGATAAGCCAACTTGTGCATATTGCAAGAAGTATGGTCATGATGAGCATCGATGCCACACAAAGCAAGTTGATGAGTTAACTAGTCTTCTTAAGAAAAACAACATCAACTTGCCATCTGCCTACACAAAGAAGGATTCATCTCCTTCCTCTTCCTCATAGTCTAAGGGAAAAGGGCAAGCATTTGTGGCTACAACAATTTCTTCACAGTAGTGGATACTTGACTCAGGTGCCTCATATCACATGGGTTCTACAAAGGAGCAGTTTTCTTCATTGGAGCCATCTAAGGTACCTCACATTTACATAGGTGATGATACACAAGTAAACATTGAAGGGAAAGGTTCAGTTGACATGGATGATGGAACATTTGAGAATGTTCTCTATGTTCCTAACTTGTCTACCAACCTTCTCTCTATCTACCAAATCACTCACTATGGGAATGGGAAAAAAGTTGAATTTACACCAGATTCAGTTGTGGTAAAGGAACTCGATGATGATGCCTTGGTAGCAGTGGGACAAGTCAATGACAATGCAAGGCTTTATTCATTCTCCCACTTTGTGCCAAGTTCGCCTTCTAGGGCCTTGCTTACTCATTCAAATTCAGAAAGTAAGGAATGGCATGAGCGGTTTGGTCACCTCAACTACCGCTATCTTCAGCAGCTCAACACTAAAGACATGGTCAAAGGTCTACCTCAAATCAGTTTTTCAGAGGGTGTATGTTTAGGGTGTTCCATGGGCAAGCATCCTGAGGCGAAGTTTGATAAAGGGAAAGCTTGGAGAGCTTTGGAAGTTCTTCAACTTGTTCACATCGATGTAGTAGGTCCATTTCCAGCACCTTCATTTAGCAAGGCCCGATATGTCCTCACCTTCATTGATGACTACTCTCGCTTCACTTGGGTCTACTTTCTCATTCATAAGAATGAAGTATTTGATAGAATTCAGGACTTCAATACTCATGTGGACAAGCAATCCAGGAAAGTGGTCAAGATTCTTCATACAAATAATGGAAGGGAATTTGTGAACAAGAGGCTTGATGATTTTTGTACACTTGAGGGAATTGATCTTCAGCATTCTATTGCATACACTCCATAGTAGAACGGAGTTGCAAAATACAAGAATAGAAATCTCAAAGAAATGGCTAGCTGTATGATTCATGCACGTTCTCTTGAACCCGCCTTTTAGGCCGAGGCTATCAGTTGTGCCACACACATCCAGAATCAGGTTCCTCATAAAGCTTTGCAAGGTATTACTCCTTTTGAAGCTTGGGCTGGTAGGAAACCAATTCTGAGACATTTCAGAGTCTTTGGGTGTCCAGCATGGGCTTGCATAGCTCTATAGAAATGCAAGGCATTGGAACCACAAAGTCGGCCTTGCATATTTGTTGGATATCCTGAGGGTGTTAAGGCATATAGATTGATGGATCCTGAGACACATGAGGTGTTCATTGAGAGGAGTGATCACTTTGAGGAAAGCTCTCCTAGCTTATCCTATCTACCTCCTCCACCTTCCTCCATTGTGGATAGTGATGCTAGTGATTCAGATGATGAGACTCCTTCAACTCCAATTCACAAGGTTACCCCTCTACAGGGTCCACTTGTAGTTGAGGAGCCTCGTTCTCCACCTCCACCTAGACCTCATTGGGCTCGCCAGACACTTGAGTTCACGGGTTCTCTTGTTGGGGATCCTTTAGATACACAGAGAAATTGATCACAACATCAGAATCTTCCACATGCATTCATTGCTACCACTTCTGATCCATAGACATTTCGGGAAGCATCAGGGGTTCCTGAGTGGGACCAAGCTATGGAGGAAGAGTATAGTTCCTTGATGAGGAACAACACATGGGATTTAGTCCATCTCCCTAAGGGGAGAAAGATGGTTTGATGTAAGTGGATCTATCAGACCAAGTTTGCTATGGGTTGTAGTGTGTATAAGTATAAGGCTCGGCTTGTTGCAAAAGGTTTCTCTCAGGTTGTAGGTGTTGACTATACTGAGACCTTTGCGCCCGTAGCCAAGATCAACTCCATTCGCTTGACACTTGCTATTGTTGTAGCTCATGGTTGGGTTGTACATCAGATGGATGTGAAGAGTGCTTTTCTTCATGGTGATCTTGATGAGGAGATTTATATGGAGCAGCCACAGGGTTTCATCCAAGATACTTCCTTGGTTTGCAGACTAAGGAAATATCTCTATGGCCTTAAGCAGGCCCCCAAGGCTTGGTATGCCAAGATGGATTCCTTTCTTCTCTCCGTAGGGTTCACCAGGTGTCATTCTGATCCGAATGTCTACATTTTGTGACAGGATGACTCTCACTTGATATTTGTGCTTTATTTTTATGACCTGATCATTACATGGAGTACTGCATCCATCATTAGCAGGGTCAAATCTGCTTTGCATGACAGATTTTCTATGACTGACTTGGGTCTTTTGCACTACTTTCTCGGGATAGAGATTTCACAGTCCCCTTCCGGGATTACACTATCGCAGCGCAAGTATGCTTTTGATCTACTTGCACACTTTCATATGGCTAATTGTAAGCCTGCACTGACTCCCTTTCTTTCAGGAGTCAAGCTTGAGGCTCAGTGTTCTTCTCCACCAGTTGATGCCACTTTGTATTGTCAGCTTGTGGGTAGTCTCATCTACTTGACCCATACACACCTTGATATTTCATTTGCAGTTGGCATGGTTTCCCGCTTCATGCAGGAAGCCATGAGCTTCATTGGAAAGCCACCAAACACATCCTTACACATTACTATGGGATTCACTATGCAGCAGGCATAGGACTTCGCTTGGTTGGTTACACAGACTCCGATTGGGCTGGCGATTTTGATGATCATAAGTCTACTTCCAGTTACAGTTTTCACCTTGGTTCAGGTCCCATTTGTTGGTAGAGCAAGAAGCAACATGATATTGCTCTCTCTTCGATTGAGGCTGAGTATCAAGGTGTTGTTAACACAGCGACTGAGACCATTTGGCTCCAGCAGATTCTCACAAAGTTTTGGTTCACCACTCCATGACCGACAGTTCTACATTGCAACAATCAAAGTGCTATTGCTATCTCGAAGAACCCGGTCCAGCACCAGTGGACCAAACACATCAAGATTCATATGCACTATATCTGAGAGCTCATTCAGGAGCAAGTCATTGATTTGCAATATTGCCCTACAGCGAAGCAGGTTGCAGACATATTCACCAAACCTTTCACCAAGATTAAGTTCCAGTAGTTGTGAGCTCTCTTGGGGGTGCAGGATGTGTCATTAGGGGGGGTCAGCTGACTTCTCCTTCCTCTCTTATGGGGGGGACTTTTTCCTCTTTGAGGTTTTGTCCTTCTTCTTTGAGAGTCTTTTGTACACTCATCTCTCTTTTGGGGGGGAGTTTTTTCCTACTTGGTTTTCTCCTTTCTTTGTTTGTGAGAGATTGCTTTGCATAGTTTTTTCTTGCATTTGCATATTGTACATGGGTACCTATCATGGCCTAGTAGCTAGGACCCATCTTGCATTATTGACTTGAGTCTTCATTCCCTTAAGTTGCACTTAAGGGGGGGTGTTGGTGTAAATAAATATTCATTATGGATATTATTACACTTTACTTAAGTTAACTTAGGATAATGCATTTCTTCATAGTTTGGATTTGAGACACTTAGGGAAGTGTGCACATAGGGATAGAGCTTGTAGGAGAAATTCCACCTTTTGTGGTCTTGTTTTGTTGTTACACTCCACATTCAGTGGGTCATCCACCTCTTGTGGAATATTATATTATTTCTCCTACCTACCCCTAGTATTTCTTACCTACCCTTGTTTCTCACTGAGCCACATGTCACGATTGTGTGCTCGTACATCCATATGGCCTTGCCTATATAAGAAGGCCTATATTCATTGTATTGGTGAATCCAATTGATCATTTTCATATTGATGAGAATACAGTTTGTTCTTGTCATTCTTTTGTCTCTATTTTTATACTTTTCATTGTGCCCTTGATCTTGGAAAAATCTCACACAAACCTCAAGTGAAACCCTCTTGGTGAAATGACAACCATTATTATGATTTCCATCAAAACAAGGGACATCACAGAGATAATTGTCATCAGTTGAAACATGTCATCCAAGATTTGATTGATAATGAAGTAATAACTATGGATGGACATATGACAAACGAATCTCATATAGCTTTCAAAAATCACTTTACAAACTAAGAGAAGGGTGAATCATCAGCAACACATAATGGTAAGGGTAAAGCAAAGGTGAGTTATGCTCATACATACGATAATGTGGTAAATGTGATTGTAATTAAACAAAAACAACATCAAGAACCTTCGCATGCTATCACAAGAAAAAAAGTTAAATTTGTTTTACTGGGTCCTCCCACTAACATGTCATCCAATGCAAAACATTATAGTCTAGTGGATCAATTATAGAAAATTCCCACACAAATATCCATCTTAGAACTTTTAAAGCTTTCACCTACACATAAAGAAATTATTGAACAAGCATTAGTAGATACATCAATGTCTAAAGATCTTAATGTAGATCAATTCCAAACCATGGTGGGACATCTCACAACCCCTCACTGCTTATCATTCACCGAAGAAGACAATATGTCCTTCCAACATCCCCATAATGCTCCCTTGCATATCAAAGTCCTCATTCATAAGACGCAAGTTAAATGTGTCCTAATAGATGGGGAATCTAGCTTAAATATTTTCTCATTGAATCTTGTTTGTGCTCTAGGTTATTCAAAAGATGCAGTTGATCCTTGGAAAAAGATCACCATCAAAGCATATGATGAAGAAGAGTGTTCCTCTAAAGGAATTGTGATAGTAACATCTGAGTGGGACCTTTGTAGAAAGACACATCATGCCAAGTTCTTGACTTGGACCTATCATATAACATACTCTTGGGAAGACCATGGATACATGACATACAAGTTGTTCCATTAGCATATCATCAGTGCCTAAAATTTCCCTACAATGGGAAGGAAATTACGATCTCAACATATTCAAATCCATTTCAGTACTGTAGTAATCTAAAAACAACTCAAGAGGTCATCATTCCTCATAATAGGGAGGCATCATCTTCAAACACACAATCCAAAGAAAAATCATTTACCTCAATTTTTTCAAGTATGGGAAAACAAATGCAGCTAAGAGATCAAGGGAATGAAGAATATTCAATATCACAACTACCACTTTCTCCAAAGTCCTATGGAAAACCATCAAACTCTAAACAACAACCAATTGTAAAAAATCCTCCAATATTTGATGGAGCATTTGTTAGTGTTGGGACCTTATCAGAGGAAATAGAAGACAAATATGTGCTACAATGGCTATACAAGGATCAATAAATCCAACAAAAGATCAAGAATGTCAGAATACCCACTGAAAAATATGGAAAAGGATTTAACATCCTTCAAAAAATGGGATACATTGAAATAGGTCCTATAGGAAAAAGAAAACAAGGTATCTCAGGACCTAAACATTCTCATACTCAGCAAGCTACAGACAAAGCAGGCTTAGGGTATGGACAAGTTACTCTACCAAAAGACACATCTTCTAGCCAACAACAAGAGGAATATGAAAACAGACAAGAAAAACTTGCAATTGAAAGGAAAGAAGCATCTGCTAGGCAACAAGCACAAGCAAACATGAAATGGTAAAAGAAGCAAGCTTCAAATCAACAAGAAAAACACACTAATGGTACCTCCCAAGCAACATTAACTCAATCAAAACAAGCATGAACTTAGTACTAATCAAGGAGAGCTAATAGCAAGGTTGACATAACTCAATCTCAGTCCAGAAGAAGTTGAATATGAAAGAAGAAAAGATATAGCAGGAAAAAAATAGAAGAAACAAATCAAATGCTATATGAACAAATCTATAGATTGCAAGCTGCAAGTGAGACAAATTCTAATGAATGGGAATGGGATTCCTATCATTCTACAAAATCAGCTGAAGAAAATTTCTTTGAAGAAGATGTAGGAGTCGATGTAGTTCACATGTATGCAGGGAAAACATTAGTAACTATCCCACTTCAATTAGAATCACATTCAACTGACTTGGACTTAATCAACGATGATCAGAAGCTCATTGTGTGAGGTCATTCTGATGAGAGTATCATTCTAGACATTGAAGTACATATTAGAAACTTTGACGTATCTATCATGACCCTTGATACCCTTGAAACATCTTGACCTAAAGAACCCTTACCTCTAATCCACCCTGAACTTATTGATTGGGAAAATGAAAGACATACTGCCATTTATACTTTTGCTAATGACCATGCCATACTCTGTTGGTATTATGGATGTGTTGCATTAGTTTTGTCATTCATGTCAATGCTTATCCTTCTAGAGATCTATATTATTGATTTGACACTATGGTTATATTGGTTTACTATTGAACCGACACATTGTGCTCACCAAGAAGGTTAGTGACTTACGCGTAGTCACCGGTATATTGTTCACCGGCATAGTTGATGACTTGTTATCATCTGGAGATCACTTTATTATGGTGAAGACATGGTTTAGATACATGGTTCTGGTAATTTGGTTATTGGTCTAATCAGGTTGACATATTTGTTGTTACTGGTAGATTGGTCTAGGTTACGGACTGGTATGCGTTATCTATTCCAGATCAACACTGCACGTCATGGAGATGTTTTATTGATTGGATATTATTGTAAATGTATTGAGATGACGTGTATCACATCAAGACTTATTTTTAATTGATTTTAACTATAATATTCCTAGTGAGCCAACCTACACATTTGGTCTTAGGTTTTGTATATATGTAAGATCTCATTTGTGAGAAGATAGAGGATATGGTATCTAAGGATATGGTTATGGTACATGGTATGTGTGAATATTGAAGATCTGTTAGTGAACAATTTTGCCCTTTGTTTTTAAATGATTAATCTTAGACTCTGTTACCTTATTCTAAGAACAAATAATTCACTAAACAGTTGGGTAAGTGTTGTTCAAATCAATTCCCTCTAAATTTTTGCATAGGTATAGCTCCCTATCTTAGTTTTTCATGGAATGTGTTCTTTTTGTTTTTGAATATCTGAATGAAAGCTTTTAACCTGAAAGTGTGTAAGGCCACCTATTTATTTTTTGGATGAAAGGCTGAAATTTTCCACATGTCTCACAAACAATGAAAGCTTTTTTTAAATTTTTCAATGCATGTAACTACTACAACTGAATCAAAGTTCAATATACTTTTTCCACCTAAACTAATAAAAGACAAACAGATTCAAGGAAAATAAATCCGACTTCAATCATGAATCTTTTCTAAAGTAAACAACGCATTCAAAGGAAAGAACATCAGAAGAATAATGAATTACTGTAATGGAATGATCATTACCGTTACTTGATCAAATGAACATATGCAAAGACATGTTATCTATTTGGATTCAAAATACATAGATTTTCCTTCTCCCCAAAAACAATATGATCAGATTACATATATATATCCTTATGCAACCATGACACAAAAATACATCTGCCAATCTTTTTCTATAATAGGTCCCAACCATCTAATTCTTCCTTTGATTAAAAACAGAAAATGCCAAAGCAAAAACTTGAGTCAAAGCTCACAAAATTAGTTACTAAAATCTAACCCTTTTACCATTTGTTTTACTTAATTTATAGTCTAAATAGGGGAGGTCTCCTTGAAAACTCGACCACTCCCTAGTAAAATATTTATGAAACCAACAAGAAGTATTTTGGGACAGATGTCCAAAAGTCTTTGCATAACTAAGAGAAATTTTAAAAAATAAAGGAAACTAGTCCTAAATTGATGCATTATGTTATATTCCATCATTGTCATCTTCTCTGTCTTCACGGGGGTCATGAGCAGTTGTAAGTTCTTGAACAATGGATTGGCTCGAAACTTTCATTGCATTGAGTTTCACCTTTGCCACCTCTTTATTCCACCTATGTTGCACCATCTTCTCTAAGTGTTTTGGCAGATGATCATTCCCAATGAAAATCATAGATTCAATCCTAGCCACCTTGGTTATATCTTCCGGTGTGAAGCTACCCTTGGCCCTGATCTTCTCCATGTTCAACTGAAAAGATTTGATTGCTTCCTGTGTGCTTGAGCCGCAGATTCCTAACTCCCAGTCATGATCAGGATTAACCACCTTATTATCCTTGACTATACTACTTTGCAGATCCTGGAGTTCATAGACAGAGGTCCTTGCATCCGTAATCACCGACTGGAAGGTAAGAACTCGCCACATTATAGTTTTCTTCAGCATGAAAAGCTAACATTCATCGGCCACCAGCTTAATTGAATGTTCTGTCAGAAACCTAGTAGCCCCATATTCTTCTATTTTAGCAAATAGAGGTAGGACATTTTTCCATTTGTGCTCTTCTTTCTCCCACGACACAAGCTGGTTTTGAATTTCAGAAATAAGGCTCTGTATTTCATCACATAATTTTTGGGAGTCAGTAATGTACTTCTCACCATCTTTGATTATTTGTTCAATCCACTTCTCAACCACTTCAACAATTCTCTTAGCCCGTTGAACTTGGTTCATAAACTTCTTGTTTTCCAGAGAAGTTGGGTCGAAGTTCTCAGTGGCATGAGATATTGGAATTGCTCCAAGGCAACTGATACTATCGATGAATTGAGCCAAAACACTTATGTGTCATTTTAGTTCTCTTTTCTCTCATCCATCCTTCTCTGACCTGGTAAGCATTTTCTTTGCTAACACTTGGAAAAAATGGTTGTCTATATCTCTACTCATTTTTCACAGCTCTACCTTTGTGATCTCAAAATCATCAGGACCAGCCTCTCTTTTTTGATCTTTCAGTTTGTAAGAGATGATTTCAACCATCCATTTTCTAGTTTCTTCATCATTGTTCAGGTGAGCAGAGGTCTTGAACATTTTCGGCTTTGGATTCTTCTCAGTGTACTTAGCAACCATTTCCTGAATCGGAATGGTCATAGGAAGAAAGCTCCTTTTCTTGTTCACTGAGGTTGTTAACCATTTAGGGGTCACAGTGGAATGAGTAGCTCCTTCAATCATCTTTGGCAGTGGTGTCATAGCCACAGTCACTATTTGGGAGTCAAGGGCACTAGCAACTTCACCATCCAAATCTTCAATTTCAAAAATCTGAGCCTCAAGCACAACATCCTTTACTCCCATATCCTTGACCTAGTCCATCTTTCTCTAGGCAACACTTCGTGATCGAGTATGCCAAGGGTTACTAAAATCCAGAGTTGGACTAGAACTACGTCTAGGTTGAGGTGACTTGGTATCCTTACCTGCATGAACAGGAGCATTGTTAGAAGGATGTTTTGGTGAAGATAGAGGATCCTTATTATTTCTTGTAGAAAGGGACTTGGCACCTGACTTTATTTCTTTCTAGAACTCGTTTGGTCCTCAATTGTATATCATCATTTTCCTCCTCATCCCAATTAATTGGGAGCATTTCAGTCTTTGTATGGGCTAAATATCCTGGTTCAAACAATTCAAGATAATCCTCTTCAAGCCCTTTAATGTCTAACTTTATTTGCAAAGAGACAACTTGTTCTAGCACTAATCTCATGTTTTCCCTTTTGAAAACTTCAAGTTCATCTATACAATCTTCCCAGAAATCTTCTAACTGTGGCATGGGAAGATAAGGCCTTAGGCCAACGATCCGAGAAAATCCCTTATTATCAAACCCTTTCCTTTCAAAATACAAAGAGAAATTGGAATTCCTAAGGTCTGATCCTATACTCAGCGCATCAGACATTGAATCACAAGATAACACTCCCAATTGTATGGGAAAATAACCTTCCCATTTGTCCTTAGGCTGTGCCTTGTTGATCACAGAGGTCAGTTGCCTACATACTTCTGCTAGAACAAAGCAATCAGAACAAAAGTGAGGGAGCTTGAAGGGTTCCCCTTTAAAGCCTCCTACCCGTATATAGCAAAAGCGTGAGAACTGGATGTAAAAACTACCAAACTTCTTTATCAAGGTCTGTGCATCATCTAAAATCCGTTTAGCCTTTTTACTCTTCAATTCATGACACATACCACCTAGGAAAGCATTGTGTATCCTTCTAAAATCTTGTAGGGCTTTGTCTTTTTGCAACATAGAATAGAACTCATACACGGGAACATCCTCCTCAGTGAGCTACTTTGGTATACCCATTAACTCTTTAACAAAAGCTACACAATACAAGAGATATGAGGACATGAAGAAGTTTTTTTGAAACTACTTGGCTAGACTCAACTGTTCTCTCATTGAATCAAAAATTAATTCTTCCCAATCCAAATATTGTTTTCCTTCCAAAACTAATTGCACATAGCAATAAATCCAGTCATCAAAGCTATAAACTTCAGTAGAACATCTGGCTCGGTGCAACAAAAGCATCACATCATGGATATGTGGTAACATGTGGTTCTTGTTAGGATTTTTGGGTAACCTAGAACCACCTCTCTAAGGGACCTTCAACCAGAATTTCACCACATTATTTCTGTGCCTGGCTCTGTCTGCATTGAACTCACTAATTGACTGGGCAGGAGAAAAATTAGAAAACTAGTAATCTGGTATCTTGAAAACTGAAGCAATTACCTCATGGTTAATGGCAAGAAGGGTTTTGCCATTATCTCTCTTAATAGTTTTAGATACTGGGTCATATCTAGCAATACATTCCCGAACCAACTTTGGACAAGGAATTGCTGGAGGAAAGGCTGCGGCTTCTAAAAGTCCAATACTCAAAATCTCTATACAAAAAGACTTATCAATACCCTTGAACACCCTTACTTTCAACTCTTCAATGTTCTCTCCTTTTAGGTCAGTATCACTAACTATGGCTTCTGTGGATGCCAAGATAAAGATGTTTCCAAACAAATGTAGAGTGGACTTCATAACTTCAAAACAAGAAACCTAAATTTGATTGCAGTGAAACCTTTTGTATGAGAGAAAATGCAATTGAAAATACTAGAGAAAATAAGGAAAGACTCACCTTCACAGTTGTACAATCGGATGATGGCTAGCAGCAAGAAAGACTCCTATCTAGGGATAACATATACAAAGATCCAGCAACAAGTAACAAATGCAGAACACAAATGATTTTCATACCTTATTGAGAAAGGTAATGATACAGATACATTAAATGCAATGATTTCACAATTTTAGTCTGGATGCGGCAAGTTGGTGGATTAGACCTCGCACGCATGCATTGAATGCATGGCGGCATGCTTTAAGAAATTGCCAGTTCCCAAAATGTTTACTTACTTCGAAAAAGCCAAAGAATGACATCACTTTAAGATATGGTTCTGCCTCTCCGTATTTAGCAATGAATGCACTTCCCAAAACATTAGAAACTGTGGGACCCACCAATATTGAACCCATATGAACATCTTTAACTGACTTCTTGAGTGTTGAAGTAGTTCAAGATGTACACCGAATCAAATTGTTGACCACTTGCTGTGTTGAACACGTTGAACATATTTGAACCGTTTGAACTCAGTTGAATAAGTTCAACACAAATGCTATATCACCGAACAGGAAAAAATTTGGAAGAGCTGCTACAAAACACTTAGAGAAAATGTTAGTACGAAAAACTTTTTCCTGAACACCTTGGAACCTATGGAACTTAAATGAACCTATTGAACCCAGTGCAAAACGGTTCGACGTGTTCACAGAGTTCAATCAATTGTCTAAACTTGACTTAAATGACTAGAAAAAGGGTTTGAAGATGCATTAGAGACTTGAAGCAAGGTAATATAGCACGAATTAGGACTCCAACATAAAAATGAAAAGATGACCCACTCTTGCCATGAGGAATAAATGACGCGATAACATTGGCTCTGACTAGGGATTGTATTTTTCAAAGGAAAATGCAAAGAACTCACAGACTCTGGTTTCACAGAACAGAAAATGAAAGGGGAAAGGATTAGGGGGCACAACCAAAAACACCTAGGCTACTATGTACAAACATCTTGATCATAGTATTTACAATTTATAGAGCTTGAGATCTTGCCCATTATAGGTATAAGGCATGATCGTTCCGTCAGCATAGCTGAGTCTGAATGCATTTTGTCTTACTGTGTCACAGATTCTGAAAGGGCCTTTCCATAATGAATCAAACTTGTCATGAGCACCTTTGGGCTCTCTCCTTTTGTCCCATAGCAGCACCTCATCTCCTACTAGGAAACCTCTTGGTCGAGCTCACATGTCAAAAATCCTCTTCACTCGGCTCTGATGTTCTGAAATTCTATCTACCAGCAATTCTCTCTCTTCTTCTAACTTTGTCAGATACATAATTATTTTCTCTAACGCATTTTGAAAGAAGGAATCTTCCACTACTATCTACAACTTGATTGCTGATAACTCCAGTGGCAAAGAAAGTTTCACTCCTATGCCATACACAAGTTCAAAAGGTGCCATTCCAATGGACCTCTTGGGTGTGGTTTTGTCCGCCCACAAAGCCTCATATATATTCTTATGCCAATTCCAAGCACTCTCATCAACTAACTTCTTCATGATGGTTATCAAATTCTTGTTGCTAGATTCCGCCAATCCATTGCCCTGTGGGAAATAATCAGAAGAATGCGAGAGGGAAATTTGATGATCATAGCAAAACATAGTCAACTCTTCAGAGGAGAAATATGATGCATTATCTATCACAATTTTCTAGGGTACCTCAAAATGAACTAGGATGTAATCCTTGAGAAAACTACACACAGTCTCTGAGTTCACCTTTTTGGTGGGAATGGCTTCTACCCACTTAGTAAAGTAGTCAGTTGCTGTCAAAATATACATGTGACCCACATTGGAATGAGGTTTTATTGGGCCTATGAAATCAATGCCCCATTTCTTGAAAGGTTCATCCATCACTATAGGCCTTAGAGGCAGAGCTGCCAAATGTGGCTTTCCAGAAAACAATTGACATTTCTCACACTCCTTAACATGTATATAGGCATCCCGAAACATGTCGGGCCAATAAAAACAATTCCTCAAAATTTTGAAAGCAGTAACAGATGATGAGAAGTGTCCCCCACAAACCTCTCCATGATAGGCCTCCAGGAGATTTTGTTGTTGAGGTTTATCTACACACCTTAGATATGTTCCATCTAAACCCTTTTTGTATAAAACATCCCACCAAATTACATACTTTGCAGCTTTTAACTTTAAATTCCTTTGTTCTTTAGCCGACAGATGGTTTGGGCAGCTACCATAAGTTAAATAATAGGCCACATCAGAGAACCAAGTATCCTGCAACCCAACAAAAAGAGTTAAAGGTAACTCAGCTTCAGTTTCCACCTCATTTTCCACTATCAACCTACATAAGCCTTGCCCTTTAATTGTCCTTGTAGGGCAAATGTCTAAGTCATATTCCTGAATTTTCATCACCCAAGTTGCTCTCTTATTTAGTCCAACCTCCTGCTAAGTCAAAATGCTTTTTACTACTGAATCTGGGACAAAAACTACAGAGTGAGAATGAAGGATATAGTATCAAAATTGTTTCATGGCTTTTACAATAGCATAGGCATGCTTCTCCATAGGTGAATACTTAAGCTCATGTTTCTTGAGCGGAGTACTCATGAACGCTATGGGCAATTCAACCCCATATTCATCTAACTATAATAGAATCCCAGACATAGTATGCTCTGATGTATAACAATACAAAATGAAGTCCTTTGTGAAATCTAGATTAACAAGAGTGGGCACATTTGCAACCGATCCCTTAATTCTTTCGAAAGCATTTTTGGCCTCTTCGGTCCACTTGAAAGGATGTTGCTCACTTAGCAAGCCGACAATGTGTTTTGTGGTCTCAGCAAACTCTGGAACAAATCTTCTTAAGAAATTCACTTGACCAAAGAACAATCTTACTCCAGTCCAGCTAGAGTGTAAACTAAGACATTGAATTGCATTAACTCTCTCAGGATCAATCCTGACTCCCTCTTTCGAGACAATATGTCCTAACAATTTGCCCTCCATGATGCAAAAAATTGATTTCTTAGGATTCAAAGAAATCCCATGTTCACGACAACGCTGCAATACTACACTCAAATCCTGAAAATGATCTATCCTTTTCTTTGAAAACACCATGAGGTCATCCAGATAAACTACAATTATTCTATCTCGGAAATCCTTGAAAGAGGAATCCATAGCCTTTTGAAAAGTGGCTCCGACATTTATTAAACCAAAAGGCATGTGGTTGTATGCAAATATTTCCCACGGAGTGATGAACGCTATCTTGTGTTGCTCATGCTCTACTACAGTAATCTGGTTGTAACTAGAAAAACCATCCAACATCAACATCATCTCTAACCTGGATACTGTCTGCAAAATGTGATCCATATTTGGTAAGGCGTAGTTGTACTTCAGGTTTGCTTGATTCAAATTTTGAAAATCAACACAGATACGAATTTCCCCATTTTTCTTTCTTATAGGCACAATGTTAGCTACCCAAGTGGAATGGTGGATCGGATATATGATTCGGGCCTTAAGCATTTTTTCAACTTCCTTACAAATTGCATCCACCATGATGGGGTTAAAGTTCCTCAATTTTTGCCTAAAAGGAGAGACGCCTGGCTTCAGTAGAATCTGATGTTGAAAATGTCCATTTCTAAGCTCCTTCAGGTCGTCATAAGACCAAGCAAAAACATCAACGTATTTCCTAAGCAGTGTACCAAGTGCTCTCTTTTCCTCCACAGAACAACACCTGCCGATTGTCACTTCTTTTGGATCAGTTTCATCTCCCAAATTTATTTTCTCACAATTTCCTTTCCCGTCATCCTTGAGAACTTTGTTACCTATGAATGCATCATCTCTGGTGAAAAATCTCTCCAGAGTCACTAACCCCTTTGGAATTTTGTTACCTTTTAGTTGAATAAAGCTATTTGTAGGATCTACCTCTGCATCTAGACTAAACTCTTTGCAAACATTCTCAGAGCCTTCAAAATATGACTAAGAAAATGAATGAGCACATTCTAGGAAATCTTTAATCTATGCATCCACATCAAAAACCTGCTAATGATCTACATTATCGGGAACACTGGGCCTATAGATCATTTCAATCCTATATGAGTTATCTTTAAAATCCGGATGTGGTAATAAAAGTGAGGCTGACACGGCCAATGAATCTACCCTACTATTTTTCTCCCTCGGAATTGCTTCAATCGAGAAGGCATCAAAGAATTCTAACTCATCCCAAACTCTATTCCTGTAATGTCTCAACCTATCATTCTTAACCGTATAGATGTTTCTCACCTGCCTAATGATTAACTCTGTATCACCTTTGACTTTAAGCAACTTGACTCCTTTACATTTAGCCTCACTTAATCCTAATAATAGTGATTCATATTTAGTAGTATTATTAGTGTTCTTAAAATCCAATTTGAAAGAAAAGGAGAAAATATTACCAGTTGGTGACAACAAAACCACCCCTGCTCCTGAACCGGAGTTAGCGCAGTTTCCATCAAACTCCATCTGCCATAGCCCATCAAGTTCATCAATTGCCTCGTCTGTTTTCTTTTCACCAGGTGCAAGAACAAGATAATTTCCACACTCACACTCCTGAAACAAAATCTGGGCTTTGGGATTATCTGAGGGAAAAATAGTGTACTTATTTTTGGGCTCAGGTTCAAGCTTAATTTTCTGATTCCCAAGGGGAATGATGGCCTCAAACCAGTCCATTTTTATTTCACCTCCAAGATCTTTGCAAAACATCCTACTCAAAAGCATTTCATAACTCACCGGAATATCAGCAACCAGTATAGTTAATCTTACTCTTTTGCTTGGGCACGCTGCTAGCACTGCCTGGGTGTCCTTTACCTGACCAATAAGAGGAACCTATTTTCCATACATTGAAAAACATCTCCCAAATGTTTTAGTGAGGGTCAAACCTAGAGATTTAGCCACAGGAGAAGGCATTATATTGTCTGAAGCCCCTAAATCAATTATGCAATTACTTAACTTCTGGCCATTCAAGAGAAGGGAAATATAGAAAGGTTCAAGTTTTAGAATCTCAACCTCAAGCCCAGAATTTGTATCATGAAAAGCACAGGGATCCGCCAGATTAGCTAATGAGAACAGGGCAGATGAAGACCCTTCTGCAGCAGCTAAATCATTATTTTCCATACACCCATGTACTTGGGACTCCGAAAAGGAATCTCCTTTAACGTATTTGACCAGTTTATCCAACTCTTTTGGGTTAAGCTTTAAATACTTGGTGGTAGGAAGTTGGACAGTAGAGGCCTTACAGAACTTGATGATATCAAAGGAGGAAGAAGAGGAAGGGCTCTTATGATCTTCATGGTTCCTTTGCAAAATCTTAACTTTAGGAACCTTTGAAAAACTATTACCTAGGAGATCTTTGCCTTTGAAATTGCTTCCAGAAGGATTCACAAAAGAAGAAGACTGGGAAGTTCATTGATTCCTTGTTAGAATTGCACATGAAAAACCTTCAAGAGTTGCCAAAATGTTACTACCTTTTTCTGAATCTGACTCATACTCGAGATAGAATTTTCCAAAGTCCCCAGGTACCTCTTGAATTCTTTCTGCTTCAATGAACAATCCTAATTCATCCTTTGTATTTTGCATCTAAACGTGTCTTATCATATCGGGACATGAAACCCCATCATGATTAGTGGTAAGATGAAATGAACACATGATACCTTTCTCAGGAGGTGCCTCTATCTTTAATCTTTGTGGAACTGTAGGAAGTTGCAATGGTCGTCCATAGTTATATTGATTTGAAGTTCTCCTAATTATATCCTGATAAGGTTGTGGATAAGAGTTTCCAGGCTTAGGTATCTACCTCTTTAAAGTAATCATATCATTGACAAGCCATTGAACAACCAGATCAGTAGATGATGTAGAAGCCTGAGATTGTCCCTGAGGAGTTTGTACATCTTTCCTCCATTTGCCAGCTGTTATCAGATCATCTTCAAGCTGTATAGCCTCATTTTGTGTGGTCTCTAGATCAATCGGCCTACTTCTTCTGAGGTGAAATCCTACGTTAGGTGGAATGGAATTTATGAAGAAACATCATTGATTATTTGTAGTTAGCCTTTTGACTTGGGGAATTCTGTGGATAATCTTATTATATCTTGCTACATAATCCCTCATCGGCTCATGAATTTCTTTCTTCATCTGTGTAAGTTGAGCTAGTAACATATGTTCATCATCAGCGCTTTTGAATTTTTTTCAAAAGTAGTTTTCATCATTTGCCAGTCAGTTATGGATCCTACTTGCAGCTGACTAAACCATTCTGCTGCCCCTTCAATGAGAGTTTGGACAAAAAGCCTAACAGCCATGTCTTCATATTGGACTGCTAGGATTCCAGTTGCAACATTAAAAGAGTTCAAATACTCTTCAACTAAAACTTTCCCATCACCTTTCTATTTGGGTAAAACATCCTTTGCTCCTTTTGGTAGTGGATTATGGGCTGCGAGAGCAAGAGGTCCAACAGCTGCACCCCAGGGTTGAGCCATAATGAACACAGGATGAATGGTTACAAGAGGAGGAGCTTGAATTCCAATAAGTGTTAGTGCTTGCCAAGGGGAAGAAGAAGATATAGGGGTAACCCTGATATGAGACGAAGGTCTTCTTTTGGCCTTCCTTCTAGGAGTAAAACTTGGGACAAATGATAGATTTTGTAATTCTTCAAAACAGATATCAATTACTCCTTCTCTTCTTTGTGTTCTAGTATATGGACGACAACCCAGGGTGATTACTCATTGGAAAACTAGACTACTTCAAATGAGACTCAATCTCAATAGTCTTCCTAAACTCGGAGCACTTTTTCCTATTATGGGCTCACTTTGTTACATCTACGGCATACTGGTCTACTAAAAAAAAGGTTTTCTCTTTGTTTTGCTCCCCAGCAGAGTCGCCAAAAATCTGTTAGTGAATAGATTTGCCCTTTGTTTTTAAATGATTAATCTTAGACACTATTACCTTATTCTAAGAACAAATAATTCACTAAACAGTTGGGTAAGTGTTGTTCAAATCACTTCCCTCTGAATTTTTGCATAGGTACAGCTCCCTATCTTAGTTTTTCATGGAATGTGTTTTTTTTTGTTTTTGAATATATGAATGAAAGCTTTTAACCCGAAAGCGTGTAAGGCCGCCTATTTCATTCTTGGATGAAAGGCTGAAATTTTCCACATGTCTCACAAACAATGAAAGCTTTTTCTTAATGTTTCAATGCATGTAACTACAGCAACTGAATCAAAGTTCAATATACTTTTTCCACCTAAACTAATAAAAGATGAACAGATTCAAGGAAAATAAATCCACCTTCAATCATGAATCTTCTCTAAAGTAAACAACGCATTCAAAGGAAAGAACATTAGAGGAATAATGAATTACTATAATGGAATAATCATTACTATTACTTGATTAGATGAACATATACAAAGACATGTTATCTATTCAGATTCAAAATACACAGATTTTCCTTCTCCCCAAAAACAATATGATCAGATTTCATATATATATCCTTATGCAACCATGACACAAAAATACATCTCCCAATCTTTTTCTATAACAGGTCCCAACCATCTGATTCTTCCTTTGATAAAAAATAGAAAATGCCAAAGCAAAAACTTGAGTCGAAGCTCACAAAATTAGTTACTAAAATCTAACCCTTTTACCATCTGTTTTACTTAATTTATAGTCTAAACGGGGGAGGTCTCCTTGAAAACTCGACCACTCCAGAGTAAAATAGTTACGAAACCAACAAGAAGTATTTTGGGATAGATGTCCCGAAGTCTTTGCATAATTAAGAGAAATTTTTTAAAATAAAGGAAACTAGTCCTAAATTGATGCATTATGTTATATTCCATCATTGTCATCTTCTTCGTCTTCATGGGCATCATGAGCAGTTGTAAGTTCTTGAACAATGGATTGGCTCGGAACTTTCATTGCATTGAGTTTTGCCTTTGCCACCTCTTTATTCCACCTATGTTACACCATCTTCTCTAAGTGTTTCGGTAGTTGATCATTCCTAATGAAAATCATAGATTCAATCCTAGCCACCTTGGTTATATCTTCCGATGTGAAGCTAACCTTGGCCCTGATCTTCTCCATGTTCAACTAGAAAGATTTGATTGATTCCTATGTGCTTGAGCTACAGATTCCTAACTCCCAGTCATGATCGGGATTAACCACCTTATTATTCTTGACTATACTACTTTGCAGATCCTGGAGTTCATAGACAGAGGTCCTTGCATCCGTAATCACCGGCTGGAAGGTAAGCACTCGCCACATTATAGTTTTCTTCAGCACAAAAAGATGACATTCATCGACCACCAGCTTAATTGAATGTTTTGTAAGAAACTTGGTAGCCCCATATTCTTCTATTTTGGAAAGCAGAGGTAGGACATTCTGCCATTTGTGCTCTTCTTTCTCCCACAACACAAGCTGGTTTTGAATTTCAGAAATAAGGCTCTATATTTCATCACATAATATTCGGGAGTCAGTAATGTACTTCTCACTGTCTTTGATTATTTGTTCAATCCACTTCTCAACTGCTTCAGCAATGCTCTTAGCCAGTTGAACTTGGTTCATTAACTTCTTGTTTTCCAGAGAAGTTGGGTCGAAGTTCTCAACGGCATGAGATATTGAAATTGCTCCAAGGCAACCAATACTATCGATGAACTGAACCAAAACACTTATGTGTCATTTTTGTTCTCTTTTCTCTCGTCCATCCTTCTCTGACCTAGTAAGCATTTTCTTTGCTGACACTTGGAAAAAATGGTTGTTTGTATCTCTACTCATTTTTCCTAGCTCTACCTTTGTGATCTCAAAATCATCAGGACCAGCCTCTCTATTTTCATTTTTCTATTTGTAAGAGGCGATTTCAACCATCCATTTTCCAGTTTCTTCATCATTGTTCAGGTGAGTGACGGTCTTGAACCTTTTCAGCTTTGGATTCTTCTTTGTGTACTTAGCAACCATTTCCTGAATCGGAATGGTCACAAGAAGAAATCACCTTTTCTTGTTCACTAAGGTTGTTAACCATTTAGGAGTCATAGTGGAATGAGTAGCTCCTTCAATCATCTTTGGCGGTGGTGTCATAGCTGCAGTCACTGTTTGGGAGTCCAGGGCACTAGCAACTTCACCATCTAGATCTTCAATTTCAAAAATCTGAGCCTCAAGCACAACATCCTTTACTCCCATATCCTTGACTTGGTCCATCTTTCTCTGGGTGACACTTCGCGATCAAGTATGTCGAGGGGTACTAAAATCCAGAGTTGGACTAGACCTGTGTCTAGGCTGAGGTGACTTGGTATCCTTACCTACACGAATAGGAGCACTATTAGAAGGATGTTTTGGTGAAGATAGAGGATCCTTATTATTTCTTGCAGAAAGGGACTTGGTGCCTGACTTTATTGCTTTCTTTTTAGCCACCCATGCCACGGTTCTTTCTAGAACTTGTTTGGTCCTCAATTGTATATCATCATTTTCCTCCTCATCCCAATTAATTGGGAGCATTTTAGTCTCTATATGGGCTAAATATCCTGGTTCAAACAATTCAAGATAATCCTCTTCAAGCCTTTTAATGTCTAACTTTATTTGCAAAGAGACAACCTATTCTAGCACCAATCTCATGTTTTCCCTTTTGAAAACTTCAAGTTCATCTGTATAATCTTCCTAGAAATATTCTAACTGTGGCGTGAGAAGATAAGGCATTAGGCCAAGGCTCTGAGAAAATCCATTATTATCAAACCCTTTTCTTTCAAAATATAGAGAAAAATTGAAATTCCTAAGGTCTGCTCCTATACTCAGCACATCAGACATTGAATTCCAAGACAACACTCCCAATTGTATGGGAAAATAACCTTCCCATTTGTCCTTAGGTTGTACCTTGTTGATCACAGATGTCAGTTGCCTGCATACTTCTACTAGAACAAAGCAATTAGAACAGAAGCGAGGGAGCTTGAAGGGTTCCTCTTCAAAGCCTCCTACCCATATATAGAAAAAGCATGAGAACTGGATGTAAAAACTACCAAACTTCTTTATCAAGGTCTATGCATCATCTGAAATCCATTTAGCCTTTGTACTCTTTAATTCATGACACATATCACCTAGGAAAGCATTTTGTATCCTTCTAAAATCTTGTAGGGCTTTGTCTTTTTGCAACATAGGATAGAACTGATACACGGGAACATCCTCCTCAGTGAGCTGCTTTGGTATACCTGTTACCTCTTTAACAAAAGCTAGACAATACAAGAGATATGAGGACATGAAGAAGTTTTGTTGAAACTGCTTGGCTAGACTCAATTGTTCTCTCATTGAATCAGCAATTAATTATGCCCAATCCAAATATTGTTTTCCTTCCAGAACTAATTACACATAGCAATAAATCCAGTCATCAAAGCTATAAGCTTTAGCAGAACCTCTGGCTTGGTGCAACAAAAGCATCACATCATGGATATGTGGCAACATGTGGTTCTTGTTAGGCTTTTTGTGTAACCTAGAACCACCTCTCTGAGGGACCTTCAACCAGAATTTTGCCACATTATTTCAGTGCTCGACTCTGTCTGCATTGAACTCACTGATTAACTGGGCAGGATAAAAATTAGAAAACTGGTAATCCAATATCTTGAAAACTGAAGCAATTACCTCACAGTTAATGGAAAGAAGGGTTTCACCATTATCTCTCTTAATAGTTTTAGATACTGGGTCGTATCTAGCAATACATTCCCGAACCAACTTTGGACAAGGAATTGCTAGAGGAAAGGCCGTGGCTTCTAAAAGTCCACTACTCAAAATCTCTATACAAAAAGACTTATCAATACCCTTGAACACCCTTTCTTTCAACTCTTCAAGGTTCTCTCCTTTCAGGTCAGTATCACTAACTATGGCTTCTGTGGATGCCAAGCTAAAGACATTTCCAAACAAATGTAGAGTGGACTTCATAACTTCAAAACAAGAAACCTGAATTTGATTGCAGTGAAACCTTCTATATGAGAGAAAATGGAAGGGAAAACACTGGAGAAAATAAGGAAAGACTCACCTTCATAGTTGTACAGTCAGACGATGGCTAGCAGCAAGAAAGACTCCTATCCAGGGATAACATATACAAAGATCTAGCAGCAAGTAACAAATGCAGAACACAAATAATTTTCAAACCTTATTGAGAAAGGTAATGATACAGATACATTAAATGCAATGATTTCACAATTTCAGTCTAGACGCGGAAAGTTGGTGGATTAGACCTCGCACGCATGCATTGAATGCATGGCGGCATGCTTTAAGAAACTGCCAGTTCCCGAAATGTTTACTTACTTCGAAAAAGCCAAAGAATGACATCACTTTAAGATATGGTTCTACCTCTCCATATTTAGCAGTGAATGCACTTCCCAAAACATTAAAAACCACGGGACCCACCAATATTGAACCCATATGAACATCTTGAACTGACTTCTTGAGTGTTCAAGTAGTTCAAGATGTACACTGCGTCAAACTGTTGACTGCTTGCTGTGTTGAACACGTTGAACATATTTTAACCCTTTGAACTCAATTCAATAAGTTCAACACGAATGTTATATCATCGAATAGGAAAAACTTTGGAAGAGCCGTTGCAAAACACTTAGAGAAAATGTTAGTACGAAAAACTTTTTCCTGAACACCTTGGAACCTATGGAACTTAGATGAACCTATTGAACCCAGTTCAAAATGGTTCGACATGTTCACAGAGTTCAATCAATTGTCTGAACTTGACTTAAATGACTAGAAAAAGGGTTTGAAGATGCATCAGAGACTTGAACCAAGGTAATATAGCATGAATTAGGACTCCAACATAAAAAGGAAAAGATGACCCACTCTTGCCATGAGGAATAAATGACGCGGTAACAAGATCATATGAGAAGACCATAGAGAAATTTCAAGGAAGGTTTGAAGGTTATTATCAAAGCTTAACTAGTACTGAATCCAACATTGGAGATGCTATTTTGAGAAATACATTATTCTAGGATTTAACCATCCTTTTGTAGTCATTGTGACTTCCATTTGAGCAGTGTTCTCTAGGCGATTGGCCTTTTTGCATGTGTAGACCCCATTTGTTTACACATACTATCTAAAGTAGTATCATCTAATTGTGGGTAAGTTTTCCCACCATGGTTTTTTCCCTTACAGGGTTTCCACGTCAAAATCTTTGTGTTATGTGTTGTGGATGTTGTTTCTCTTTTTGTTTCATACATTAAGTTTCACCGGTATTGATATTAACTACTAATCTGTTAACCGGCAATAAGTTTGGTTTACTGGTATAAAGTATCAAGTTTGATTAAGTTATAATTGGGTTCAAATTCATTGACAACTGATTCACCCCCCCCCCCCTCTCAATTGCCATTCCGGTTCCTAACATATCAATATATCTTAATGCAATCAAACCTACAATAACTTTCACCAAGAATTTCAACAACGCATCTTCCAGTCAAGTAGGTTCCAAATTTCCCAGTCACAAAAAGGAAAATAAAGAAAAGACTATCAGTTCTAATGCTGAAAACCATTTCTTGGTAACACTAGACTAGGAAAAAGTAAAAAGAAAAGACGCATCTAATGGTGAAACCTCTTCGAGGCACCAGAAGATGTGAGATTTGAAAATTTAACTAAGAATTATCAAGAAAGGTCATCCATTTTGATCAAACCAACAAAGGAAGTTAACATTGGGACAAAAAAGCAACCAAATATTCTACATCCTACAACTTCTCTCTCAGAACAAGAAATGGAACAATATATGGAATTATTGAAACGATGCCAAATCAATTTTGTTTGGTTATATGCAGACAGGGTTGGATACAAATCTTATTATGCATCTCTTAAATGTCAGTCCAAGGGCCAAACCAATTAAATAGAAATTAAGGAAGATGCATCCAGATATTGCTCTTCTGGTCAAAGCAGAACTAAAGAAATTATTGGATGTAGGATTCATCAAACCTGTTGCATATCCTCAATGGGTACCAAACATCGTTCATGTTTGCAAACTAGATAAAAGTTTTAGAATATGCACAGACTTTAGAGATATTAATAATGCATGTCCAAAGGATGACTTTCCTTTACCTAACATTGACATCATTGTGGATTTAACTGTTGGACACTCTATGTTTTCTCTAGATACAATTAGATTAAAAAAGCACCTGAAGACCAAGAAAAGACATCTTTCACATGTCCATGGTGTACTTTCTACTAGAACGTCATGCATTTTGGACTAAAGAATGTAGGTACTCCATATCAGAGAGCTATTAAAAAGATATTCCATGACATGATGCATACATTCATGAAAGATTATGTGGATGACATATTGGCCAAATCATACAATAGAGAAGAACATATAGGAATAGTGGAAAAGATCTTTGATAGGTTAGAATGGTATAAGCTATGACTCAATCCCAAGAAATGTGCCTTTTGTGTCACTTCAAGCAATCTATTGGGATACATTATTTCAGCTAGGGGTATCAAAGTAGATCCCACCAAGGTCAAAGCAATTGATGGGGTTTACCTAACTTGCTCACACTTCACCTTGTTGGAGTTGCTCAGTTCCCCCAACCTCTCTAAGTCTAGCTATGCTCCAAGACCTCCAAGTCCTTATTAATATCTTCTAGGGCTTTCTCTTGCCACTTTCAAGGTGTTTGCAACAAGTGTTTAACTAGGAACCCTACCATTTTAAAGTGTTTCCCATATGCTCATTCTTGTTGTCTTGTCTTTAACTTGTCAATTTCACCTCCTGCTATTGTGAGTTGTTGAAGAGGTGTGGAGGTTTATTTTAACATGAAATGAATTCTATTTTGGTCCATTTGTGGTTTTCATCCATTATTCTTCCTACCGATTTCAACATTTTGCCTAGAAAAGGGCTACAAGGAATGAGCTCCTATTAGGCCTCCAAAATCCAATTTTTAAGGGTTTAGAGGAAATCAGTCCAAAAGACCCTACAACAAGGTTGGTTTTTATTCAAGCAATCACCTAACCCCAAATTATTTTTGTGATTTTTGTTTTCCAACTCACCATACAATGCACTAACCCAAAAATGAGGGTTTTTGAAGGGTTTCTAGGCCTCCTAACCAACAGTGACTATCAAATTAGTGAAATGGCATCTATAAGTCATTTTAAGGCCTCTCCTTGCATTAGAAACTTTGTATTGACTTCATGGACCTCTCCAAATAATTTTCTTGTGGTTTTGTGTTCACCTCTACACTAAGCACTCAAATTTCACCATGTCTTCACTAGCCGGGTTGCTTCTGGACTCGCCTAGAACAAGGTGGTAGCCATGTCAAACACCACTTCCTAAACTTATCCCTACATATGTTCACTAGAAAAGTGGTTTCCTTCCATTTCCCAACATTCCATGATGGTAGCACAGAGGGATTCTATGGGGCAACCATTTTACATAAAATTGCTATTTACAAGCCAAAACTGGTTGATTGAAAACAAAACTATGAAAACACCAACACACACAAACTACAAAGATTGAAATGAATCAAATGACTCTGAAACACACTAAATAAACTCAATCCATAACTGGATCAATGGATTCAATCCATTTGTATTCATATTGTAAGAAAAATAAGCCAAAAATAGTGATAACAGTCCAAAAATGAGTAGTTTCAAAATGTTAATCAAACAAAATCAATCTTCCAACCTTGGTAACCATACAAGAGGAGGTTCTTATATTTTTCCCCATGTGTGGAGGAATTCTAGGGTGTTGTGCTATCCCTAACTCCATCGCTAAGCATTTTAGGATAAAAGTTGTCATGACAACTTTTACAACTTTTCACTCTTTTCTTTACCAGCCTATAAAACCTATTTTAAGTCATTAGTCATGACTTTTTAAGCATTCCTAAGACCATACTAAACCTCTCTCATGCTCACACCACATTTTACCATGTTTGACCATCAAGAAGGTGCAAGCCTATGAAGAAAACCAACTCAACTAGGCCTACACTTGACTCAAAACAAACATCACACTCACTCCTTGGACCCTCCTGGAGTCCTTATTAGGAACCTGACTTGACTAAGGTCAGTACAAGTCAAAATTGTGAAAGGACTATAAGCGTAAGTCCTAGGTGCTCCTGCACCATTCTCCCAAACAAAATAAAACTAAGTCATCTCCTTGGGGATTAGATTTTGATCAATGCCTAACTTCTTAAACTCTATATTAGGCACCCATGTAGCATTAGCATCATCCATACCCTACCATTTTATTAGGTGCTCCCAATAGATTTAGTGTCTTGTCTTCTTAGTGATCCTTGAACTCAATACCTTTTTAGTTTTTGGATTTGGTTTTGTTGGTAATTGAAGGTTATTTGCAGCATCTGATACCTTTGAGTGACTACAATCTGAACCTTGGATTGGTAATTTGTAAGCAACTAAGTCTGCTATGTTGAAAACTAGTGACAATCCTATGTCACTAGGTAGGCCCACCTTGTATGCATTTTCTCCATACTTTTCTAGAATGGCACATGGACCCAACCTTCTCATTTGCAACTTGTTAGGTACTCCTTGTTGTAGCCTTGCTTTGTTTAGATGCATCATGACAAGATATCCTACTTGGAATTGTAGGTTCTTCCTTCTCTCATCAACCTTTTTCTTGATCTTGCTTGTGTTCTCCATCAATTCTTGCTTGACTAATTCATGTACCTCCTTCATTGACTAAGCAAAGTCTTCTGCATATCCACTTCTTGTTGCTACATTCCCTAAGTCTCTTAGCTCCAAAATACCCCTTGGGTGAACTCCATAGACCACTTCAAAATGTCTCTTGTCAATGGTCCTATTTACTGTGTCATTGTAAGCATATTCAGATTGTGATAGCACTTGATCCCATGTCTGACCATACTCTTTGGTAAGGTGCCTCAATAAGTTCCCTAAGCTCCTATTAACCACTTTGGTCTGCCCATCTATTTGTCAATGGTAGGCTGATCCAAAAGATAGGTTGGTGCCAAGCTTTTGCCAAAGTGTCTTCCAAAAATGACTCATGAACCTTGAGTCTCTATCTGAAACAATGCTCATGGGTAAACCATGTATCCTTATCACTTCCTTGAAGAACACATGAGCTATTTGGCATGCATCATGAGTAGTCTTGCAAGGCACAAAGTGGGCCATCTTACTAAATCTGTCCACAATGACATAAATGCTATCAAATCCCTGCTTTGTCCTTGGTAAACCTACTAAAAATTCCATACTAATGCACTCCCAAGGTCTATTTGGTATGTGAAGAGGTTGGTATAAACCAGCATTTGAAGAAGTGCTCTTGGCCTTTTGACAAACAATACAAGTCTCCACATACTTTTTCACATCTTGATTCATCTTAGGCCAATAGTAATACCTCTAAACCAACTCTTGAGTCTTGTTGACTCCAAAATAACCACTAAGGCTGCCATTATGCTTCTCTTGTATGAGATTTTCTCTCATTGACCCTCTAGGCATACAAAGTTGTCCACCCCTAAACAATAGTCCATCTTGCAAGGTAAAATCTGAATACTCACTATGAAAATGTTTTTGTTATTCTTTGCACACCTTGTAGGCATTTGAAAAGTCTTCATCCTCTGGGTATAGGTCTCTAAAACTGTCAACACCTATGCTCCTTAACTGAATTTCTTGGACTATCAAGAGTCTTCTGCTCAATGCATCAGCAACCTGGTTTAACTGTCCTTTTTTGTGCTTGACTATGAATGTGTAGGCTTGCATGTACTCCACCAACTTCATGTGTTTGTGATTCAGTTTTTCTTGTGAGTTTAGAAATCTTAGAGCTTGGTTGTCCATATAGACTACAAATTCCTTAGGAAGGAGATAGTGTCTCCACTTCCTCAAAGCCCGCACTAAAGCATATAATTCTAGGTCATAAGAGGAGTATTTCCTCTTTGCATCACTTAGCTTCTCACTATGGAATGCTACTGGTCTTTCTTCTTGGCTTAGGACAACACCTACTGCAACATTGCTTGCATCACATTCCACTCTGAAGAGTTTCTCAAAACTAGGCAACACTAACTCTAGTTGAGGAGCTATCCTCTCCTTAAAGGTTTCAAAACCTCTATTTGCTTTTTCATTATACTGAAACTTTTCCTTCATTCCACCTCTAATGGTGTCCAACATTGGTGCACATATAGCACTGAATTGCCTAATGAACTTCCTGTAGTACTGAGCTAGTCCATGGAGGCTTCTCACCTCTGTTGCCGACTTAGGAGTAGGCCAATTTACTATGGCTTCAACCTTGCTGGGATCCATCTTGAGGTTTCCTTGAGACAACACAAAACCATGGAAAACCAACTCCTGCTTAACAAATTCGTACTTGTCCAAGGTCATGGTTAGCTTCTCTTCATACAATCTTTGTAGCACATTTTGCAAATGATTAATATGATCTTCCATATCCTTACTGAAAATGAGAATATCATCTAAGTATACCACCACAAATTTACCTATTAAGTCCTTCATCACCTCATTCATGAGTCTCATGAAGGTTCTTGGAGCATTGGGTAAGCCAAATGGCATTACAAGTTATTCATAAAGACCCTATATTGTCTTGAATGCATTTTTCCACTCATCACCCTCCTTAATCCTAATTTGGTGGTATCCACTTTTGAGGTCAATCTTAGTAAAGTATTTCTCTTCCCCTAAACAATCCATTAGGTCTTCTATTCTAGGAACTAGAAACCTATATCTTATGGTGATCCTATTTCTAGCTCTAGAGTCAGTACACAATCTCCAAGTACCACATTTATTTGGGGCTAACATAGTAGGTACAACACAAGGGCTAATGCTTTTCTTAATTAGGCCTTGGTCTAAAAGCTCTTGGATTTGCTTGGCAATCTCAACATTTTATTGGGGAGTCATTTTGAAAGCTACCTTGTTAGGTAAGGATGCTCCGGGAATAAAGTATATTTGATGGATTATGGTTCTTTTAGGAGGTAACATGGTCAGTTGTCCAACACTCACTATTCCCTTGAACTTCTTCAATAGGTCTTGAACCTCTATTGGCAAATTTGGCTACTCTTTCTTGTCTTCCTCTTTATGCTTCATTACTAATGCAAACCCTATACCTTCACCTTACTCAAGTGTCTTCAAGAACTATTTTTCACTCACCAAAAGAACATTAGGACCTTCTGCCCTCTTTTCACCTTTCTGAAGGATAGATTGGATCTTTAATGTGACTTCATCTTTCTTGAATGAGTATGAATTCTTGGCTCCATCATGAATATCTTGTCTATCAAATTTCCATGGTCTTCCTAATAGAAGATGGCATGCATCCATGGGTAGGACATCACATAACACTTTGTCCTTATACCTCCCAATGGTGAAATCCACCCATGCTTACTCATTGACTAGGAAATGTTGGCCTTTGTTCAACCAAGTGACTCTATATGTGTTGTTGTGAGGTATTCTTTGCAATTTAAGCTTACTCACTACCTCCTCTGACACAATGTTGTCTACTAACCTTGAATTAATGATCACTTTGCAAAATTTATCCATTATCTCACATTTGATCCTAAATAATGACCTCCTTTGGCTAGGCTCTTCTTTGACAGGCTCTTTTATCAAAGTTCTTATTATCATCAAGTTGTCACCTACCTCTGATTCTAAGGCAACCTCTGAAGTCTTGCTGCTTGAAGTCTCTTCCTAAAGATAGTTCACTCTCCTTTCACTACTTTGTGTTGATGATCCCTTCTCTGGACACCTATATGTTGGATGACCAAGTTGGTTGCAATGGTAACACTTCATTGAGGCAAAATATGAGGAACCTATACCTTGTCCACTAGATCTTCCTCTAAAACCATTGTTTGACCCCCTTCCTCTATTGAATCCTCCTTTACCAGTGCCACTTTCTTGCTTCTCAGTGAGTTTAGACTCACCTTCTGTTCTTTTCTCTAAACTTCCTCCTCCAAAGCCTCCCCTATGGCCTCTATTTTCTTTTCCTCTACCCCTGCCCCTATTACTACTTGAATCATGATGTCTTTTTAGTTTTTCTTCCACCTTAAGGGAAAGTTGATAGCTTTGCTGAACTATCTTTGGGCTCATTAGATTGAGTTCCTCTTGGATTTTCCACTATTGTCCATTTAGGTACCTAGCAACTTTGAGACTTCTTTACCCTCATTACCCTTCCCTTTTTCTCCTTCAACCTTTACTAACACTTTATCTACCTTGGTTTCAATCTCACCAAGCTTACCTTCCAATTCAATCAACTTCTCCTTTAGGGGTCTATTTTCTTCCTCCTGATCATCTACTTTCTTTGCCAACTCTGCATTGGTCACCATGTTGTTGTCTTCTACAGTTTCCACTGAGGACATCTACTCACCTAGCCCAAATCTTATAGGCTGTGATACCAATTTGATGGGGTTTACCTAACTTGCTTACGCTTCACCTAGTAGGAGTTGCTCCATTTCCCCAACCTCTCTAGGTCTAGCTATGCTCCAAGACCTCCAAGTCCTTCTCAATCTCTTCTAGGGCTTTCTCTTACCAATTTGAATGTGTTTGCAACAAGTGTTTAACTAGGAACCCTACCATTTTAAAGTGTTTCCCATATGCTCATTCTTGTTGTCTTGTCTTCAACTTGTCAATTTCACCTCCTATTGTTGTGAGTTGTTGAAGAGGTGTGGAGGTGGATTTTAACATGAAATGAATTCCATTTGGGTCCTTTTGTGGTTTGCATCCATTATTCTTCCTAACGATTTTACCATTTTGCTTAGAAAAGGGCTACAAGGAATGAGCCCCTATTAGGCCTCCAAAATCCGGTTTTTGAGGGTTTAGAGGAAATCAATCCAAAAGACCTACAAAAAGTTTGTTTTTTATTCAAACACTCACCTAACCCCAAGTGATTTTGGTGTTTTGGTTTCCCAACTCACGGTACAATGCCCTAACCCAAAAATGAGGGTTTTTGAAGGGTTTATAGGCCTCCTAACTGGCAGTGACTGATCAAATTAGTGAAATGGGAATCTATAAGTCTATTTAAGGCCTGTCCTTGCAATGGAAACTTTGTATGGACCTCATGGATCTCTCCAAATGATTTGGTTGTCCTTTTGTGTTCACCTCTGCACTAAGCACTCAAATTTCACCCTGTCTTCTCTAGCTGGGTTACTTCTAGAATCATCTAGAATAAGGTGGTAGCCATATCAAACACCACTTCCTGAAATTCTCCCTACATATGTATACTATACAAGTGGTCTCCTTCCATTTCCCAAGATTTTGTGATGGTAGCACGGAGGGATTCTATGGGGCAACCATTTTACATAAAATTGTTATTTACAAGACAAAACTAGCTAATTGAAAACAAAACTATGAAAACACCAACACACACCAACTACAAATCTTGAAATGAAAAAAATGAATCTAAAACACACCAAATAAACTCAATCCATAACTAGATCAATGGATTCAGTCCATTTGTATTCACATTGTAAGCAAAATAAGCCAAAAACAGTGATAACAGTCCGAAAATGAGTAGTTTTAGAATGCTAATCAAACAAAATATATCTTCCAACCTTGGTATCCATGAAAGAGGATTTTATTATACTTTTCCCCATGTGTGGAGGAATTCTAGGGTATTGTGCTATCCCTAACTCCATCACTAAGCATTTTAGGACAAAAGTTGTCATGACAACTTTTACAACTTTTCACTTTTTGCTTTACCAACCTATAAAACCTATTTTAAGTCATTACTCATGAATTTTTAAGCATTCCTAATACCATACTAAACCTCTCTCATTAACACACCAATATTTACTAGTTTTGACCATCAAGAAGGTCATTCAAACTACTCAAACTATCACCTACTCACAAAGTGCAAGCCTAGGAAGAAAATCAACTCAACTAGGCGTACACTTTACTAAAAATAAACATCACACTCACTCCTTGGACCCTCCTAGAGTTCTTATTAAGAACCTGACTTGGCTAAGGTCAGTACAAGCCATAATTGTGAAAGGACTATAAGCCTAAGTCCTAGGTACTCCTGCACCAGCAAACATGGAAATGACATCTCCCTGGAATATCAATCAACTAAGATCACTCCAAGGAAGACTACAGTTAATCAAAAGAGTTTTTGCTCAACTAGCAGTTAAATTTCAACCAGTTACTCATCTATTGCATAAAAATGTTAGTTTCAAGTGGGACCATCAATTTGAAGAAGTATTCAATAGGATCAAGGCCTATCTAATGCAACCACCATTCTAATGTCACCAATTCTAGGAAAGTTGTTCTTACTTTATGTATCAACCACCAAAGTATCATTAGGAGTTCTGCTTGCACAATAGGACAATGAAGGAAAAGAATGAGTCATCTACTACATCAACAAAACATTAGTAGGATATGAGATCAACTATTCACCAATAGAAAAAGAATGCTTGGTGGTACTTTAAATGCTTCTCAAATTAAGACACTATATACTATCTCACTCCATCAAGTTGATTGCTAAAATCAATCTATTGAAGTATTTGCTCAACATGACAACATTGACAAGAAGACTAGTGAAATGGATCATGATCCTAAGCGAGTTTGATATTGAGTATGTTGACAAAAAAGCAATCAAGGGACAATTCATTTCCGACCAACTAGTAGAGGCACCGTTTCAATATGATCATCATTTACATATTGAATTCCATGATGTGGATACCTAACGATCACCACAAAGACATGGCAATTTTACTTTGATGGTTCATATACACAACATGGATCAAGAGCAGACATTCTATTCATCACACCACAAGGTCATACAATTCCAAAAGCATACAGATTAATCTTTCCATGCACCAATAACATAACAGAGTATGAATCTTTGGTTACAGGGATCAACATGGCTATAGAATGAAAAATTACATAGCTATAGGTCTTTGGAGAATCTCATCTCATCATCAATCAAATCAATGATTATTATCAAACAAAGGATAAAAATATAATGCCTTATAAGAAGATGGTTAATGATGTCAAGAAATACTTTATCGAAATAAATTTTCAGTAGATCCCAAGGAATGACAACAAAGCAGAAAATGCCATGAAAACACTTGCTTCTCTATTGCAGACACTGGAAAATCAAGAGCATTATGAATTCCTAGTGGAAGAGTTGTTTTACCTTGCACATAATTGTCCTGATTCCCAAACTATTTGTCACCTTTTAGGGCATGGTTCCTCCCAAAATGGCCAAACTTACACATACCTAAAAGATAATATCCTCCTTCCAACTTATCAAAGAACCAAAAGAGAAACTTTATTTGCCAATCCTCCCATTATACTCTAGTCGCGCATACCTTTTTTAAGCGAGGTCTGGACGATACTCTTTTAAGATGTCTCAAGCAAGAAGAATTTGAGAAGGCCTTAAATGAAGTCCATAATGGCATTTGTGGAACTCATTCAAGTGGTCTTATCCTTTCGAAAAAACTCATGCACTTGGGCTATTATTGGCCAAATATGGAATGATATTCTTCTCAGATAGCTAAAACATGCAAACAATGTCAAATCCATAGAAATTTAATTCATGCACCAACACAAGAACTTCATGCTTTGGCAACATCTTGGACTTTCTGTCAATGGCATCTTAATCTAGTAGGAAAGATAAATCCTTCTTCACCCAATGGTCATAAATTCATCCTTGTAGCCACATAATATTTCACAAAATGGATTGAGGCAGTACCTCTCATCAATATCACAAGAAAATAAATTGTTGCATTTATCTTGAACTACATCATCTGTTGCTATGGAGTACCTATGACCATTATAACTAATAATGGGCGACCATTCAAGAATCAGGATGTCTAAGAGCTATGTGAGAAATTCAAGATCCAACATAGATTTTCCATACCCTACTATCCAACACTCCAACATTCAATCTCCCCAAACTCCAAAATTTCAAGAAAGCATCGTCAAAACATTCAATCTCCCAAAACTCTAATAGTTGACATGATTCCCTTTTATCCTAAACAAGATGTTGAACCTACATCTCCAAATCATAATTTGCAAAAAACATGTGATGGTTTTACTCCCATTTGTGTTTGTACTCCTCTTTCTATAAATCTTGATGAAGAAATAGGTGAAAATGTCATTCATGATGGCAATACAACTCCTAATGCTTTTGATAGTGACTATGAATATGTTGATGTGGACAAACATTTATATGAAAAAATTTCAAAAGCCTTAATCCTAGCTCCTAGAAATGAACAAAGTGACTTAGCACATGAGCATACTCCTTTTTTGGATCTTGTGATAGATCCATCTGCTTGTTGGCAAATGCACACTCCAATGAGACATTATAGGTGATTGAAGGTTTTGTCATTGATTTCAAACTTACAATCCTATGACACCGGCAAGGCAATCCACCAACACCAGCAAAGTTAGATTCTACACTGGCACACAGACCACTGGCATCGGCAGTGAAAGGAAGCATACCAACACAAAAGCTGATAGGAATTTTGTTATTAATATATTTTGTTTATTATTGAAAAACCATTGTAAGCTAACTTGGAAAGTTGTAAAATGACTCTTATATAAGAGAGATCATTGTAGAACAATTTATTAAGCATAGAGAAATGTAATTAGGCGAAATAAGGCAAACCTATTATGTGAATTATAGGTTAAGGGTTTATGTAAGAAGCAAAGCTATAAACCGGTACTAGATCTGGCATAGTAGATGCTATTTTGAAGCAATACAAGACATTGGATTTGTATAATCCATTTTGTAAGTCAGTGAGACTTCCCATTTTCTAATTGAGCAGTGAGCTCTAGGCACCTGGCCTTCCTGCATGTGCAGACCCCTCTTGTAGCAGTAATATTCTCTTATTGGCCAGTAAGTGAATATTGTGGGTCACAAATCCCACTAAGGTTTTTCCCACAGTGGGTTTCCTCGTTAAAATATTATGTTATGGTGTGTTTTTCATGTTGTTTTAATCTCTGTTTATTGCATTACTTTTTGTTTATCGGTACATAGTATTAATATGCTCTACATGTTTTAAGTTAAGAAAATCTTATTACTAGTTAGATACTTATTCACCCCCCTAGCTTGAGGAAGATCTTGACACCGGTAGAGATGGAAAACTTGATGAAGCAACTAGAAGGAGCTCTCTTAGACTATGATGCAGAAAAATTGAAAAATATCAAACTTGAAGATGATCTAAAAGCTACTCAAGATATCATTCAAGCACTTCAAGAAAATCTTACTATTTCAAGAAACAAGAGAAGAGAACTTTGTGAAAAGATGTAAAATGAGAATGATGAAAAAGAAACTCTTAGTGATCTGATAAACAAGCTGAAACAAGAAAACATGACAACAAAGAATGAGATGCAAGATATGACTATGAGATTTTGTAAAGAAATTGAAGATAGAAAGAAGAATGAAGAAGACTTGACTAGAAGATTGAATGATGCTGCAAATGAAAACACAAGACTTAGTTATGAAAATGATATGTTGAAGATAGATCTAATGCATGCACAAAATGACTCAAATGAACTCATGAGACAAAAAGGTATCTTGGAAGGAGAACTGGCTACTGCAAATCAACATAAAGAGAAATTCGAGAAAAGCTCAGAGTAACTTGGTGACTTGTTGAAGAATTAGAAACCTAATGGTGACACTAATGGTCTTGGCTTTGAAACTGGTGAAAGCTCTGATACTGAAAACACATAGGATCATGGCAAATCGGTAAAACAACCTACTACTTATAAATTCAATGGCAAATGCTTTAACTGTAATAAGTATGGTCATAGAGAAAATGAATGTAGATCTAGAAGTAATCAGAATACCAATGCACCCACTGATCAATGTTCAAAATGCAACAAAGTTGGTCATAATTCTAAAAATTGCAAAATGAATGTAAGATGTTATGTTTGTGGGAGATTTGGACACTTATCTAATCAATGCAGAACACAAACCGGCATAGGTTATGGAAAGGCTATTCAGAGAAATAATGTGACTTGTTATGCATGTAACAAAATTGGACATATTGCTAAATTTTGTAGAAGCAAGTCCTCACCAATAGACAACAAAGGTCCTAGTTTGAAAGGTAAAGAAAAGGTTGAAGAAGTAAAGCATGAATTCTCAAAACAATGGATTAAGAAATCAGAACTAAATGGTGTTGAGAATACTCCTCCACCGGTAGAACCAAGAAACACTCCACTGACAAAATAGAGTAGCACTTCACTGATAGGAGTCTCTTCATCTAATTGAAGAAAATTATTTTGAGGGTTTGGCAATCAAATGATAAATATGCTATTATTCCCTTGGTTGATGGTAAGAAGTTGAAATTACTTCTATACTGGTAGATAAAGTTAAGTGATTACTTAACCGACAAGCATAAATGTGGTAGTTGGTAGATTGACATTATAAATTAGTGTTTTTGGCTCCATTTTATTTCACTGAGCATTCCAACATTCAAAGAGCGTGAAATTTCTAGAGCTAAGGCATTTCAAGCAAAGAGGTAAAGCATTTCAGCAATAAATCTTTCCAAAGGTAGAAAAGGGTATTTATAATCATGGCATCCTCTTTTGTACCTGAATTCATAGCAAACCCTACTGTAGTTGAGGTAATCAAATGCCCTAGGCCTATATTTCAGCTAGTTCCTGAGATAGCTAAAAAGGATGATAATGTTGGTGCATTTTCCCAAAATCCCAAAGGAGTTGGTTTTGTAGAAGACCCTAGAATGTACATCCATTGCCACATAGAAGAATTAGGTGATGAGGAAATCAAGAACATGTACAAGACTATCATATGTGATGATTCTGGTAATGTGAAACCTGAACACAAAATAATTGAAACCCTAGGATTCACAGAAATTCTCTGCATTCTGGAATTCCCTAAAGAAGTGATAAGGATAGTACTGAGCAGGGTTCACGGTGAATTTTTCTGGCTAGATTCAATTCACAAAATCACTAAGGAAGTTGTAAAAGCTATAACAGGGTTACCTTCCACTGGTAATAGACCAGACAAACCAAAGAAGGTCTCAAATAACCTGGTAATGAACCTAACAGGTGCAACATCCGACAAAAGGTCCTTAAGGGTGAATGATGTATCTGACATAAATGTGAGATTCATTAGCATGATTCTAGGCTACAAAACAAAACATGCAAACAGACTAAATTCAGTTTCTAGCTTATGCATAAAAAGTGCTCGTGATATGGTTAAAGATAATGTGAAAATTGATGTATGTGAATGGTTAAAGGATGAATTGATTGACAATCTGGGAAAGATCAAGAAGGATAAGAAAGGGACATTTAGATTTGGTAACTTACTTGTTTGCTTAATGCTACATCCAAATAGGTGCCCGGTATAGGTAATAAGAAACTTGGATTTGACATACCAGTAGGCAAATAGTTATCTAACTTATTGAACAACATGGGTGAAAATAGAGAAAAGAATATTAATATATACTTTCAAGCATTAAAGGCTAGAATGAACACTAGAGTAAGATTATCACAAATAATTGTAGATAAATATAAGGATGACATATGCTTTGTGATTAAGAAGGATGAGATCTGGATGGAAGCAGTTATCCCAAGAACAATTTGGGTTACTGAAATGGGTTATGAGACAGATGATCACATCATTGAAACATTGCAAAAGTCCTTCTGGAAGCACCCAATGAACCTAAGGAAGAGGTATTTGGTAGTGTTGAAACCATTGAAAATCAAATTCAATCAAAGAAGAGAGTGAAGAAAGCAGAAGAAATAGTGAGGAGAGGTTCAAGGCAGGCTAAGGCTATCAAAGAAGATGTACTGAAACAAACCGGTATCACTAAAGATGAGTTATAGGAAAAAACAACCAGAAACTCACCTTTCACCAATAGCAACTTCTTTAGAGAGTGACATGCCAACTACATTTAAAAGAGTTGTAAGGAAAAGGGAACCTTCACCGATATCCACACCTTCACCTAGAAGAACCAAGCAAAAACAACAGGCAGTGAGGCCCCTAGTCAAGAAGTCTACTCCTAAGAAGAAAAAGTTGACACCAAAGAAAAGGACTCAAAAAATATTACTTCGATTGACAGACTTTTGGATGAAATCATAGAAGAAGGAAAACTTAAAAACATCAACAAACTATATGACTCACTATCAGTTGATGATAAAGAAAAGGTTGAAAATAGTGTTATCTTACACTTGGATATCTACAAGAAGTTCTTGATGAAAGTTGTAGATGAACTACCAGATGAACTATTCAAGAGACTGGAAGCAAGAAGACAAGTTGTTATAGAGCATGACAAGAAAATAAAAGTTGAAAAATTACTTGCTATCTATCCAGTTAACTCTCTGTAAGAAATAAATGATCTAATTGTAGAGCCTAACCAGTCAGTACTCTCTACTGCACACCAGCATATTGTACTAATGGTTGGAAGAGTAAATTGTAGACGTCTAAAAATGGTCAATGCTTGCGGAGTTGTATTTTAACATTTGCGCATTGCCTTATTTTAGGGTTTTTACATCGCATTAACATTTCTCCTATGTTATGCACTTGGTCTTTATCATTTGTGAGCATCGAGTCCTTCTTTTGCATTCTTCATTTGTCTCGCTTTTGAATTTGGTCTTGTCGATAGCAATCTTCAGTCATGATTTTGGTCGATTTTATCCTATCGCATCAATGCGAATGCCCAATTGTCATATTCTGGACATCGTCAATCCTAATTAGGGTTTTGTCCTTTTCAATCTTGTCATTTTGTGATCGATTTGTCATTGATCATTGTCCTTTTCAATCTTGTCATTTTGCGATCGATTTATCATTGATCATTGTCCTTTTCAATCTTGTCATCTTGTGATCGATTTGTCATCGATCGTTGTCCTTTTCAATCTTGTCATTTTGTGATCGATTTGTCATTGATCATTGTCCTTTTCAATCTTGTCATCTTGCGATCAATTTGTCATCGATCATTGTCCTTTTCAATCTTGTCATTTTGCGATCGATTAGTCATCGATCCTTGTCCTTTTTTCAATCTTGTCATTTTGCGATCGATTAGTCATCGATCGTCGTCCTTCTCAATCATGTCAATTTGGATCAATTTTTCATTATTCCTCATCAATTGGTGCATTTATCAATCAAATCATCTATCAAGTCAGAATCATGATCAAATCGAATCGATATCAATTATCTTTTGTCAAGACCTAATTGTCGTCCTGGCATTTTCTAGGGTTTCATGATTTATTCATTTAACCTTATTTGTCATTTCTCCCTCTAGGTTAAATAGTTTATTTATCCTAAGTCTTCTTATCACAATTAAATATTTATTTAATTGGCTAACTAATTCCTTTCCTCTTTGTGAATTAATTAATAAATGAAAAATTATTAATTAATTTACCTAATTTTCCAATTTACTAATTTCTCCTAATCCCCAATTTCCTAATTTCTAATTCATCTATTTTTCTCCTATATTTCTCCTAATGTCATGGGAATGACATAGCAAATTTGTCATAATTTATCATAATTTGTCAATCAATCAATTTTGACATAGCAACTTTGTCAATTTTGTCATAATTGATCAATCAATCAATTTTGCATAGAAAGTGTCAATTTGTCATAATTTGTCATATTTGTCATTCTTGATTTGAAATTTCCATTCGAATCACTTTCATGCTAATCTAGTCTTTTCTCCAATTTGTCTATAAATTGGATGAATTTCTTCAATCAAAAGGTTGAATCAATCACGCTTCTAGTACCCTTATGTTGTCTTAACAATCTTGCTTTCACATTATACTCATGCACTTGAAGGTGAGATCCACAAAACAAAGCTATTTGAAGGAGAAAGAAGGACAATGGAGCCACATGAAGGAGACATCTACATTTGGTTTTCTTAGATTTCATTTTGGATGTGTTGTTTTCATGTTTTCATTGAATGTCTTTAGGATTGTAATCATTGCATTTTAGTTTTCATGATTGGGCTAGTCCAATTTGCTATTGCTTTGATGATTTCCATATTCCTATCTACATTAATTGGTGAACCTGATGTGAACTAACCCCCTAACCATGCTTTTGAGTGCTTTTGAGCTGATTTGTAGGTTAAAAACCCAAGAAATAGGGTAATTCAGGGCTTTCTGGGCACTTTTGTGCCTATGTCACTGCAATCTGTGCCTGTGTCAAGTGATCTGTGCCTATGTCAAGGACTTTTGCACCTATGTCAAAGGGATCTGCACCTATGTTACTGCATTCTGCACCTATTTCACTGCATTCTATGCCTTTGTAAGACATTCTGCACCTGTGGAAGGCCAAAAATAGAGGTAAAAAGCAGTGTTTTTGCTTGCAAATCACTTTGTTTTGCATTCTATTTTTGCATTTTGGTTTTTCTTTGGTATTGATTCTTTGTGCAACACCTTGGCATTATGCATGGCAAAGACAAAAATGAAACTACTAACAAATTTTATGCAGGTTCGCTAGTCAAAGACCAAACAAATCAAACTTCTAACTTGATGATTTTGCAGGTTGCCTTGTATTTCAACTGAACTTTTGTGTTTGTGATTCATAATTAGGCACCTAGTATGATTGCTAAGTAGGATGGAGTGAATGTGTCTTTGCTTTTATTGTTGAGTTTGACATTGGAGTAGGAGAGTATGCTCTCAGCCTTCTTAGGGTGATCAGAAATCTAGATCTTCGATACCATTCTCATGTCTTGGATTGTTTGTTACCTTTAGAGGGCCTGCCTTCTCGACCATTTGCTTTCTTTTGCAAGCAAGTGACAATCATGAGAAGGGAATGACCCAAAGTGAGCACAGCCAGAGTACTTGGGCATTCTAACTCACTATAAATAAATACCTTATGGGTGAAAGCTTTGAAGGAAGGGCTGCGTGGGAATTGTAGTTACTTGGGAAGTGATGACCCTTGGACTCTTTCTCATATCAACATCTAAGTAGGGCCTCACAGTCTAAATCATGGTTGTGTGACTATATTTTTTTGGTATCTTGGTGGGATTATGTCTCAATCATGCTTGTGTGACACCAAGGAGTAATGCTTAACAAAAATCCTTACTAAACACCTTGTATTTAGAGGCCCAAAATACTTCTAGTTGCTTGAGAAGGACAAGTTCAGATACTTGGAAGAGATACTAAGTTCACCATGGGGAGATTTCCATGGGGACTGATGCTTGGCTACCCTAAGAAGTGAGTGTCGTGGAGGGGAGCCCATGGGGTCAAGCATCTATGTATTCTCCTTGAATCTCATAACGAGTCTACCTCTCAAGTACCTACTGTCCCTACCTTACCATAAGAAATGTGTGAATGAGCGTGATTGTCTTGAGTCTAAGTTGAAATATCTTTTCTTCTTTGCTTGTCAAAAGTTGAATTATATCTCATTTCAAAAACAAGACAAATTGATTCAAAACAAGGTTAAACACAAGAGTATTTCATTCAACAAAGTTCAAAACACCTTCAAACATGGTTGTCAAACATTTTTAAAAATCTTGTCTCAACATTCATGTCACTTAGATTTAGGTTCATCCTAGGTTTGCATTTTGTAAGTTCATTGTCAAGTACCAAGGTTAGGTTTCACCTAGGTCATACTCCTTTGCATATCAATAAGGGTCATCCATTTGCATGTGTCCTCTTGCATTAGAGTAATACCATTTCATAACTCAACCTTAGGTTTTGTCTTAGGCTGACATTGTCATACATTTGCATTTTCATCTTTGTCCTCATAACATTAGGTCACATTTGCATACCCTAGGTCTCTTCATTAAGCTTAGGTCATTACCATATCATATTAGGGTCATTTTCATAGTAATTGTCCCTTTTCATATAGAGTCAAAAACTAGGTTTTGTCATACTTGAGTAATGCAAGTCTTTGAATAAACCCTAAGTCATTGTTAGGAAGTCTAGACCTTATCAAACTTTTGTCCTTTTGTCATCAATGTCATTTGGTCAAACCTAGCTTAGAATCCAAGCATATAGGGGAGACATTGTCATTTTGTCCTTTTGTCACTTGGTCCTTTTGTCCTTTGAGGTCTAGACATCATTTCAATTTCCTAAGGGTCTCATTTTTAGAATTGCATTCATGAGTTCATCAAAATCTTGAAAAAAGAACAAAAACATAGGTTGCATTCTTGCCATAGATTGCATTTTCATCTATTTAGTTTGCATCCAGTTGCATATCATATATTATCCTTGAAAAATTCCAAAAATATTGCATTTGCATAAGTGAAATGTCTATTGAAACAAGGTTCCAAGCACCAATGATACAACAAAGTTTGACGTATCAACCGACAATGCAATCAAATTTTAATCCAAGGCAATCACAATTATATCCAACCCAACAACAAGGCAATATTAGTCAAACTTTTTATGATGAAACAAGTCTCCAAATACAAAAACTAGAAGAGAAGCTAGCTCAAGAAAATGAGATTTTGGAACAAAGAGTGAAAAAAATTGAGAAGAATAGATCACAAATGTCCAAAATGTTTCAAAATTTCTAGGTTGAAATCCAAAGATTGAACCAATTGATGTAAGATCTCTTCTTGAACAATCAGACATACCAGCTCTCCTCTCCCAAATAGAGATGATGAAACAATTTCAAGAAAAGAGACAACATCAATTTCAACATTATGTGCCTCCACAACAAGAACAAGAAGGTGTTTACTATCAATCAGATTTTCAACCAATACAACCAATGGTTCAACCAATTGTTCAACATATACAACCAATACAACCAATGATCCAATTTCAACAATATGTCCAACCAACTATACAATGTCCACAAATAGTTCAACCAATGGTGGAATATCAACAAGTTCAACCAACATATCAATGTCAACAACCACAACCAAACATTCAAAAACAAAGGTTGCAGCACACACCAACCCAAGTTTCAAACATGTCAGAACAATTGAACCAAGTCCAATATCAAAACATGACATCAGATTAGAACCAACTCCTTGCCAAACAAGTTCAAATTCCAGATACAACCATGTCAAAACCTCGAAAGAAAGGTGGCTTTATTGCAATGCTCTTAAGGAAACTACCAAGTGAGTTCTTTGAGGAAGATAAAGATAATACAATTATGTCTAGCAATGCCTCATCGCCCCACAAACAAATTGACTCTCCAGTGGCATCTATCCCTACACATTTAAAAGTTTCACAAGAACCTTCCATATTGTCCTCATCAAACAATAAACCCAAGGATGAAATTATCCAAGGGCTATACATAATTGATTGCCAAGATAATCCAATTCATGATGCACATCCTTGTCATGTTTCAAAAATACAAGACCCAATGCCACCATGCACTTTATTTCCATTACCTATTTTAGAGGACCCCATTCAAAGTCCCTCTTCCTCATGTTCAAGCATTGATTCCTTGCCAGAATCCATCACAGATGTTCAAAGTACATTTCCTTCATGCCAAAACATTGAGCCCTTGTCAGAATCCTCCATGCATATCCAAAGTCCAACCCCATGTCAAGAGGATAATTTAGAGCATGAAGAAACATGTCTTAAAATAGATCAAGATCACAATCCTGAAACCTTATCATCCCATCCAATTGTTGACCAGAACCCCATGTTCCCAGACACTCTCAATGATTCACTTATTCCTATCAATTCTATCCAAGAACACAATGCCCTTTCAAATCCCATTGACATTCCAGATATCCCTTCCATCCTTTCCAATGATCCCATTAAAAGTCAAGAGCAAAGCACCTTTAAAGAGGATTCCAATGATCTTCCTCCTTTTCAATTTCAAATTATTCCTTCAGATCCTCCACAAGATCCTTTTGTTCCTCCATCTCCTTGTCTTAATCCAGCATATCCACTCCAAGATCGCATTTCTTTTGATGATCCCATTATTTCTCCCATTCCATCTCTTGAAGAGCCTGTCATTGAACCATGTCCACTGCATAATCCTAGTCCCCCTCATGATCCTAATCCCCCTCATGATTCTAACATGTCAGTGCAAGATGTTCATGAACCCTCGACATGCATAATGGGTTCTTCCACTTTGGTGCAATCCGATCCACTTCAAGATCTCATTATTTCTTACATCATTTCCACCTCATAATGGACTCGCATCTTCTTCCCAAAGAAAAGAGTATCCTACAAGTCAAGATATTCATAAAGGCAAAGGAGTAGATCTCCATAAGCAAGAATCCCTTCATGTTAAAGAAAATATCAAGGGTCATGGCCTCAGTGAAATTCCTCAAGACGTGGGTACCCCTACTAAATCCAATATCCCCCCATCAAAATCAAAACATACACCTTCCCCATCATACCTTCCATCCATCTTAGGTCCTTATATCCCTTCATCCTCTATGCAAGGTCAGCAAAGGCACACATCCTTGAGTAAATTTCATCAATCCAAAATAACTCCATTTCATTCATATCCATCCATGCATTCGTTTCCCCCTCCAAGTAATTTGGATGCCAAGTATAAAAGTCATAAGTCTAGAAATCCACATGTATTCAAGGATCAACATGTCCAATATAATCGACATGTCAAAACAAAAAACAATATGATCTAAAAAGAAAAAAATATATCCAAAAGGCCAAAAAGGCCCACTGAGCAAAATAAAGCAAAGTCAAAATATATATGGGTTCCTAAATCCCTTGTGCAAGCAATGCACTCCAAGGAACCACAAAAGCATGAAAAATCGAAAACCATGTGGATCCCTAAGTGGCTCCTTGAAGCACAAAAGCCTAAATAAACATCAAAATTGCCATCTAAAATTGCTATTCCTCCATCCAAACCTTCCAAGTCTATTCCTCCATCACCTTCATCATCTATTTTTGGCCCTTATGTCCCAAAATCCCAAGCTATTCCTCCATCCAAATCTCACAATCTGAGATCCATTTTTCCTCCATCAGTCCATCACCCCTCAAGGTGTGTGCCAATGTCAATCTTGCCAACACTTCCATCCACTCAAGCCCAATTCTTCCAATACCCTATCCATTATCCAATCATATTTTACATCCTTCGATCCCTTTGATCCCATCCTTTGCATAAATCCTTGCCTTAATTTCATCTCTTTTTCCATGTCCTTATCCTACCAACGCCTTTGAGCATACTTTTAAAGGTCATGGTCCATTTTTTTTCAAGGCTACTATCCAAAAAAAAGATGTTTGAGTCCTTCTTCCATCCCCTATCATATGTCTATCTTCTATTGAAAAAGTCAAAATACAAAAAAAAAAGACAAGAAAAAAAAAAGTAAAGCAAAAATAATTCGTCCACTGGTGAAAACCTAGCAAATAGGCGCCTTGGGCAAGTACCATGATGAAAACTTGGCAAACAGGCATCATGCGTAATCTATGAACTTCTTGCACACCACACTTGGGGGCAGGTTTCCTCCTTCATATCCTATTGCCCCTCATTATCCTATCATACCATGTCATACCCCTCCATTATCCTATTGTCCTTCATGTCCAGTTTCCCTTTCCACCTTTGATCTTGACAAGGCTGAGGATCTTCATGAGCATCATACATCTTGTTTACAGCTTTTAGTCCATCATAGCTTTTGGTATTTATCCATTTGCTTATTATAACCTTTCATCCATATTCCCTAGCTTATTGCAACTTTCTGCCACTATCCCTTAGCCAATCCCAACCTTCAGTCCATGTCCCTTATCCATTCTTGGTCTTGCTTATCCTATCCATTTCTTATCACTATCCATACACTCTTTTTCATCCCTTGATCTTGATCTGACATAAGGACATGAAATGCAAAACATGTTTTTCAAAACCTCTTGACATGTCCCTCATGCCATGTCACTGCTTTACATTGTCATATCCAATCTTTTGTCCCATCATGCAATAGCCCTTGAAAATTGTATCCATTGTCTCCATAATAAAAGGCCTTTGTCTTCCCTTTATCCACCAACATTTCAGAAAGCCTATTTATTCACCTGTCATATTCCTTGCCTTGCTAGACACTGGGGGCAAAATTCTAAAAAATTGAAAAATATCTTGAAATAATCCAAAAAAAATCAAATATGATCTTGAAAAAATCATAAAAATTGAAAAATGTCCTGAAACAAATCCAAAAAAATCACAAAATGTCCTAAAATAATCCAAAAACATTAAAATATGATCTTGAACAAATCCAGAAAAATCACATAATGTCCTCAAAAAATCATAAAAAATTGAAAAGTGGCCTGAAATAAAACCAAAAACATCACATAATGTCCTTGAAAAAACAGAAAAAAAATTGTAAAAACTTGAAAACCAAATAAAACAAAAAAATATCCCCTTTGTGCATAAGACATATCACTGAGCATCCCTCCAACAACACGCAATCACACACTACGCTTTACTGAAATCATGCATTCACAGATGAACTTTTTCAATCAAACCAAACATTCAAACTGATTAAAATTGTCATGTCAATCAATCAACATCAATATCATTCATCCTTGGCACATTATCATGAGTCTTATATAGGGTGTGGTATACTCAAAACCAGACTGTGTCCTATCTTAGATGGGGTACTGCATGTCTTGAAACTAGACAGCATGATCGTCCTATCAACACTTTCAACTTTTGACAATGAAGATCAAGATGTTTGTTTGACTTGTTGGAATTAACGAGTCTTATCATTTATTGATTTATCTTCGATCATGTTCCTATGTTGCTCGATGATGTCACTGAGTGATTTAGAGTAACCAGGATGGGTCATGGTCCCTTTTTGTTTCTTTGTTGTGTTTGCTATTTGTGGAATGTTTGTCACAAACTGGGGCAACTATATCATTGGGTGTCTGTGATAAGTACGTTCACTTTGTGAATGCTGCACATACCTCGACCCTTGATGTATGCACCCTAGGATGCATCACTCATTCTTTGTGTGCGATGTGTCTATCTTTTGCAAAAAGGGTTGCGTTTCAGCTCTGGCCTTCAATGCCATGATGTTCTGCATCCATTTTGCTACATTAAATAAAGGTTCTCACCTACAAAGTGCATTAGTGAAAGAAAGTTTTTCTTCATCTCTAATTTTCCTCTATATCATTTCTCCTTACTAACATTTCTTCCATCAGTTTGGGCAGTCAGTTCAGTCTAGTGCTCCGATTTCCAAAAACATGAGCTGCATCCTTCATTCATTGATTAGTACATTTGCATCATCTCAAGCATTATATCAAGCATTTTATCCATTTCATAAATGCATCAAAAACACATAAAAATATATCCATACATATGTCAATACTGCATAAGACATCAATACATGAAACATAAACATACATCATAACCCATTGCATCCCATCATATAGATGCATATCATATCATATATCAAAAAAGTATCGGAGTACAAAATTGGACTGTCTATCCTAAGTATGGCCCACAGGCTAAGAACAAAATGTCAAACTACATATGTCTCTGTCATACAGAGTACATGCCTCTGTCACTAGGTGCTCCCTCTATCCTCCTCATGTATCAAGGATGACGTCCCTCCTATCCCTGGTCCTGGCTATGGTGGTCTCATAGGTCCACTCACCGCCATGCTACTCACTGACATCCAAGAACATGGCCTACTCTCTATCCTTGATCGTGCCTGATATGACACTGCTCTCTACTCTGGTGGAACTGCACTCTCATATAGTGACCTCTAATGGCATATCTCCTCTTTGGTCTCTACCAACATCTGTACCATCTCACGTGCACTAGCATCCCTAATCGACCCAATATACTCGGTGACTCTCTACTCTTCTCGTTGTGTCTGGGCTATCACAGTATCTCAAGCCACTGTAAGTCTAGCTATCTCTGCTCTGAACTGATCATTCTTTGTCCTCAAGATGGCATTTTGTCTTTCTAATGTCGCAATGTGATCATGCTGACTCGCTATGGTAGCTCTGCATATCTCCATCTCCTCTCTGCTAGCTGTCTCCGGCTCTATGGATATATCCTGCAATGACTCTTGGTCACCTGAATCTGGCTCATAATATTCATCCTCATCATCTTCATCCTCATCATCACCCTCATCCTCTCTGTCCTCATCCTCATCCCTATCCTCATCATCTCCCTCTTCCTCTTCAGCGAGTGGGAAGTCCTCCTGTCTCCTCGATACTGGAATATCAGGATCTATTAATGGCACAGGTCATCGTCATGCAAACCATTGCTCATACTCCTCTGTCATCCCGACGTCCACCATATCTAGTCTCCAATCCCACTATCTCTATTGTAGCTATGTGAAGTCAGCATATGCTATGTGTGGTTGAATGATCCTCCCCCACTAACTCGTCTCTCTGTGAGATCAGGCAAAGTGTGCAGTCCCTCTAGGTACATCTTGCCTCTCTCCAAACTATCATTTGACTCTCTCTGGCAGGTACATCTCAATCACTCTCTAGTGATTCACTGGTCACCCAATCAGGTATCTCTCTTGTCTACAATACAATAGATCATCACTATCATCTGACCATCTAGGGCAATCAAGATATAGCCTCCATGTGAACTCTCTCAATTTGTCTAGCTCGTGTCGCCAATACAATATGTATCCAAATGGACCCTATCTCAGTGCTCCCCCATAATAGTACACATATGGTCGGTGTGGTAATACCTGTCTCTCTGCAATCAGTTGACATATGGCTATATGCTCAAATGCCCATACCTGTAATAGTGTAACCCCACAACTCAAAGTTTGAACCCCTTGATATGCTATCTGATGCAACTGAAAATATAGCATGGCAAGCACACATGGTCCCCATGCATACATTGTCCCCTCTATCACCATCCGCTCTAGCACTCTTCCCCATCTAATAGGGAATCCATGTCCTCGTCTATCTCCTTCTAGTAGGCATGCTATAACCACGGCTATCACCACATATCGTCGATTGTGCTCTACAGCCATGGTCTCCCAGCCAATCTCCCTCTCTACGATATCCAAATCATCCACGTCGCACTCAAATAATCTACACAATGCATCTCTCCCTATCACTGGGTCATACTCTATCATCTCTCCATGAATCAGAATGCGGAGGATATGCCATACATCCTCTAGTCTCACAGTCACCTCTCCAATCGCTAGATGGAAAGAGGAAGTCTCTGAATGCCATCACTTTGCCAATGCGGTAAGCAGTCCTGTGTTTGCCCTAATCTCAGGCATGAATGTGATATAGTATATCCCAAGTCTTGCTAATGTATCTCTGTTTGTGCTCCTAAGTCTATGTCGTAGCATGAAGCAGTCAGGTCAATTCTCCCGCGTGATCAATGGATACTGTCGACTCTACATCACAATTGGGGCACATTTTGTCAATTTTAAGGTTTTCTCCTATGGGCTGCATTTCCTTGTTTCATGTCCAAATCAGGGTGTTTCTAATCTATTTCAACCTATCCTACCCTTATCCCCCTTTTCAAATCATTTGCATGCAATTTTTGACCAAATTTGAGTTCCCAAAGCACAATTGCGCTTGTGTGCTAGGTCCTGCACCTGTGTAGCAACAACTTGCGCCTGTGTACCCTACACAAGCATAGGATACCCTACACAAGCATAGGATGTGCTCACACAAGCGTAGAAGTCACTTTCTGCATTCTCTATGGACCCCGCAATGTCCCACAAGCAAGTCAAATTCATGAAATTGACAATATGGGTTTTTGAGATACATACCGCTGCTCCCACATCGTCTGATCATCTATAGGTGTGTACATGTTCCTCAAGGTGCTCTGTCATTGGAATGTTCACCATCTCTCTACAAGTGTCCTTTTCCAGAGCAACAAATTCTCTTTGGCTAGTGCAAATGAGCTCTTTTCACTCTCTTTGTCTCATTTATTGATCTTTGTCAGTGCATAGATGGACGTGCACCCTCTCCATCTTATTCTAGTCATGGTCTTTGGCACCTTTCACTGCTTGTCATTCATGCATCCGATCTCTGATTTTCAGTCTGTTCGAACCTATCATCCTCTATCATTCTTATCGATCAATTGGCCTCTTTTCTGGATGTTTTTGGCCAATTCCTCGAGGGTGCATGCATATGTCATTGTCATTGTCTGGGGCATTTTTTGTTATTGTTCTTTGAAACAACGCTTAGAATCGCATTGTCTCAAAGAGGGGCAAAATGTAGACGTCTAAAAATGGTCAATGCTTGCAGAGTCGTATTTTAACATTTGCGCATTGCCTTATTTTAGGGTTTTTGGATCGCATTAACATTTCTCCTATGTTACGCACTTGGTCTTTATCATTTGTGAGCATCGAGTCCTTCTTCTGCATTCTTCATTTGTCTCGCTTTCAAATTTGCTCTTGTCGATAGCAATCTTCAGTCATGATTTTGGTCGATCTTATCCTGTCGCATCAATGTGAATGCTCAATTGTCATATTCTAGACATTGTCAATCCTAATTAGGGTTTTGTCCTTTTCAATCTTGTCATTTTGCGATCGATTTTTCATCGATCATTGTCATTTTCAATCTTGTCATTTTGCGATCGATTTGTCATTGATCATTGTCCTTTTCAATCTTGTCATCTTGCGATCGATTTGTCATCGATCATTGTCCTTTTCAATCTTGTCATTTTGCGATCGATTTGTCATTGATCATTGTCCTTTTCAATCTTGTCATCTTGTGATCAATTTGTCATCGATCGTTGTCCTTTTCAATCTTGTCATTTTGCGATCGATTAGTCATCAATCCTTGTCCTCTTTTCAATCTTGTCATTTTGCGATCGATTTGACATCGATCGTCGTCCTTCTCAATCATGTCAATTTGGATCAATTTGTCATTATTCCTTGTCAATTGGTGCATTTATCAATCAAATCATCTATCAAGTTAGAATCATGATCAAATTGAATCAATATCAATTATCTTTTGTCAAGACCTAATTGTTGTCCTTGCATTTTCTAGGGTTTCATGATTTATTCATTTAACCTTATTTGTCATTTCTCCCTCTAGGTTAAATAGTTTATTTATCCTAAGTCTTCTTATCACAATTAAATATTTATTTAATTGGCTAACTAATTCCTTTCCTCTTTGTGAATTAATTAATAAATGAAAAATTATTAATTAATTTACCTAATTTTCCAATTTACTAATTTCTCCTAATCCCTAATTTCCTAATTTTCTAATTTCCTAATTTTTTATTCATCTATTTTTCTCCTATATTTCTCCTAATTTCATGGGAATGACATAGCAAATTTGTCATAATTTATCATAATTTGTCAATCAATCAATTTTGACATAGCAACTTTGTCAATTTTGTCATAATTGATCAATCAATCAATTTTGCATAGAGAGTGTCAATTTGTCATAATTTGTCATATTTGTCATTCTTGATTTGAAATTTCCATTCAAATCACTTTCATGCTAATCTGGTCTTTTCTCCAATTTGTCTATAAATTGGATGAATTTCTTCAATCAAAAGGTTGAATCAATCATGCTTCTAGTACCCATATGTTGTCTTAACAATCTTACTTTCACATTATACTCATGCACTTGAAGGTGAGATCCACAAAACAAAGCTATTTGAAGGAGAAAGAAGGACAATGGAGCCACATGAAGGAGACATCTACATTTGGTTTTCTTAGATTTCATTTTGGATGTGTTGTTTTCATGTTTTCATTGAATGTCTTTAGGATTGTAATCATTGCATTTTAGTTTTCGTGATTGGGCTAGTCTAATTTTCTATTGCTTTGATGACTTCCATATTCATATCTACATAAATAAGGTTGCAGAGGAAACTAAAAATGCATGGGATATATTCCTTGTTGAGAAGGTAAAATAGGAAGAGTATAGAAACCCTAAACCAATCAAGGTATATCAGAAAGACAAGGATAAGGGAAATGGAAAGGTTGGTGGACCTCCAAGCATCAAAATAAGAGATAATTTATCCCCACCAACTTTGGTTACTCCACCGATAACAAAAACTGAAGATGAACCGGCTAATGAGAGTACAAATATATCACAAGAGGATAGAAATCCTAATTCTAAGGTATTATATATAGTAGATGTTGATACTCAGAAGGTCAACATTGTGGTAGATAAGGACACAATCGGTAAGACAGATATGGTTAGTGAGCCACCGGTAATTGATAACACAGATAACACTGACGGTAAACCGACAGATGGGAAAATAGAACAACAAGCAGAACAACAAATAGAGCAAATGCAACACCTCACCAGTATAGTTCAGAGGATAGAGGCCACAATAAAAGATAGTAAAAAGTTCATTGAGAACTTGAATTTGGTTCTTACATAACTTTTTCAAATTGTAACCAACTGGTTACAAGGTTGAGACAGGAAACTACACTCTATTGACACTTTGACAATCTTTGTCATTGATGCCAAACGGGGAGTAGTGGTATGAGAAAATAATCAGCTAAAGAATCATCTGCTCAAGTGGAGTTCACACATTTTTGGTAACATATTTTTGGACTACACTTTTTTAATTTTCTCATTAGTGTTGCCATCAATGCCAAAGGGGGAGATTGTTGGAAAATGCACACTCCAATGAGACATTGTAGGTGATTGAAGGTTTTGTCATTGATGGAAACCTTATAATCCTATGACACCGACAAGGCAATCCACCAGCACCAGCAAAGTTAGATTCTACACCGGCACATAGACCACCGGTAGTGAAAGGAAGCATACCAGCACAAAAGCCGACAAGAATTTTGTTGTTAATATATTTTGTTTATTATTGAAAAATCATTGTAAGCTGACTTGGCAACTTGTAAAATGACTCTTATATAAGAGAGATCATTGTAGAACAATTTAGTAAGCATAGAGAAATGTAATTAGGCGAAATAAGGCAGACCTATTATGCGAATTATAGGTTAAGGGTTTATGTAAGAAGCAGAGCTATAAACCGGTACTGGATCTGGCATAGTAGATGCTATTTTGAAGTAGTACAAGACATTGGATTTGTATAATCCATTTTGTAAGTCAGTGAGACTTCCCATTTTGTAATTGAGCAGTGAGCTCTAGGCACTTGGCCTTCCTGCATGTGCAGGCCCCTCTTGTAGTTGTAATATTCTCTTATTGGCTAGTAAGTGAATATTGTGGGTCACAAATCCCACTGAGGTTCTTCCCACACTGGGTTTCCTCATTAAAATATTGTGTTATGGTGTGTTTTTCATGTGGTTGCTTTTATCTCTATTTATTTCATTACTTTCTATTTACCGGTACACAGTATTAATATGCTCTATATGTTTTAAGTCAAGAAAATCTTATAGCCAGTTAGATACTGATTCACCCCCCTCTCAGTATCTATGGGAATCCTAACACTTCTCTCCTCAATGTCACTCCTCTGGTGTGTTTCTTGCCTTCCCGAAATAGTGATTAGAAATATCGGGAGGCGCATGACATGCTAGACTAGATTCATTTGCAATGTAGATTCTCTCTCTCTCTCTCTCTCTCTCTCTCTCTCTCTCTATCTCTATCTCTCTCTTCCTGTCTCTCTCTTTTCTTCCTATTTTATGATCATTCTTCTATGTTCCCTAGTAATGTCTACTTGAGGATAATGCAAAGCATTGAGATCTCTTTTTGGTCTCTTTCACGTTGACTCAAAGGACACCTTCTATTCCCTTTCTTCCAAGGTAGTTTCCTTTCTTTGGGGAATGATGACTATTCTATGCACATATATATATGATATACATGAGTTATCATACAATATACTTACCTTGAGGAAAGCGAAACTACCTCATACTTTGTGTTTTATGTTCATTATTCTTGGGTTTATTCCTTGATTGGAGGCTAGATCCTTGCAATAACATGCTCTCTTTTTCTCTAAGGTGTATCCTACCTTAAAGAAATTGCTCCCGATAAGGCATGCACGATCGCTTTAATGTGGGGGCATACACTCCACTCATATTTTCCTTCTTGATACTCAAAGTTACCTAGTGAACTTGGCTTTGCTTTGTAATTTTTGGTATCCTTTCTTTTCATGACTCATGGTGAGGGGAACCTTGCTACTTGCAATCTTGGCTCTCTCTCTTGATCTTCCCTTTTACTTTTTCAATCAAAGTTGTGAGATCCTTAGTCCATTAGGGGCTTGGTGTATCTTGCCTCCTTGACATGGTGAAAGTCTTTCAATCTTGTTTCCTTGTACTTTACTGGTACTATTGGCATATGCTTATACTCTTGCTAAAGTGGGGGCTAAATGTAGCATCATAAAATTGCAACCTTGCAATTTTCAACCACATTTGGGTCTTCACATTGGCGAGTCAAAACCCCAAGCCTGATTGGAGACCCGAGACTTTCTCAATCTTGAAAAATTACAATTTCTTGCATCTTGCACTGCCTAAACCCTACTTTTTGTCCTGGAGAAGGTTAGGACAGGGCTGTACCACCCCTGTTCCCCCTAGGATAGGGGCATGGTGCCCTTGTTCTTTCCTTATTTTGGGCACCTCTGCATTTATATTGCATTGGGCTTTGCATTTTGGAAATGGGAAAAGTTTCCCTATGTCGGCCTATGATGAGAAATAAGTCGATTAACCCTAATTGATGAATATATAAGATGCATTCCTCTCTCCTATTGGCATAACATAAGTTCAATAAGCATACATGATATTGAAATTATGATCCTAAGTGAAATCAAGCATTCAAGCATTCAAGCATCCAAGAATTCCTTTCAAGCATTGAGCATTCTCAAGTCTCCTTTCAAGGCTAGGTGTTGTATTTAAGTCAAGGATTCAACAATTGAAGAGGAGATCTCTCTTGAAATTCAAACAAAAACATCTATATTTCAATTGTACCCTCTGTAGAGGTGAATTTCATTTCAGTTATTTACTTTCATTAATTGCAAGTACTTTTCATCATTTGGTTAATTCCAAAATTGGGGTTTGACCTAAAGGAAAACCCCCAATCCCAATAACATTTTCTCTCTTTTCTGTGTGTAGGTTGTAGGTGCGTAGCTGTATTTGCAGATTTGGACTCCATTTTCAGAGGCTAAAAAACCCTTTTCATTGCAGGGATTTTTCGGAGGACCATGTGCACTTTCAACATGGTCCCAACAACTTTCGCTCAAATTTGTAGGGGAGCTTCATCTTGACATTTTACTATGAATTCTAGGTGCACAACTTTATCTCGCATTTCTATCTCAACTTATAATCATTTCTTTGTCTCTTTTACACTTAGTCTTAAATCGCATAAATCAACCTATTGCATTCTTAAAGAGGCATTAGTTTTACTTTCCAAATTCATTATCAATTCACTTAACATTCAATCTCTTCCTATTGAGATTGGATCTAGTGAATTCTCTCCCCTCTTTTCGATGTAATGTGCATGAAAAGGTTAAGGAGAATCTTTTGTGAAAATTTTTGCTCTTTCTCTTGAGGAGAGAAAATATTTCCTCTTGATTTCTTCATCACCCTTTTTCACAACCATTACAAAGTTGTAGAGTTTGTCAGGTTGCAAAAGGTAGTAGTCATAATGTGGGATTCTATAAACCTTTGACAGTTATAGAGAGACCTTGGGAGGACATAAGCATGGATTTCTTACTTGGATTACCTATGACAAATAGATGAAATGGTTCTATATTTGTGGTGGTGGATAGATTCTTGAAGATGGCTCACTTCATACTTTGTAAGAAGACATGAGATAAAGTTCATATAGTTGAATTCCTTTTCAAGGAAGTGGTGAGATTGCATGGATTGTGTAGTTTCAAACAAAGACAATAAGTTTGTTGGCTATTTTTGGAAAACACTTTGGAAGAAGGTGAAGACAAATTTGAAATTCAGTTCTACTTTTCACCCACAAATTGATGGATAGACAAAGGTAGTAAACAAGAGTTTGGGAAATTTGTTGAGATGAACTTAGTAGGAGAGAAGAAAGGAAGTTGGGATTTGATTCTTTCCCAATCCAAGTTTGCCTACAATAATTCAGTGAGCAGGAGTACCAAAAGAACACCTTTTGAGATTTTTACCACAACACATCCTAGAGGTATATCATAATTCAGGGATATCAAGAATGAGGATGAGTGAAGTGCAAAAGAAGAAGAATTTAGATATCACATGAAGGCCTCACATGTTTAGGTCAAACAATAATTGGAGGATACGAATAACAAGTATAAGGAGAAAGAAGATGAGAAGAGAAGACTTAAGGAGTTTGAAGTTGGCGATGAAGTGATGGTGTACTTGAGAAAATAAAGATTTCTACTTGGAACCTATAAAAATTTGCAGATGAGAAAGTTTGGACCTTGCAAGATCTTGAGGAAATTCAGTTCCAAAAATGCATATGTGATGCAGAGTTAGCAGCAATAGGGTGGAAAACCCCCACACACACACACCTTTTACTCCTTCAATCTGAATCCCTTAAAGGCTTCAACCTACACCAATCTCAAATTTGAACCTTTACCCCTTACAAGGGTTGGTACTCACCTTCAAAATGTTCTTAGATCCTAACAAGACCTTTCACAACCTTATTGGTTCACAAGGGCAATAGCTTTGCCCATTACCCCTAATCACACCTACTTGGCTACTAGCCCTATTTTCCCATTTTTTTCAACTTTACTCCAAAAAGTGCCAAACAAGGTCCCAAAAAAAATTTAGTTTCAAATACCCTTTTTGAACCTCTATCAAACTCCAAAGAATCAAATCTCCAACCTGTTCCAACACTCCTAGGCACCTACTTGGGTCACACACCTAATTAATCAAGTTAGGTCTGGGTTACAAAGGAAGTGTATGGGAATGGGTTCAAAAGGAAGATCCAATGCTTTAGAGAGCCTGTCTAATGTCCAAATACACAAATCCAATCATCTAACTCAATTTCCCATTGTTGTGCATCTAGCTATCAACCAATCTCTCATTGTTCTAATCTAAACCCTCACAAAGTTTAGACTAGGGCTTGGTGGCAAAATGCCAAGCCAACTCCTCTAACCTCACCTCTTTCAAATCTCATAACATACCCTCCAAACTTGAATTCTACCAATGGTCATGTATAACCAATTACTAGATTGCAAGTTAGGGAAACATCTATTCAATACCCTAGAAAATAGAGAGTTTCAAACCTACAGAGGGTAAAATGACAATATCTTCCTTCAAACACCACTTCAAGGGGTTAGACTAGGTTCATCTGAAAGGTAACTTAGTGCTCTTTCCTACCAAGCCAAATTTTCATGAAAAAATTCAATGCCCTGTACGAATAGCATGGAAATGTAACATAGTTCTAGCAAAATCAGATTTGTTTATCGTAAATACTCCACCAAACTTCTCAAAACATCAACCACTATCAACAACATTTTTTCTTCAGTCGTGCAAGAATATGTGGACTCCTCTCAATGACCACAACTAACTTTTAAATGGTTATGACCATTGGAAGGAAGTTACACTCCTATCAACAACTTTTGAAATGTTGCTTGACAACAATGACATCAATTTTGCAAAACCTAGACCTTGTCAAACACATCCAAGGTCACCATTAGGCTTCAAAATACCTAAGACAACATTCTAGGTCCATCAAACACAAAATTTCATAATTCAAGCCCACATGGCCTAATATACCTCTAGGTTTATATGTGCACCTGAGAGGTTATTGACCACACAAAGGGAATTTATTACATCAAGGGTGATCTTCGAGATCCAACCCATTATTGCAACAAAAGAAAACACAAGACACTCACTACACCTGCAGACCCCCTAAGCCATGAAAACACTATGAAAGTATAGGTGCCCTATTGTTCTCAAATTCTGATTTCCTAAATCTCCTCTGTAAGAAAATTTCAAAGCCTCTGTTGCATATGGAGAGGACAACAAGAAAATAGAACTTCAAAATAACATATAACAAGGTTTTAGCAAAACCTTCTGTACTTTGAACTTATCCAAAGCTCAGGTGGGTATACCTTTTGTGAATACTTTCACACTTTTAAATTGAGATCCACAGTAAACCAATGCTAAAAACCTATGAACCTCATTGTTAGGTCCTAGAGACAACTGAGATGACACGGGGGGGGGTGTGGGGGTGAATCAGTTGTCTAATAAATTCAAACCAAAAACAACTTAACCAACCTTAATGCTTAATACCGGTAAAACAAACTTTATGTCGATAGATAGTTTATAAGTTAATTACAGTACTAGTAAAGATTAATGCATGAAAAGACAATAACATCCACAACACATAACATGAATATTTGTACCTGGAAACCCTGTAAGGAGAAAAACCACAGTGGGAAACCTTACCCACACTTAGATGATACTACTGCAGATAGTATATGTATACAAATGGGGTCTGCACATGCAGAAAGGCCAAGCGCCTAGAGCTCACTGCTCAAACACAAATAGGAGTCACACTAACTACAATTGGAAGGTTAAATCCAATAATGATGTACTGCTCAAAATAGCATCTTCATATGCTGGATTCAGTACTGGTGTAGTTCTGATTTCCTTCACAAAAACCTTGCTTCACCTTCAAATGATGTTTGTGTGTATAGCTCTGCTTATTCTCGCATATACCTTCTAACATTTTTTTTCCAATCGCATATCGATGTTACATATATACCATAACCTAAGACCAATTTTAGTAGGTCGGCTCTAAAAGATATTACAATTAAAGAATTACAAGTAAATCAATAACCGATGCAATATCCGATTCAACATGTCGGCTTAATGCATTTACAATAACAATGAAATCATCTCCAAAGCATGTCATGCTGACCTGGAATAGATAAGCCTGTCGGTGCATAACCTGTACCTATTTGCTGGTAACAACAAATATGCAAATACAAATATACCAATGAGAAATTCTTCAAGACAAAGTGTCCAAACAATGTCTTCAACATAACCATATGTCATTCCAAGTGTTGGTGAATAATATATCCTGCCGGTGTACCAGATACCGGTGACTATGCATAAGTCGCTTGCGGGTGAACATTGTCAATTCTGGAAAGTGCCAAAGTTGATAAGTGTTGATAGGTGTTGACATCAATGATAAAACCATACCAAAATACCAACACTCATCACCTCAATAAAACTACAACATTAAAGAAAACTTGTGCTCATTTTCAGTCTTGATCCCAAGAAAGATAGAAATAATTCCACAACTAATATCAGTGCCTTATCTAGGCTACAGAGTCACCCAAATTAAACAAGAGTTCCAAATCTGAACATTCTCATACATTTCATCACTTCAACTTTCATTAACCCTATACATGGCTGACATATATATAAGTTTGTTCCATTTAAACTGAAACCGTTTATCAAATTCAGAGTAGAAAACAATTGATTTACTGATAGAGATATTTCACACATATTTAATTCCTCTCCTGAAGAGAAAAACTAGAAACATATCTATAAGATTGCCTTACAATCCATATTCAATCGAATAACCCTAAATTATTCAAAAGAAACCAGCAAACTAATGAATGCACATCAGAAGACAATGAAGATTTTAAGCCCAAAAAGCTTTGATCAGTATATTAATATTCATTTTTGAAAAATCTTACATAACTCAAGGTAATTTTGAAATAACCAAAAAATCCTAGATACATTTTAGCAGAGTTTCTTTACAAATTATTGTGATGCCTTTTCCTAAAGTCTTGGTATCCATTTATAATCATATGGATGCAAACAAGCTTCAGACTTCCCTAGCAAAAGTTTGTTACAACCATGATTCCCGCTGAAAATAAAATACAATCATTTCATTCCTAACGGATTTTTAGTTTGTTATTCTGCTGCAACATCTTCTAACTATTCTTGGACTTCCTCTTCTTGCACTGCATACTTTCTTTTCCATTCTTGGAAGATGTCATCACCAGGCCAAGGGAAGTTAACAATTTTCTTCTTCAGTTTGTTTAACCTTTTCCATGTGATTCTTAATTGCCTAACCTCTATCTCCAAAAAACCATAATGTGACTCCACTTTCTCAATTTCCTCAATTATCTTAATAAATAAAGATGTGTCATCTATATTAATAACCTCATTACTTGTTGAGACAAGTTATGCCAGCTCATCAAGCCACGCCTTTTCATCTTTCAGCTGACTTGGACCAACGAAACCCCCGGGAAACAATTTGTAGACACTTAAAAATAATTATTTTAATTATTCCTTGCATAATTAATTAATTAATTATGTTAATTCAAATTCCTCTCAATATTAATTAAATATAATTAATATTGTCACTATAGCATATGATTGATTTATTTAATAAATCAATCCCTTTCTTTATTCTTCTAAAAAAATCAAATCCTCACAAATCTTCCTCTTAGCTAATTAATTTCAATTAATTCGTTAACCTACATGATTCCTACAAATCATCTTCTTAATTCATTCTTCTAGAAACTCCCTAAACTCACTTAACATTATTCTTCTAATTTTTTATTCCCTCCACTCATTGTCTCTCCTAGTCAAATTCTCCTACAAATATTAATCCCACCTAAGATTTCCTCTAATCCCCCTCCAAATGAGTCATTAATGGTTAATCATCATGATTAGCCACAAAGTCAACTCTTTGTCCTTTTCATCTAGCCACTAGCTTTAAATGCTCTTTTCCTAGGTGAATGTAAGTTTTTTGAAATCATACATTCCTCTAGGCACCCCCTCTCCCAAGGAATTTTTAACTCCTTTTTATTCCTCCAATCCCCATGATATCCTTTTATTGGAGAATTTTTAATTCCTCCAATGCATCTTGTGGAGTGTGGAGATACGAAATGCCTTTAAGGCATATTTCTTGGTCTTCACACCCTCTCTTGGACCTTGTGTGAGCTCACAAGTAAATCTTAGCCCTTCATCTAGAATTCATCCTAGCCATCTGTTTTCCTCTCCTCTTCCTATAAAATAGGGCTCCATCCCTTCATTCAAAACATCTTGAAATCCAGTAAGTTTATGCTGCCCTTTTGAGCCTAGGAAATCATCTTAGAAACTTGATCATCTCATCCTTATCATTTTTCAAATCCATTCCATTTGTGCACGGCATTGGAGAGCCATCCACATCCAGCAATCAAAGGAGCACATCAAGTGGAGCATTATCAAGGGGTGCCTTCACTTCATCAAGCTCAATCCGAAGGAGAAGGTAAAATAGCAAGGTGAAATGGTCTTTTAATGATATTTTAGCATTCTACATGTTTATTTCATTATGTTTTGATCATTTGACCTTCAAATCTATTTTCCTCTCTTCACAATTCATAGTTATGATTAGCAAATTCTCTTCTATACAAGTTGGTTTTTCTCTTTACACCGGCCCTTTCTTCTGCTAACCTAGTCATGCCTTTTACTAATTCACAACTGGATTTGATATTGGCATCAACCTCTACCTCTTCATGAGATGAACACATAAGTTCCAACTCCACTTCCCTAGGCATCCACTTATTCAAAATTGGCTCTAGAGTAGCATTATCTTCTTTCAAATTAGTCAAAATATTCAAAATTATTTTCATATAAATGTATACAATAGAGGCTCCTACTGTGTTAGCAAATTTCAAAATTGTGCCTCTGACCTTTCCTTCATATTTACTTGCAAACAAGGCTTGAGCCTGTTTTAACTTTTCCATTTCATCTTGTATGGTTTCTGTTGCTTGAAAACCAGAGGTGATAGGAGAAGGGGGAAATTCAATGATAAGACTAGTGGGTGGAGGTCTTGCTGGAGAAGAAGCAATCATTAGGGTAGAAGATTCACCTCTATGGTATTGCCCTGCCAATTGACTCTTTAATTTGGCAATGATACTATCCCTGGTGGCTATCTCCCCTTTGGCCTCATTATAAGCCTTTAAAATTGTCTCTAGTTTTACCTAGAGATCAGCCCTCTCCTTAGCTTCCTTCTCATCTACTACCACATTGAATCTTGTTGTTTCTAGAACTATGTTGGCAGCTTCCATCACTACTATGTCCTGCACTCTTCACAATCATACCTCCAAGGTAGCTGGACTCTGAAGAGTCCTTCCTTTTTCAGTTCTCATTCCTCCTTAGGGACCACATGACCAAAGAAGCATTGTCCTTGTTGAATTTCACTCCTTCCATGGGCTTGGTTTCTTTCCTTACTATTTCAAGCACTAAGGCATCTACTATGTCCCACTCAAGAGGAATTAGCACACTAGCTTTTGCTACCATTTCTCTCCCCTGCTCAGGAGTAATGGTTTTGAACTCTACCATCATTTCTTGTTTCACTTCCTCCTCCACTATAGTTGCATCTTTGTGGGGCTATTCATTCTTCCTCTTCTCACATCTTTCTTTGAACTGTTCAATATGTTACTTCCAAACAAATTGCATAAAACATCTCATTGTAACAAAATTATTATCAGCCAGAAACTCTTCACTGGATTGTTTGATGGCAGGGTCTAACTCTTTTCCTTTAAACTCATCTGCAATCAAGTTCAATTCAGCACTTGGTGACTCTTTAGGCATTCCTTCTTGTGTTTCCTCATAAGTGTAGGCTATTGGCATTTTTGATGATGATGTTGTGATTGTCATTGATGGACACACACTTGCTTTGAGATCACTTTTTGCATGTATGAGTTATGCTCAACCGGTATTTGTTCCAACTGGTATTATGTATTATAGTCTAGACTATCAGTGTTTTGCAGAAAGTGTTTACCAATCTCAAGTGGTATGAGGACCCAAAAAAGTATGAACACCTCAAGCGGTTCGAGGATCCCAAAGTGGTATGAAGGAACAAAGCGGTTGTTATCATTTTTCCCAGTCTTCATTTTGACAAACCGGTAATCGATAAAATGTATGAACCGGTATTATTCTGTGATGATTTACCAACTAGTATTTTTGTGATGAGTTATCATCCACCGACACTTTGGCAGTGATTCTGTGTCATGTTACTAAATGTGTCTAGATACACTAAACCTAGGAACTTGCAATGTAATCCTATTGGACCGACATGAAATCAGATTCCTTTATAAGGACATCATGTCTAGGGTTTTAGGTGGTGTTACAGTTCAAGGTGGTTGATGAGGTTTTTGTATGTGCGATCATAGAAGAGAAGATTAGGTTTGTGTGAAGAAACAGACTGTGGAGATATTGAAGACTGGACTAATGCTGAAATGTATTAACAATGAGCTATCAAGGATCTAACCAGGCATACTGTGCTAGTATTTAGATCACTCACTTGTTGATTACTCACATCTTCGACAAGTCTGAAACTCTTAACCGGGTAGGCCTGGCAAAGCCTTTGTAAATCCTCTAACAAGGTGGTTCACGACTATGGATTTGAAATCCTCTCACAAGGTTGTCTTTAATTGGACTTATCTCCTAACAGAGATCAAGATTCCTAATAGGATCTGTTCTAGTGAAGAACATTGTATGACCTTAACCGGTCTGACCTTAACTGATCTAGTTACTATTCTGCAGATAGTTACTTGTGAGTTTCATCTCACCATGGTTTTTCCCCTTTGGGTTTCCACTTCAAAACCTCTTGTGTTATGATTATTGTGTTCCTATGGGTGAATGCCTTATTTGTTGTTTGGTTTGCATTTGCATTAACTGGTTTGTTAGTAAAAGTGTTATACTGGTTTACTGCTAAACTGTTTAAGTGTTTGAGTTCAGTATTTTTTGGTATACTAGTTCACCCCCCCCTCTTACTATTCATCAATTGGTATTAGAGCCAACCTTTCTATAAGTTTAACCACTTGGAAGGAGATATGGGGGAATACACTGTGAGGGAGCTTACTCATCTTCTCACTCAAACTGAGAAAGCCTTTGATGAACTCAAAGTCAAATATAAAGCCTCTCTGGCAAAAAGAAGAGAGCATGCTGAAAAACTAATGGAGCTTATTGAAAATAGTTCTTTTGATGAAGTAGACATGGATGCCCTAGTTGAAGAAGTTGAAAAAATGAATGAATCCAATGCTAACCTCAGAAGGGAACTAGAAGGACTAACTATTAGAATGTGTCAAGAGCTTGAGAACTGGAGGAAAGCTGAAGATCTGATAAAAGACAAAGATCATAAGATCTCCAAGCTGAAGCAAGAAATCAGTGCACTTACTACTCATCTCCAACAGAGTAAAGTGGAAAAAGAAGAAATGCAAGGTGAACTAAACATGGATATTTCTAAGAATGCAACCTTGAAGTAGTCCAATGCTTCTATTACCAAGGAACTAACTAAGACAAAGGAGATACTTGCGAAATTCAATCAGAGTGCTGCTAAGTTAGAGCAAAAACTTGAATCAACCAAACTGGTAAAGAATACTAATGGACTTGGTTTCTCTGGCTATGAGAAAGGTGAGACCTCTAGAGCAAAAGACGTAGAATCAAAGAAGCAACTGACATCAAAGGATAAAGGTAAGAAAAAGTTCAAACCTATTTGTTTTAATTGTCTCAAGGAAGGACACACTGCCAATGTATGTAGAAATAAGGCTTACAACAATTTTCATTATTTTCTAAACAATAAGCCTATATCCAATATATTCAATGGAAATTGTTATGCATGCAATAAGTTTGGGCATAGAGAATTTGAATGCAAGTTAGTTATGCACAACAATGGAAGATATCCTCAAAGAAGTCAAGGAGTTTTTCCTGAATCCTCTGTAAAGCGGAATCCAAATCGGTATAATGCCTGTGACCATCAGTTAGGTGGTGGTGGCTATCAAACTACAACCGGTTGGAGAGCAACCTGTATGATCTATCATGGTAGCGGTCACAATACTGCAAAATACAAAAGGAAGAATGGAAACATAAATAATGGACCATGGAGAGCACCTAGAATGGTTTGCTATCATTGCAACAAACTGGGTCACACTGCTAAACTCTACAAGATGAGAAAGAACATATAAGATGATATACCGGTCACTCCAAAAGGAAAGATTGATATTGAAACTATTCAAGAAGCTATGAAGACAACATGGAAGAAGAAACCAAAAGAAGTTTCACAAGAAGAACCAGTTTCTGCACCTAGTGTGGAAATCTCTGAACTGGCAAACTAAGCTATAGAAAGGCTTAGGGGGAACAAATCGGTGAAATGTTTCGAACCTCTGGTTTACACCAGTAAAAGAACTTAACCGGTATGTGTTACCTATCAATCGGCAGAAGATCGAAAATGGTAAAAGGCAAAATTAGGGTTTATAACCTAATAGTGGATCATTTATTATGGTAGGTGAAGAATTTGTTTAAAAGGGATTTTCAAGTCATTTTCACTTATCAATTTGCAAGTGAAGAAATTTTCAAAGTTAGAGTGACCTAAGGCTATTTATCTTGTGATTCAAAGTGAATTGAGATCTAGCAGAAGAATTTTGAGATATTTGAAACCTGTTAGTAAAGAACAACTAAGTGGTGTTCCAAGCGATCAAAGTGGTGTGTTGCTAGCTATAGTATCAAAGCCCTAAATCTCAATTCGTGAAGGTATTTTTTGAGTTTCTTTGTTTATTATGGCTTCTGCTTCACACTCTAGTTCAAGTGCACCTATTGATTCAACGGATTTCATACAAAGGAAGATGAAATACAATGCCCTATCCTAGATACCCGCTTGTGTTATAGTTGTGGAAAGTATTTTAGATTGTATTGATTGCAAAATTGAAGACCTAGGATTCCTAGTGATCCATTCTTAGTTAGGTTTATTTTCAGGGGATGACAAGAAGATCAAGCCTGAATACAAAATCCTGGAAAAGAAGAAACTTCACAATGCAGTCTATTTTCTTGAAGAATTCATAGAAGATCACATCTACATCATCCTAAGAAGAGTGCACAGTGACAAAATGTATCTTGAGTGGACACATGACATCACACTAGAAGCAATTCATGCCATCACCAGTTTGTGTAACATTGGAGAGGTGCCAGCCCTAAGAAAAGTCATTAAGAAAGAAATGACCAAGCTCACTAGTTTTGTGAGTGACCAATAGGGAATGACCGTCAACACCATCAAGGATGAATTGGTCAAGTAAGCCTGCATGGTGATTGGATATTGGACATTCTATGCCAGCAAAATTAACTCTGTCTCTACTACTGTAGTTAATGCTGCCTACAAAATGATCATAGAAGATGCATCATTTGATCTATGCACCTATATGTCCTCTCTTATTTCCTATTCCTTTTCTATGGAAATGTACCATTTGTTATCTAATGAATTATATAAAGAATCCGATGTCACAGATCTAATTTCTGATGGCGATCGGTCATTAATACATAGATATTGAATAACCTCCTATTCGACTTCCTCCTTTTCATTGTCATTAAAATCATCAAAATACTATTAAATCACTCAACACTTTCCTCCTAATATTCTTGATGGTCTTTTGACAATGTGTCAATGGTTTGTAAGAGGAAATGTCAATATTTACCAGTGCAGACGATGTCGGTTCATTGTTGGTTGTCTTTGTCTTCTTCCTCATTTGCCTAGTCTTTTTAGGCTGTACTTTAGGTTCTATATCCTTAGAATCTGGTGAGGTGTTCTTAGTTTTCCGCTTTCTTTCAAAAACCTTGGCAAGTGCAACTTCAATTGTGCCTATGGTGTGATACCGGATTCTTTATCTAATTCATTAGATAACAAATGGTGCATTGCCATAGAAAAGCATCAACATCAATTGTGTCCATGGTGCATTTTATTGATGTGTCAAATTCAGAGTTATATGAAGTTATGGATAAATACAAAGGCCTCTTCTTCATGAGAAGAAAAAGACTCTTGTTACTGGAAGGGAAAGTCCCTGAAGTGGTAAAAGATACACATTCACATGCCAAAGCCACTCTGAGATTGTACAAAGTGTCTAAATCCAACAAGAAGACTGAATAAGAACTGGAAACTAGAAAACCGGATGAGGTATATGACAGTGAAGGAGAACCAGTTACTAAACAGATGGACACAATTAACATTGATGCTTTGGATGGTGAAAATGTCACTTCGGATGTAGCAAAGGAAAAGGTTGATAAAGAGAGAGTGGACAAGGAAAAATAGGACAAAGAAATGGCTGACAAAGTGCAAGCAGAGGAAGAGAAAAGGAAATAGGAAGAGGAGAAGAAGAAAAAGGAAGAGGAGAAAAGGAAACAGGAAGAGGAGAAGAAGAAAAAGGAAGAGGAGAAAAGGAAACAGGAAGAGGAGAAAAGGAAATAGGAAGAGGAGAAGAAGAAAAAGGAAGAGGAGAAAAGGAAATAGGAAGAGGAGAAGAAGAAAAAGGAAGAGGAGAAAAGGAAACAGGAAGAGGAGAAGAAGAAAAAGGAAGAGGAGAAGAGGAGAAGAAGAAAGAAGAAGAGAAGTAGAAGGAAGAAGAAAGGAAGAAGGATGAAGAGAAGAAAAAGAAAGAAGTAGAGGAACAAAAGAAGGCAGAAGAGGAAAAGCAAAGAGCCGAAGCAAAGAAGGAAGCAGCAAAGACAACACATGTGGAGACACCAAAGGCAATCGGTAGTCAAGCTAAACTAGCTGACATTACCAGACCTATTGACCTACAATCTACAAATGAATCAGAGCTGCTCCAAAGCATTAAGCTTTCTCAAGAGCGATTGGAAGCTTTAAGGAGGAAAAAGTAGCAAGACCTTATTCAAACTATGGTGGATACACTTACTAGTTTGATTCCTGATACCAACCTCCCCAATACCGATTCCTCTTTGGCCCAGCTAAAAATTCTATGCACAGTCATGGAGGACCAGGTACAAAGCCTGGAAGAGGTTGTTGAAGCTAACGTATAGAAGAAGCATCAAAAGGCACTAAACACTGCCTTAGTGAAGAAAATGAATGAGCTCCAGTCTAAACTTCAAAAAGAAAAGAAGGACATAAGAGATGCTATGGATGAGGGGAAATTACTGCTTAGTAAGATAAGCCAACCCCATCTATTCTATGATGATGTGCAAGCTCAAAGGGAAAAACTGCAATCTAATTTGCAGGCATATATAAGAACCTTTAAGATGCCCTATGATTCCTTCACTACATATGGGCAAACTGTTCACCGGTTTTAGCTCCATTCTGCCAAAATAGAGTTGGAGATCAGCAACTGGACCCGAGATTTACAAGAACTTCAACTGGTTTTACTACCCAGACTACAAATACTTTAGAAATGCTATCTCAATCTGGATGCTTTAACGGTCACTCAAGAGATGAGTACCTTGGACGCCATGGAGGAATAGGTCTCCCAGATGCAAACGGAAAGTGAGGTTGCTACCTCATTACTTGAGTCATGGTCTTTATCCATGAAGACCTTTATGTAGGATTTTAAATCAGTTTTTGATAAGTTTCACTCTTTATTGTCATAAATACTTATTATTTTAATGATAATGAGAAACAGGGGTTTTTCTGCAGTACTTTGTCATTGTTGGCAAAGGGGGAGTAGTATTTTTTATTTAAAATTTTGATGCATATTATGTATACTTACATGTTTATCTTTGTAAGGGAGTAGTATACATTGTATTTTCTACAAACAGGATAGTGAATATGCTTAGGGGGGAGTAATTTTGATTATGGCATATTTTTGCTGTAAAACACTTAGATGCCAAAATTTTCCTAAGTGTTGGCATCAATGCCAAAGGGGTAGATTGTTGGCATTTTTTATGATGATGTTGTGATTGTCATTGATATACACACACTTGCTTTGAGATCACTTTTTGCATGTATGAGTTATGCTCAACCGGTATTTGTTCCAACTGGTATTATGTATTATAGTCTTTAGACTATCAGTGTTTTGCAGAAAGTGTTTATTGATCTCAAGCGGTATGAGGACCCAAAGTGGTATGAAGACCTCCAGCGGTTTGAGGATCCCAAAGTGGTATGAAGGAACAAAGCGGTTGTTATCATTTTTCCCAATCTTCATTTTGACAAACCGGTAATCAGTAAAATGTATGAACCAGTATTACTCTGTGATGAGTTACCAACTAGTATTTTTTTGATGAGTTATCATCCATCGACACTTTGGCAGTGATTCTGTGCCATGTTACCAAATGTGTCTAGATACACTAAACCTAGGAACTTGCAATGTAATCCTATTGGACCGACATGAAATTAGATTCCTTTATAAGGACATCATGTCTAGGGTTTTAGGTGGTGTTAGGGTTCAAGGTGGTTGATGATGTTTTTGTATGTGCGATCATAGAAGAGAAGATTAGGTCTGTGTGAAGAAATAGAGTGTGGAGATATTGAAGACTAAAGTAATGTTGAAATGCATTAACAATGAGCTATCAAGGATCTAACCAAGCATATTGTGCTAGTATTTAGATCACTCTCTTGTTGATTACTCACATCTTCAACAAGTCTGAAACCCTTAACCGAGTAGGCCTGGCAAAGCCTTTGTAAATCCTCTAACAAGGTGGTTCACGACTATGGATCTAAAATCCTCTTACAAGGTAGTCTTTAATCAAACTTATCTCCTAACAAAGATCGAGATTCCTAATAGGATTTGTATTGGTGAAGAACATTGTATGACCTTAACCGGTCTAGTTACTATTTTATAGATAGTTGTGAATTTCATCTCACCATGGTTTTTCCCATTTGGGTTTCCATATCAAAACCTCTTGTGTTACGGTGATTGTGCTCCTGTGGGTGAATGCCTTATTTGTTGTTTGGTTTGCATTTGCATTAACTGGTTTGTTAGTAAAAGTGTTATACCGATTTACTACTAAACTGTTTAAGTGTTTGAGTTCAGTATTTTTTGGTATACTAATTCACCCCCCCTCTTAGTATTCATCATAGGCAATCTCCCCGAGATTCCCTAGCTGCAACAATTGCTCAGCCATTGCATGTTCATCTCCCACATGGATTGGGGATTGGGATCGAGAGTATAAAGTCTCACTAGTTTGTATCTCTTTTCCCACGCTTTTCCTTTTAGGGGAATCTTGTATTTCAACCACATCTTCTATTGGTCTTTTCCCTTTTGAAGTGGAAGACTCTCTTTTGACTGGCACTAGGACACTATACTTTGGCCTTTTGTGCATTACATATTCACCTGGAGGGATGGCCTTATCAAATGAAGGCTTGGATAAAACCAACTTAGCCTTTTTCAGGATAATTTCTCATTATAGCTTCCCTCTTCTCCTTTAAGGTTTTCATTAAGTCTTTAAAATAAAGAATCAAGAATTTTGTTTTTTCCTCAAAGGAGGTAAAACTAGACAAAGGGTCATAACCAATATCAAATTGGTGAATAAAACCAAGAGCCCTTTTGTGTTCTATCCATTTCTCTTTCCTCAATTCCTTCTCATCTATATTGAATTCATTTTTTATCAAATCCTCAGGAAAATGGAACTAGTGTGGTCTGCGTTTACATATGACTCTTTTCCTGAACATGCCATTAAAGAAATCTTCAAGGTCAACAAACCTTGACACTGCAATAGACAAATTGTAGGGTTGAAATAAATCATCAAAATGTTTCCAACCACCCTTGATGATTACAAATTGATGTACAATGATGACAATTGGGAAAATGGTCCCTTTCCCCCTATTTGTTAATTCTGCCTCTTGCACTCCCACAATTTGTCTTAGGACCTTTGCGATTCCTATCTTCAATGAGAATTGATAGGAAAGAAAATATGGAGTTCCTCTGAATCCATAAACTTTAAACATAGTAGAGACAAGGTACAAATATATATCACCCAAGTTATGCATAATCTTGATACCTTCACCAAATTCTTTAGGCCTCAAGAATTCTAAAAGAGACTTAGGGATCCTGGGGTTTTGTGGGCACAAGAGGATCCTAAGCCTAGATGCAAAACATTTATCAAACTTCAAGTAAATTGCATCCTCTCTATCCCAAATCAAAATTGTGCTCCACAATTGCACAGGCATCTCTTCACCATCCTTCTCCTTAACCAGGTCCATTTCCTTAGAAAAATAATCAACACCCTTAAATAGAAGCATGTGCATAAGAATAGAATACCACCCAAAAGGTCTGTCTACCTTAGCATTTTTTATCCCTATCAGCCCTACATGAATTGCATCAGTGAGATAAGGTGCAAAATCAAAAGTTACTACTAGAGAGGGGTTCAAAATCTGTGCTATCATTAGCATATAGTGGGTTGGCATGGTTGTTTCAGCATCTTCCCCAAAAATATGACATAGGGACTAATACATCCCTTTAGCCCTCAAAGTAAAAAGATTTAAAGAGAAGGTTTCCATGGTGCTGGGGCCTACAACAGTCAATCCTCCTATCTCGACAAAAAATTATTTCAAAGGGCCACTCCTAAAGTGATCTCTTTGCACATTATAGACTTGTGCAAGTGTTTCAAAATTGATAGGCTCTAAATAATTTGATACCTCACTTAGTTTAAACACCTTCCTAAACTCATCATCATTTATCTCAATCAATGACCCCCCATTCACATTTATCACACATTTAGCAACAGGGTCATAGTTATTTGCAATCTGGGTTAACAAGTCCACATCCACGAAAACCCCATGGACTATGAGATTTCCAACATCTATATCCCAAATACTATTCATGGGAACAAGGGAATTTATCTAACGAAATCCTACTTTGAAGAGTCTGAGACCTGATAACCCTATATGTGAATCCCTCAACCAGTTCCCTTTGTCATACAAGTCATCACCAATTCTCAAACAGGGAGCCTTGGGCACTAATACTTTCATTCTAGCTGTGGCATTAGTAGACATAGTCAATTGTTCTAAAATATCATCACAAATGGCTTTATCCTGATAATTCGCCTTCCCTATGAAATCTCTTTGAGGTTCCATCTTTGAATTACATCTATTTCAATTGAAACTTAAATAGACCTCTGAGAATTTAGGCACCCAGTGATATTAATTCAAACGGTATCTATCAAGCAATGTGCAAAACTTACTTGTTGCCTAAAGAAATTTTCTCTACATAATGTTTCCTCTGCAAAAATCTTTGAAATGATGCCAAAATTAGTTGATGTGAAGCTTAATATGGCAACTGAGTATTAAATTGAAACATTAATTCACATGCTTCGGCAATCAATTCGCAATTGAATTCAAAAAAGGCTCCAACAGACCACAAAGAAATCCTCAATGTCTTGGCTTTTTGTTGCTTCACAAAAGATAAAGATCTCTCATCTTTGCCATGTGAAACAACACCGTCCATCAGATCTTGAAAAACATGCATGTTTCTTACCTTACCTGGGTCATCCTGCTTAAAAATAGGCCCCACCTTCCTTTCGCTATTTCATGAAGCATAAACTTTGTGCATCTTTTCCATGTGAAACAGTGCTAACCGTTGGATCTTCTACCATCTGTTTGACCTTTATTTTCCACAGTGATCTCCAATCTATTTAACTAACTGCATGAAACCTTCACCGCTAACGACTTTCACTGCTTCGCAATGGTTAATCATTGGGTCACTTTGGTCCATGAAACAATGCGCGTCGCTGACTCAATTTAGAGATGCACGGCCTTTAACATCCTTTAACCTTCAAAAGTGGGCCCTTTGTACAGAATCCACTTGCCCTATTGATTTCTGTCAAATGACTCCTATGTGACAGCAGTTCATTGGTTCAAGAACTCTTATCAAACTCCACATCTCAACCACCATGTGTCTTGTTCAGCCATGAATTTCATCAATATTGCCACATAATCAAATGAGCCCCTTATGATCCCTTTGGAGCTATGTGTCAGTCTGATAGATTACCTTTCACCTCAGCTAGACATCCAGCTGTACTGCCACATCATCCACCACGTAGTCGCCAGCTCCTTTTCGCCACTTAACAAAGAATAAACCTCATGTTGCTTCTAACTGCGAAACAATGCAGGCCGTCTGATCAACTCCAAGTTGATCGGTCTTTAAAACTGGGAACTGTCTTTCTTCCGGGCCCACCATCCTTTCACCACTTCGTGAAGAATAAACTTCATAGTATTTCGCCAAATGAAATAACGTGAGCTATTGGATCTATTTCAAGATGCACTTTCTTTACCCTACAAGTCACCCTTTCATTGCTTCATGAAAGATAAACCTCAAGAAGCTTTCCTTTGCGAATCAACGTGGACCATTGGATCTTGAGCAAGATGTTCATTCTTTAACTTCATTCTTTAACCCACCTGTCGAGTCCACCATTCTTTTGCTACTTCATGAAGAATAAACTTCACCCATCTTTGGGCTGCGAAACAACGCGATCTGTTAGATCTACCGAGAGATACTCATTCTTTAGCCTTCCTTGTGACCACTTTACCCAGGCCTGCCACCTTTAAACCACTTTGTGAAGGGTAAGTTTCACACATTTTCCTTTCATGAGATTGCGTGCACTATCAGATCAATCAAAACTTGCATAGTCTTTACAAGGCCCAACAAAGAAATAAAACTTAGGAGAATGCGAAAAATAAAACATTATTAAAGACTTACCTACGGCAAAACTTAAAGGGAGGATCTCTTCTCATGATGGACCGACCCTTCCACTTAAGTGGAAAAATTAACAAGGAAATAGAACACATGGACTTCAAGATAGAAAAGCGTAAATTGTAGAACTTTAAACCCCTAAACCAAAAACCCTCATAGGTACAAATGAAGAACAAAGCACAATTTTGCAGGTTTATAATAGATTAGAGAACAAAATCACCCAATGGTCAAAATAGTGATAACAACGGCTCTGACTGGGGATTGTTGATTGTAAGATCAACACAAGAACACAAAAAACTCTGGAGAACAGACCAAAAACAAGCCCAAAAGAAACCAACAGAAATAAACCTAATTATATACAGACTAAAACCTACTGTGCATGGACTTAAGAGAAGTAATGCTTCAAGAATTGTCCATGCACAAGGAATTCATGTACCTCACCATCCATTGTCTACAAGAAATATGAATCTTTTCCATTAATATCACAAACAATAGAAGGGCCCATCCATAGTGACTCAATTTTTTTGTGTTTTACTTTATCTTGCCCTCTTGTATTCCATTAAAGAACCATGTCACCAATTTGAAACTTCCTTAATGTGGTTCTTTTTTCAAACAGATGCTTGGATTGCAACTGAATCTTCAAATTTCTTTTATGGGCCAAAGTTCTAATTTCTTCCACTTCCACCATTTGAATCATTTTGTCTTCCATGGGTTCTGACAACTCCATATCCTCAGCTTGTAGGAACTTGTATACAGGAAGAAGGTTATTGACTGGCACCCTAGTTTGCATGTCGTACACCAATTCAAATGGTGATACACCAATTTCTTTCTTAACAGTAATCCTACCTGCCCATGGGGCCAATTTGAATTTATGATCCCAAGACCTTTTGTTCTCCTCAAGGATTTTCTTGATAATATTCAAAAGTCTTTTGTTCTTAGATTATGCTTGTCCATTACCTTGTGGATGGTATGGTGAAGAATAAGACATGATTATTCCATGACTAGTGCAAAATTTAGTGAACTCCTCTGATCTAAAACTTGTAGCATTATCCATTATCAGTTTCACATGAACACCAAATCTTGTTATAATATTATCCATCAGAAATTCATTGACAACTTTACTAGTGGCTCTTCTAATAGGTATAGCCTCAATCCACTTAGTGAAGTAATCAGTGGCCACTATGATCCACCTGTGACCTCTTCTTGATTTCTCAACTATTTCCCCAATATTATCAATGCCCCATTGAACAAAACGGGCTTCCACTGTAACTAGGTTAAGAGGCAAAGCTCCTTCGTACTTTAACTTGGAAGAAATTTTTTGGCATGGTTCACATCTTTGGACATACTCATGGGCATATTTGAACAAAGTAGGCCAATAGTATCCAGTCCAGACTATCTTGCTAGATGTGGTCTTAGTAGAGTAGTGGCCTCCATATACTCCATCATGCATTTCTGTTAGCATCCTTTTAGCTTGGGATTTGTCTAAGCACATCAACAATGCCCCATCTCTATTTCACCAATATAGATTGCCCTGAATAAGTACATACTTTTGAGACTTTAGTTTCAATGTCCTTCTCTGGTTGGGAGTCATTCCCTCCGAGTATGTTGCATCCCTTAAAAAATGTACTCTCTCTAAGTACCAGGGTTGTGTCTCAATACTTGTGACAAGGATATTCTCAATTTCAACACTATTCACTTCAACATCAAGGAGATTTGATTCAACCATTAACTTAGCAAGACCTAAACCTCTTACCAATTTAGTAATCTTAATCTCTAGATCAAACTCTTGAATTCTGGTTATCCATCTGCACCTTTTACCTATGACCTTGGACTGAGATAAGATGTCCTTGACAGCTGCATGTGGGACTTAAGCAACTGCTTGTCCATTCACAAGATATGGCCTAAATGCTTTTACAACCTTGACCAAAGCATATTCGTGCTTCTCCATGATTTCATATTTCAACTCTGTAGCTTGTAGATATTTACTATAAAAAGCTATAGGGTGTTCATATCCTTCAACATCCTTTTGAAGGACTACAACCACTGTAAGATAAGAAGAAAAAGAAAACAATGAAAAGGGCTTACTGTAATCAAGGGACTTCAATAGTGGTGCTTCCTAAATAGTCTTTTTAACTTCACCAAAAGCCTTTGCAGCTTCTTCATCCCAATAAAACTTAGTGTCTTTCTTAAGCAACCTAACAATAGGCTTGACTATTTCATCAAAGTTAGCAATGAACCTTCTAACAAAATCCACCTTGCCTAAGAAAGATTGGATACCTTTGACACTCTTTGGCTTAGGTACATTGTTTATGGCTTCAATCCTCTCAGGGTCTATCCTAACCCCTTCCTTGGAGACAATATGCCCAAGCAGCTTCCTTTCAGTAATAGCAATATGACACCTTTTTGAATTTAAAGAGACACCAAACTCCAGAGCTTTGTTGAAAACCTTTTCCAAATGCCCGCAATGATCACCTGCCCTTTTGGAGAAACATGTTAAATCTTCCTGGTATACAACCATGATAATGTTGATGAATTCCTTGAAAGCTACATCCATTTCTCTCTAAAAAGTAGCTCCAACAATTTTTAAACCAAAAGGAATCCTTACGTATACATATGTTCCACATGGGGTGGCAAAAGCAGTCTTGAACTGTTCAGACTATTTCACTAACACCTGATTATATCCTAAGAACCCATCCATCAAAGATAACAGGTCATGGCTAGTTACTCTTTGTAACATTGCCTCCATATTGGGAGAAGAATAGTTGTCTTTCAAAGAAGCAACATTCAGATTTCTAAAATCAACACAGAGCCTTATGTCCCCATTCTTCTTTCTAACTGGGACCAAATTAGACACCCATGATGAATTCCTTATAGGCTTAATGATCCCCCCTTCCCTCAACTTGGTTAACTCTTGTTGCATTTTAATTTCCAAAAGGGGGTTGATAGGTCTTTGCTTATGTCAAAAAGGCTTAGCATCTGGAAGCAAAGGGACTTCATGCTGAAATAGATCTTGCCTATATGCCTTCAAGTCTTCATAAGACCAAGCAAAAACATGTTTATACTTTTTCAATAAATTAATAAGGTTAACTTTAATGTGAGGAGACAATTCCTATATATACCAACTTAGGGGATGATTTTGTCCCTAAGTTCACTTCTTCCAATTCATCTAACTTGGTGGTTGATTGCTAATAAAAATGACTGTCACTGTGACTGAACATACCTTCCAATTCTACTAATCCTTTGGGGATTTCATTGGTTTCCAACTGGACCATGTCATTTCCAAACATTGTTTCTCTATTTTCCACCACTTTTACTAATGCATTGCAATCAATTTTCTATCCATCGTAGTCATCAATGCATTGTATGAATCTAAGAATATCCTCATCATCCGCAAACACTTGCCATTTATATACATTATCAGGAATAGCAGGCCTAGCTTTTATCTCAACTTTAGATACACCGGTTATTGTTACATCATCATTTTTCAATGCAACATTAGCTAAGAAATCAACCATGATGTTCTTTGATCTTTCTATCCAATTAATAGAGAATGCACAAAAATGCCCGATCACATTGCAAACTGCATGTTTATCTTTTCAAGTGATCATTTTTGGATGCATACTTAGATCTAACCTAAGAAACAACCAACTCTGAATCCCCCAATATTCTTAACAACTGAATTCCATGCCTTTTAGCAACTTCAAGCCCCAATAACAAGGCTTCATATTTAGTAGTATTGTTTGTACACCGGAAAGCTAACAGAAAAGAGTACTTGAAAGTTATACCTGATGGGGACACAAAAAGAACTCCTACTCTGGACCCTTCCTTAGAGAAATCTCCATCAAAGTACATGTGCCACAAACCTTGTTGTTGAGATTCCAATTCAATCACAATAGAATCAATGTTTTTTAACTGAGGTAGAATTGGTTGCAATCTAATATTATCAAGATCTACATCAATCATACAGTTTAACATACTAAGGTCTATCTTCTCAATTACCCTAGGGGCACGTGGTTCTCTATACAACTTAACCTAGCTTCCATTTATTGGGATTGTAGCATATGAAAGATCTAACTGAACATTTCCTCCCACTGTTGTAGCCCACTGTCTAGATAGTAGCATGCCATAATGAGGTTTTGTATCAGTTACTATGACATCCATCTTATATGTTGCTTCAGGAAATGTTGCTATCTTTACCTCCACATCTTTCACTATACTAATCACAGGTACTTCTCTATTATCCATAGCATAGCACTTCCCATAAATAGTGTTTACTAATAATCCCAATTCTTTCATGACGCCATATGACATCACATTTGCAGCAGCACTAGAGTCTATCATACAGTTCTTAATTAATATGTTATTCACTAACAAAGTTAAATAGAAAGGATCAACCTGTGAAGGTTCTTAGGTAATAATTGTTCCCACATATATCTCTAGAGTCTGTAACTCATGATCCTTTTCATCCTTCATGGTAGTTGTAGGCAAAGTTGTACTATTATCAGATATTTTAGAAAATAAAGATAAAGAAGCTTCTCTATGTTCTTTTATTTTTCAGTAGTTCTACTAATGGGACTGTAACCTTCATTTGGGTTAGAGTCTGAGTCATATCAAAAGTGGAACTATTAATTAACTCAGTGATGTCATAGAAATGGGGACAAGGCAACAACAAAGTTCAATGTTAATAAGTTAGTTTCAACCATAAAACCAAAACAAAAAACTAAAAACCATTCCAAACATATCAAAAGAGATTTCAAAAAGCATGAAAGAAGTTTAACAAAACAAAAGCAAGGAGAAGAGCCTCCCTAAGATGCTTCCATGATGCCTTTTGATGCTTCTCCCTTGTTTCTCCCCTCTCCAAGTACTAAATGAGTGTAGCTCTCAGCTTTTAGCACTAGCCATAGATGCCATATGGAGATTCAAGATGGTTGGATGTGATAAACAAATTCTATGCAAGTGTAGATAGTGATGCTATGAAAAATCTCTATGCTAATACCAGTATAGTACTTGTATATGGTGAAAATGGATAACAATAATAACAAATATTGAAAGGATAAATGAATCCAACCACTAAACCCTAGCCTAACAATCAACAAAGATCCACCATAACATATGAAGATTACCTAAGACAATGCAAATCAAATGAAATCACAAAGATTATACCATCACATGTCTAATAGGGTTTTGATCTCCGTTCTTCCTATCTCCATTGATCTTGCTTGATATATTTGCTCTTATATTTTTATATGCATAAGAGCTCAACAAAGAACGGAATGTGGTTGCAAGTAGGATCGTAGTGTAGTCAATTGATCAAGTAGTTAGCTCATTAGCATGAGTGATTAGGGTTTGACAATGAAGAAAGCATCTCCTTAAATAGAAGACACAATAAGAAATGGAGGGTTAAGATTGAGAGGTGTAAAAAGAGAGGTCGGCTAGGATTAGAGGGTAGGTAAAAGAAATACCAAAATAATGAAAGAGGTAGGTAGTGTATGAATTAAGAGATGAATGACATGTGTCATGTGTAGAAAAAGCTAATGAATTAATTAAATAAATAAAGATTTATTTAATTAATAGAAGAAATAGGACAATTAAATAAATAAAATATTTATTTAATTTAGGAAAGGGATAATTTAAATAAATAAATGTATTTATTTAAATGAGAAATAAGGCTAGAAGAGGATAAATGAATTAATTAAATAAATAAAAATTTATTTAATTAATAGAAGAATTAGGCTTAGATAATTAAATAAATAAAATATTTATTTAATTAAACATGACAATTTTGAGTGTCTACATTTTGCCCCTCTTTGAGACAATGCGGCTTGTCGCGTTGTTTCAAAGAAGATAAGATGAACTGATATAGAGTTGCCCCAGAATGGGAATGATATGCCCCCTCGAGAGATTGGATGAAAATGTCTGAAAAGATTGCAGACAATCTCTCGATAAGAAAGATGGGATAGAATGGACTGATCGGATAAAGTGACAAAGTCACGGGATGAAGAATACTGACTCGAGAAATGAAGATGAGGGCTAGGGTAAGCTATAAGATAGACCACGGGCAAGAGACATCCTCATTGTCATCCACACCCTTAGAAGATCACAGTGCAGAGCGAAAAAAAGAGCAGCAGTAGTCAGCAGCGATGGCTTTCATTCATAGATTCGACCGTGTTCGCCGATTCCAGCGACCAACAGATGCAGGAGAGCCGGTAAGTACCCGAAAACCTCCTCGTACTTTCACGCATTTCAAGTTTTTTCATAAATGCTCAGTAGGTAGCAATAAATGCGCTAGGAATAGGGTAGTTTAAAAAATGTAAAAATGTGCAACCGCGTCTGTGTTAGTGCCAGGCGCGTCTATGTCGGGCAGGCGCGTCTGTGTCGGGTCTAGGCGCATCTGTGCCTAGAACCGCGTTTGTGCTAAATGTGGACGCGTTTGTGAAATGTAGAAGCGTCTGTGCCTTGTAGGGGCGTTTATGTCATGTAGGGACGTCTGTGTTCCCTGGTCGCGTTTGTGCATGGCATAGGCACGTTTGTGTTCAGGAAACGCGTCTGTGTTGCAGAAGCGCGTTTATGCAGTCTATAAGCACGTTTGTGTCAAAATGCATGGTTTTAGTCTTCTAGGTCAAATCGGCAGTTCTGTGATGAACATACGCTGTCGATTGGATAAGCTGCTGAGAGGATACACTCAAGCAGGTCCTCTAGGAAGATTAGGATAGATCAAGGCACTTTGTGATGAATAGGGAGCACCAAGATAGGCAGCACTTTGTGATGAACAGGGAGTGCGAATGTGAGTGACACTTTGTGATGAATAGGGAATGTCACACACGTAGTACTTTGTGATGAACAGGGAGCACTACTAGGGTAGATAGCAACACTTTGTGATGAACAGTGAGTGTCACTAGGATAGGTAACCAAATGCATTTAGATAGCAAGTAGCATTTTGTGATAAACAGTGAATGCCACGATAACTGACATGATTAATTGGTTGACTGCAGGAGTACTTGCCGATGTTGGAGTCACGGGAGAGATTCCCATCGACTCAAAGATTGCGACCAGAGTTGTCGATCCAGGATAGGATTTCCATTGAGGAGATGGGTCTTACACATGTGCTATTTGTGCCTGAGTTTCGGGCAAACATGGGTTTGCTGACTGCGTTGGCTGAGAGATGGCACTCTGAGACGTGCACGTTTCATCTGCCGATGGGTGAGATGACAGTGACACTGGAGGATGTTTACAGGATTTTGCATATTCCGATCGATGGAGAGTTGATTCCATACGATCGAGATGGTGACAGGGAGGCACTGAGACGGGTATTCCAGGATCTCGGGTTGGAGATGCGAGCAGGTCACGTAGCTTGGGATACCATGACCGCCACAGGTTTAGCTTTTCCAGCGGTTATTGGAGGAGCCATTAGTGGTTACTGGTGTCCGGACAGAGCCACACGGGGATTGGCAGTTGGCTGGGGAGGGGCATTGGAGACGCTGATGATAGAGCACACCAGATATGCATGGGGGCCATGTGTCTTGGCACATTTATACTATGAGCTGCATCAGTTTGTGTATCACGGATCAGTGGGCTTGGGCTGCGGAGTGACTCTCCTTCAGGTGTGGGCATATGAGCACCTTCCCATCACACGGCCTATTCACTTCAGGGGCAGAGGGCATGGACGGAGTTTCGTGCATTTGTACGATATGATTACATCACAGCCTCGGATTGGTCGACTAGAGCATTAGAGGCGCATCATAGATGACATTGACATGGTTATCTGGAGGCCGTACCTGGGGTGCGAGGAGTGGGATGACGACGCATTAGAGCTACCCTATGCATTCAGGAGCAAGTATCTGATTGGGTGGATGCCCTATATTTTGGAGAGGTAGCTTGTGGACAGGGTATGCAAGCAGTTTGGCCGTATTCAACGGATGCCACGAGGCTCGGGCATGTATGCCCGTACAGTGAGAGATCAGGTATAGTTTGGGCTGCTTCTATCATATGATCAGGCCGTGACACAGCTGGCGGAGATGATGCCCTTACCATGGGACATGTGGCCAGAGGTAGAGGATGCAGGGATGGACGCAGAGTACTCTGCGTATTGGGCAGAGCATCCGTTTCCTAGATTGACAGATCCGGGAGAGCTGCTGGAGGGAGAGGCCAGGGGGGATGATGATGATGATGGTGGAGGAGATGGAGGCAGGGGTCGATGGAGATGGAGGGGGGTGGTGGGAGAGAGGTGAGTAGCACCTCGGAGGGAGGGAGGACAGGAGAGAGCAGCTCAGGTGGTGAGGGGTCGCGGTGGAGTGCCCCTGCAGGTACCAGCAGCACAGGGTCCTAGACAGGGACCTAGACAGGTGCAGGGACAGGGACAGATACAGGCACAGGTACCTATTCAAGCACCTAGATAGGTGTAGGCAGAGGCACAGGGATAGGCACCTGTAGAGGAGGAGCCACAGGCAGAGGCTGAGGGCGGAGATCTTGAGGAGGATGAGCTATTGGAGCTGCGAGAGATCTGCCAAGGCCAGGTAGATGAGATTGAGGATTTGGTGCGGGAGAGGGATCACCTCAGGATCAGGCTCAGGGACACAGAGCGGGAGAGGGACCAGGCCATCCAGAGATATACTGAGGCTGAGACAGCTCTGAGGGCAGGGAGGCGGGCAGTAGAGGATGTAGGGGCAGGCTACGCATATGTGCTGCGAGCTGGAGAGGAGATCGCCTATTGGAGGGATCTGTACTATGGTGTCGTGCCAGCAGATCAGCGGGCGAGGAGCTTCCATAGATCGTCGCGCACAGCGACGGCTACGGGAGGGAGTCGTAGGAGGCAAGCATCCAACGGTGGGGTCATGGGTCCTCCACCACCACCAGACAGGCAGGGGGATCCTGGAGCGGGACCATCTAGAGCTCAGACTCCGTCGAGGCCAGGCGGCTCCGAGGGAGGGAGTTCATCATAGCCATAGAGGGCTCCCCTTGTATCAGTATATGTATAATTTTTGTATTGTAGACACCTGTGGGTGATTTTGTAGCCATATGATTCTTTTGACATCATTGTATCATGACACATTTTGATTATATATGAGAGATGGTCCATTTTTGCGGCAGCTATACGCATGCGTACCTTATATGATGAGAGGTTCTTATGTTATGCATACTTTATGATATGGATGCTTATATGATGCAATGTAATATATTTTTGTTCTTTTATGTTGTATATGTGATGCATAATGCAAATGTGAATGTATGTAATGCAAATGAATATGATAATGCAAATGATTATTTACATAATGAAAATGTGAGATGTGCTAACATGTGTTGTATGCAGGATGTGATGCAATTGTGATATCTATATGTATGTACGAAATGATGCAGGTGTAACTATATGAAATGCAAATGTTTTTTGGTGTGTCATTATACTCAGACATGTGATAGCAGGCTACGCGGACTCGAGAAGGACAATGGAAGTCAATCAAGAAAGGGGGATGAAAGATAGAAGATATGAAAGTGAAAGAGCTTCTTGTGCATTATCATCATTGAGCTTATTATGGCAAAATAGGTTATGACAATCGAGGCATATGTTCGGCCTAGAAAGTCATTGTACCTATTTGCATGGAGATAAGACAGTCACAAACAAGGAATGCCCCAGTTCATACTAGACTCATAGTGTCCTCATATCCTTGGACAAGTCATAGCATTACTAAGAGACAATCCATAGATAGAAAATAAAATAGGTGACGATACCCCATCCTCGCCTTTCTAGTCAAAGACATCCTGGAGATAGAATCTCTAGTCAGAGACATCCTGGAAAAGCTAAAAGACATGTCACCAAAAAGATAAAATCAAAAGAAAACCAAGACTCGACACCAACATCCACTGTAGTCCTCAATTTTAGTGTCTCTTGTCACTTGTATAAGTCTTATTTGATTGTGGTCACAATGTTCACTTTCACAAAAAGGATAGATAGCACTGAACCATATGTTATCTGAGTCTGTTGAAAGATTTGATTTTGTTGAGGCCCATTGCTGCTGCTGTCTCATCTGAAACTGATTGAATCCATGAAACTGATACTTTATTGCGGAGAAAATGAAACTTTATTGCGGATCTGTGATGCGAATGTTGCTTTATTGCGGATTGTGCACGAATAGACTTGAAGGAAGCCGAAAGAAACTTTACTCCTTGAAACATGTGATGTTCTCAGTTCCACACCCATCACTAGACGTAGGATTTTGCCTTAGCCACAGATAGGATCTGATTTATTATGGATGGAAAGGGAGTGAACAGGGATGGTTATGGATGGCTAACCAATCTTAGGTAGATCAATAACAAGCCATGATGGGAATGGGTAAGTTTATTGTGAACGAATAGGTTGTGAGTGTGTGTGAAGTGAAAGGATGAAAGAGAATCCTGAAGGAGAGAAGAGCAAAGTCTCTACGCATGGCGCTGGTGACCCAGTTTTCACCATGGTACTTGCCCAGGGCGCCACCGAAGTGGTTTTCACCGTTGAACGAAATTATTTCTCTTTACTTTTTTTTTTGGATTTTTCAATTTTTTTTGTTGTCACAAGGCGCCTGTTTGCCAGGTTTTCACCATGTAATGATTTTTTTGTTTTATAATTTTTTTTTTGTATTTTTGAATTAGGATGTTCCGAAGAGCTATGTGTAGAACCGGCGAAGGTGCATGCTGTTGATAGGATCCTCTAAGGGTTCACCTTCTGTAGTTGAGAGCTGATATGCCCCAGATCCATATACCGCTGTAATGATGTAAGGACCAAGCCAGTTTGGTTCGAACTTGCCCTTCTTATCTCTGTCTTGCTGATTCTTGGGGTTCTCTCTGAGGACTAAGTCACCTATCTCAAATGTGCGAGGCTTAACTTTGTGATTGTAGCTGCGACTCATTTGTTGTTGGTAAACCTTGAGATGATTAAAAGCAGTTTGCCTTCGCTCCTCCAGCAGTTCTAGTTCTTGTAAGCGAGAAACCCTGTAGTCTTCATCGTTGATTATGTTTCTCAAGGAGACCCGTAAAGAAGGTAACTCGACCTCAATAGGCAATATGGCTTCAGTGCCGTAGACAAGTGAGTAAGGTGTAGCTCCTGTAGGTGTGCGGACACTGGTACGATAGGCCCAAAGTGCGGGATTGAGTTGGACATGCCAGTTACGGCCAGCGTCGTCGACTGTCTTTTTAAGGATTTTGAGAATTGTTTTATTAGACGCCTCAGCTTGGCCATTACTTTGAGGGTAATATGGTGTGGAGAAACGATGAGAGATATGGAAGCGCTCACAGAGTTCACGAACATCCTGGTTTTTGAAGGGACGCCCGTTATCAGTAATAATGGAAGTAGGAATCCCGTATCGGCAAATGATGTAGTTCAAGATGAAGGTAGCGATTTGTTTCCCAGTAACTTGTGTGAGAGGCACGGCTTCAATCCACTTTGTAAAATACTCTGTGGCTGTGATAATGAATTTATGTCCATTGGAAGAAGGAGGGTGAATCTTGCCTATGAGATCGAGTCCCCACTGACAAAAGGGCCAAGGAGATGCAAGTGGTTGAAGTTCCTGTGCTGGTGCATGTATGAGGTCTCCATGAATTTGACACTGCTTACACTTTTTGACAAACTGATATGCATCTTTTTCCATAGTAGGCCAGTAGTATCCAGTCCTGATGAGTTTCTTGGCCAAGGTAGGACCACTAGTATGCGGACCACATATCCCTTCATGCACTTCTCGTAATGCAATCTGAGCTTCGTCATTCTCTAAACATCTAAGAAGGGTGCCATCCAGACCTCGTCGGTATAGGATATCAGCTAAAATGATGTATCGAGAGGATTGGCGAATGAAAGTGCGGCGTTGATTGTTTGATAGATCGGGAGGTAAGATATTATCGCGAAGGTATGTGAATATGGAACCATATAACTGGGATTCAGGACCAACAACACATATCATTTCCATAGGAGTGATCTCATATGACGGAATCAACAGGTTGTCTACCAGGAATTCATAGCAGGTCTCATTTTGCGGTAGATCAATGAGCGAAGCAATTGTAGTCATGGCATCTGCAGCACGATTCTGTTCTCTTGGTATCTGCTCAAACTCTATCTTTGCAAAGTGTTGTTTCAGATCATCTACCAGTTGTTTGTAAGGCATTAGCTTTTCATCTTTTGTTTGATAATCATCAGTTACTTGACGGATGACAAGTTGAGAATCCCCAAAAACACGAAGTTCTTGGATCTTCCATTGAACTGCAATTCTTAGCCCAGTTGTTAATGCCTCGTATTCTGCTATATTGTTAGTGCAAGGAAATGATAAGCGGTATGACTTTGGTATAGAATCACCTTGGGGAGTTATAAAGAGTATACCTGCTCCTACCCCGTGCTGTGTGTATGAGCCATCAAAATATAATTGCCATGGCTTTGCAGGTGATATTGTTAGAATGGACTCATCTAGAAATTCTGACTATAGAGGAACATCATCTATCATGGGAGCATCTGCTAGTTGATCTGCGATGGCTTGTCCTTTTATAGCTTTTCTGTCCACGTATTCAATGTCGAATTCACTCAAAATCATTACCCACTTGGCCAGCCGCCCAGTAAGTGTAGCTTTGTTGAGAAGATATTTTAGTGGATCAATTCTGGCAATCAACTTAGTCTTGTGAGTGAGCATATAATGTCATAACTTCTGTGAAGCAAAGACCACAGTGAGACATGCACGCTCGATTGGTGTGTAGTTTAGCTCATATCCCACCAATGTGCGACTGATATAGTAGACTGCTTTTTCCTTGCCGTCAGGTATTTGCTGTGCTAGGAGTGCCCCCAGTGCTGTGGGAGTAGCTGATATGTAAAGTAGCAATGGTTGATCTGGAATTGGTGGCATCAAAACTGGCGGGTTCAAAAGATAGTCTTTGAGCGCCGGAAAAGCTTGTTGACAGTTCTCATCCCATTTGAACTTGATGTTTTTGTGTAGCAGGTGCTGGAAAGGGTTACACTTATCTACAAGTTGTGCTATGAATCTTCATATGGACTGGAGTCTCCCTTGTAAAGATCGAAGTTGACTGATATTCTTGGGTGGCAGCATGTCCAAGATAGCCTTGACTTTTGCTGGATCAGCTTCTATTCCTCTTTTAGAAACAATGAATCCTAGGAGCTTCCCGGAGGTTACTCCAAAGACACATTTCTTTGGGTTTAATCTTACCTTGTATTTTTCTAGCCGATCAAAGACAACTGAAAGTATGTCCAAGTGTGTGTCTCTGTCTATTGATTTTCCCAAAAGATCGTCAACATAATCTTCCACGGTTATGTGCATGAGATCATGAAAGATAGTCGTCATTGCTCTTTGATAAGTGGCGCCTGCATTTTTCAGCCCAAAGGGCATGACATTCCAGCAGAAGGTTCCCCATGGACAAGTAAATGATGTTTTATGTTGATCTTCGGGTGCTATCCTGATTTGATTATATCCAGAAAATCCGTCCATTAAGGATAACATCTCATGGCCTGCTGTGAGATCAACAATTAAATCAATGTTTGGTAATGGGAAATCGTCCTTTGGACAAGCCTTGTTGATATCTCTGAAGTCTGTACATATTCGAATGCTGCGATCTGGTTTGCTGACAGGTACCAAATTGGAGATCCATTCGGGGTAATCAATTGGGCGTATGAATCCGACATCCAATAATTTCTCTAGCTCTGCCTTGACTAGCAATGCCACTTGTGGATGCATTTTCCTTAATTTCTGCTTTACTGGTTTTGCCCCTGGTTTGACTGTTAAATGATGCATCACCAAATCCGAGTCTAGCCCAGGCATATCAGTGTATGACCATGCGAAGTTGATTTGTCGTCCCTTGAAGAAGCTTATGAATTTTGCTCTCTCGGCCTCTGTCAATGATTGAGCCAAAAATATGTTGTGTGGAACCTCTGCTGTACCAATGTTTGTCTTTATAGTCTCCTCTACCAACATGGATGATTTTTCCTCGTATGATGCTGGGAGAATGTCGAGCCTTCCATCTTCGGGTGCCTTAGAGAGGTTTTCACCCTCAGATACGTCCTTTCTTTTTACTTTTTTGGAGTCAGATAGCGCCACAGTGTGGTTTTTGCCATAAGACCCTTGTTTTGTTTTTATTTTCACATTTTTGCGACTAGAAGGCCCGACACCTTCACCAAAGTATGCTATGTTGTTGAGCTCTATGGCGTATCCTGCTTTGTGGTCCCCAGGGGGAAGATCATCTCGAATGCCAAGGTAGTGAATAATAGCTTCGTCATTTTGAAATGTATCAAATTGTGCTGGTCCTTCATGATCCCAGTCAATGAGTTGAGGGTGAACAAGGGGAAGGTCATTAGTGTTTTCAGGGTTTGCAGGACTAATAGTGAAGATGTGGTTATATTCAGGTATGTCAAGGTAATCGTCGAGGTCCTCGATGGCACTCTCCTCATCAGTTTCGATCATGAGCGAATCCAAATTGTCATCACTAGTAGAGCCTTCTGGGACAGGTGTCCTCATCCTATGTGATTTTGACCTAGGACCTTGAAACGAGGCTTGTGCGGGATCCTTATGGGTTGGTTCTTGACCAACTCTGAACTTTTTGTAAAATTCTTCCTCCTCTGTGGGTTCATCTGGCTCTCTGAATGTTTCAGTGAGCTCATAGTCACTGGAGGATTTGTCTGAACCCCATTCCCATTCATTGGAATCTGTGGAATAGTAATCTTCTTGTTGACCTTCAGCAACTTTGATTCACCATACCTCTTTTGTTCTTTTATTATGTAGTCTGGGATTCAGAAAACCAAGCCCCTTGGAGCGTTCCCTTCTTGTAGTTAGCTCAGGTTGTAAGGGCTCCATGACACCTTCTTTGCGTAGTCTGAGAGGGCTTTTTCCATCATACCCGAATCTTTGCAAAATTTTGAATCCTTTGCCATAGTTCTCACAGGGTATAATAATCTGATCATGTGTGTCCTCTTCAACGTCCTTATAGAGCATTTTATATAAATTTTCTTCTTCTAGTTCACCCCGTCTTTGAAAGGTGGTAGGATCCCATTTGAGCATCATGATGGAGATTTGCTTGTTAGGATGTGGCCTCCCATATTCCTTGGGAGAGGTCATGACTTGTCGTAAAAACATTGTTTGATTCAAAGTGTATTCTCCCATGCCTTTGTCTTGAAACTTGGCTCTAAGTTCACCTTGTTTGGATGTCGAGGGCTTTAATGACTCAGGATCAATATATGCTGAAGAAGGAGTAGCCTCACGATTGCTGGGGATGATAGTCTCAGTATGTGATCTCAAGTTATTACAATATATGAATGGATTTGGATCACCATTGACCGTTACCTCGATTCCATTGTGAGGAAACTTAATGCACTGATGGTATGTTGATGGGACTGCCCTCATTTCATGAATCCATGGACATCCTAGCAATATGTTATATGTGAGATCTAGGTCTAGGACTTGACAAACCACATCCTTTGTGACTGGCCCTATTCTTAGTGGTAAGGTGACTGTACCCTTGGACGAGCGCTCTTCATCATCATAAGCCTTAATGGTGATTTGGTTTGTAGAATTCACAGCCTTGTCAGAATATCCCAATTGTCTGATGGTACTCAATGTACAAATATTAAGACCTGCTCCTCCATCTATCAGGACTCGCTTTATTCGGTGTTTATGTATGAATGCTTCAACATGTAGAGGTGCATTATGTGGTTGACTTATGGAGGCATCATCGGCTTCTATGAATGTGAGGGAGTGTGGAACGGATAGGTATCCCACCATGGCTTGAAACTGGTCCACGTTCAGATCAGTAGGGATGGCGGTATCTCTCAAGATTTTGTCAAGGATAGCTTTATGTGCAGGAGATATACGTAAGAGCTCAAGAATAGAGATGAGTGCAGGTGTCTTCCCTAGTTGTTCTACAAGGTCGTACTTAGGCTTGGTTAATGAAAGATTGGTATTCTTAGTGGAGGCACCTGGCAACGTGATCTTACCTCGATGGGTTGTAACATGACATTCAGAGGTAGATTCGGATGAAGATCCCACACCTTTTAGGACAATTTTGGGTCTCTGAGAAGGATTCTCAGGATTTTTGTTTTTGATAGTAATGGTAGAGATATGATTGTCCATTAAGATGTGATTGATAGTAGAATCATAATTGTAAGGTGCTCTAGTGTAATTGGCTTGATCATCTATGACTTTGCCTTTTCCTTTGTCATGTTTTGGGAATGGTTCCTTAAACACCTCATGCTCTTGATTAGATGAATGTCCCTCAATCTCAATATCTCCTCTGTCAATGAGATCTTGTACAATGTTTTTCAATCGATGGCAATTACTTGTCTTGTGACCCTTGCTCTTATGAAACTCACAATACTCATCATCATTCCACCAATTTGGTTTTACCTTTGGTTCATAAGGAGGAAAATCTGGAACTGTAATTACTTTGTTTGCTACAAGCTTTTTGAATACTAATTCCAATGGTTCTCCCAATGGAGTGTACTTCCTTCGTGGTCTAGAAGTTGTTTGAGTGTTCACCTGATTGTTGGTAGAACTTGATCCAGAAAAGACGAACTTTGGTCTCACTGTGTTGGCATCAATAATGCCATCATTAACTGTGTTCTTGTTCTTGTTCCAAAATTTTGGTTTGTCCTTTCCCTTAAAGTCCTCTTTGTTTTCTTTGAATAGTTTGATAACTCCTTGTTCAATTAAGACCTTTTCTATTGCTAGGCCCTTTTCAATGACATCCTTGAATGTAGACAAACAAGCTTTTCTGAGATCATAGCCAATAGCCTTATTAACGTTTTGAGTGAACATCTCCACCATTTGTTTCTGTGGGATTTCACAAGAGCATCTGCTAGCTAAGTTTCTCCATCTCTGTAAAAATGTTGCGAAAGATTCTCCTTCCTTTTGTTTCGTATTGCACAAGGTAGTAACTGAGACATCTGTTTCAATGTTGTAGGAGAAATGTTGAATGAATGCCTCTGCTAAGTCGCCCCATGACTTAATACCGGGAGGTAATTGAGAAAACCATTCCATAGCTTGATCTCCTAAGCTCTGTGGGAACAACCTCATCAAGTATGTTTCTTCTGCCGCTACCTCAATGCAAGCTGTGAAGAATTGTCTTATGTGTGTCTTGGGGTCTCCTCTCCCTCTATATTTGTCAAATTTTGGCGTTACAAAGTGTGGAGGAAATGGAGGCATTGGAATGCTCTTATCAAAGGGATAAGGACATATATCTCTCATAGTGTATGTAGGTTTTGGTGTACTCATGTCCTCCATTTTCTTTTGTAGATCTCTAATTTGTTGCTCCAAATTATTCTTGGGAGGAGATGGATTTCTTGTAGTATACCCCATGTTTGAAACACCCATTTGAGGAGGAGCTTGTTGCATGTATGGATGATACTGATCGTAGACATGTCCATATGGAGGTCTATATTGTTGTGACATATATGGAGCACTTGGCATAACTTCTTGTTGAGGGACCCCATATCTGTTTTGTGTGTATAAACCATATTCAATAGGCCTTTCATTTTCCATTGTGTTGCCCCCAATTTTGACATGAGGTCTCCTTGTGTCAAAATTTTGAGGATGTCCTTGAGTATCCACTTGTTTTGATTGATTCATACCTTGAGCATGTGATTGAGCATAAGGCCTCCATGATGGTCCTTGAGTGTAAGTATCATATGTTTGAGCTTGTGTATGTGGGATTGCTGGTTTTTGAAGCAAAACTGATGGTGACTCCGGCATCATATTATTCGGTCCTCTATTTCCTCCACTATTTGGTCTCCTTTGATCCATGTTAGGTTGAGTTTGTTGTGAGGGTCGACTTTCCATAAGTTGAGATAAGTCAAAATCATGTGGTATTTTAGCTCCACTTTGTGCCATCATGTTTAAAAAGTATTGACGATCTCTCCTCATTATCTCTTCAACCAATCTATTGAATTGAGGATCCATTATGGATTCTTGTATGTCTGCTGATAGTATTGAAGAATTGTCCACGGTGTCATTGTTTGTAGCATTGTTGTTTATAGTGTTTGTGTTTTCCACATTTGGATTGTGTCTATAAACATTCATGTCTAGTAATGTAGTGTGCTCAGGATTGTAGAATAGATCATTGTCATACTCATAAGAACTCATGTTTACGGATTCTTGAGCTTCTTTAGCTATTCTCCTAGATTTTGAAGGCGGGTTTCAACCATGAACTAGGTGTTTGACCAAGATGAGAAACTAGACGAAAATGACAAGAGTATGGAAGACCAAGAGTTGTATGGAGTGTAAATGAATCTGGAGGTGTACTTGCAATGTCCAAAGTGTAAGACCAAGTATGTAACTAGTAGAGTAGGTGTGACTTCCAAAGAGAGGATAGTTTCTCTTGATGAGGTAAGCTGACCTTGACTCTAAGTAAGACCAAATGAGACCCAAAGGTAAGAAAACTTGATGAGGGACCACTTAGCAAAGTGTACTAGTATGTAGTGTGTTGACAAAGTATGATGAGGACAAGCAAGTGACCTTTTGACTCAAGTTTAGACAATTGTGAATGTAAAATGAGATGTGAAGCAATGATGGACTATGTGAAACCTTAGAACAGGCTGAATGCTAGATGAAACCTGAAGAGACAACCTAAGAAGCTCAAGTATGCCAAAACTGATTTTCTTTGTTTGCTTGACTGTTAAAGTTTTCAAATCCTAACACAGACGCGTTTTCCAGACACAGACGCCTCTTTGTTTGACACAGACGCTGATAAAAACACAGACGCTATTCTATACTTCATAGACGTGCTTATCTGATGCAGACGCGGTTTTAACAGACACAGACGCGTTTCTGTAACCTTAGTGCAATTTTTTCCTATCTGTGAAGTTGTTTTTGTTGTGACCAAATCTGATTTTTCGACTATTTTTCGTGACAAGAGGACACAATGTTGATGACTCAATGTTTGTAAACTGTTTAGACTCCAAAAGTGTTTTGTTTGATGTAAAAAGTTTTTGCATACACTTGAAGACACAAAAGACACAATGTTTTGCTGTTTTGTCTTGAATGTTTGAGTGTTTAGCATAAGGCAAGCACAAATCTTAGGGCTGGCCAAGACAATAGTTGTTGATCCCACATAGGGTTTTACCCCCGAGGCTACGCTATTCAGAGCGGATACTTAGATGCTTGACCTCACTGGCTCCACCCTCTGCACTCACTTCTCGGGTCAGCCAAGCATCAGTCCCCATGAAAACTCCCCATGGCGAACTTTGTATCTCTACTAAGAACTGTATGTGTGTGGACCGCTACCAGAGGTCCGACCTCCTGCCTCAACAACTAGAAGGATTTGGGCATCTAAAACAAAGAGGTGCTAGTAAGGGCTTCCGCTCGTGTGGCCATACATGCGGCACTTTCAGCTCTGTAAATACAGAAGGCTCCCAGCCGGTAGGGGTTACGCCCTACAAATGATCCAATAAATTTGATCAAACGGGTTTATGGGGAGACATAGTGTCGGTATGAACTAATCAGCACACGTTATTCATAGTTTTCACCATGAATACATTTGATTATAGTGGTTTGGATGAGGTGGGTTTTCCTCGCTACCACTTGGGTCGTTCTCTTCTCACTAGTAGTCCTAATGATCACACAGGAAGACAGGCCCTCTAAAATTAAACAAAAAGAGCCTATTGCTCAAGACACAAAAGACAATGATTCAATTTTAGTGCACCAATGGAAGTGTTTGCTAATCTATGAAAACAAGGCACACAATAAAATTACAAAACCCTAGCTAAGGCCCTGCAACAAAATTGTTAGTAGTTTGGGTTGTTTCAAATGATCACCCCTTCCTGCAAGCACACAAGTTAGGTAAATTTTAAAACCCAAAAGACTTTGTGAAAATAGGGGCCTTCAACAAAAACATTTTTTTTTGCCTCCAAAGCAAGCTGCACAAACCAAGTTAGCTAGATCTGCAAGAGTTAGCCGAAAACAAACTAGATCTGTAACCCTAAGTACAAAATCCGAAAACCCGAATCTTAGAAAAATTAAAATTGCAAAACAGAAAGCACAGACGCTGCTATACCAGACACAGACGCGTCTGTATGACACAGACGCGGTTCTGTTATTCACAGACGCGATCAGAGGTTACAGACGCGACTTCCGAGTGCAGACGCGATAAGATCCAGCACAGATGCGGTTAAAATTCTTAGACGCGATTCCAGAAACCTGCAAAAATAAAGATTGGCAGAAACACAGACGCGATTCTCGATATCGCAGACGCTTCTGAAACACAAAAACGCGATCCGAATACTCGCAGACGCGGAAAAAACCTAAAATGTTGTCGAAAACTGTCCGATCTGCAACTTCAAAAATGCACAATCTGCAACAAAAATGTTAAATGCAAAGGGACAACAATCCCACCGGGCGTGCCAAAATGTATATGGTGAAAATGGATAACAATAATAACAAATATTGAAAGGCTAAATGAATCCAACCACTAAACCCTAGCCTAACAATCAACAAAGATCCACCATAACATATGAAGATTACCTAAGACAATGCAAATCAAATGAAATCACAAAGATTATACCATCACATGTCTAATAGGGTTTTGATCTCCATTCTTCCTATCTCCATTGATCTTGCTTGATATATTTGCTCTCAGATTTTTATATGCACAAGAGCTCAACAAAGAATGGAATGTGGTTGCAAGTAGGATCGTAGTGTAGTCAATTGATCAAGTAGTTAGCTCATTAGCATGAGTGATTAGGGTTTGACAATGAAGAAAGCATGTCCTTAAATAGAAGACACAATAAGAAATGGAGGGTTAAGATTGAGAGGTGTAAAAAGAGAGGTCGGCTAGGATTAGAGGGTAGGTAAAAGAAATACCAAAATAATGAAAGAGGTAGGTAGTGTATGAATTAAGAGATGAATGACATGTGTCATGTGTAGAAAAAGCTAATGAATTAATTAAATAAATAAAGATTTATTTAATTAATAGAAGAAATAGGACAATTAAATAAATAAAATATTTATTTAATTTAGGAAAGGGATAATTTAAATAAATAAATGTATTTATTTAAATGAGAAATAAGGCTAGAAGAGGATAAATGAATTAATTAAATAAATAAAAATTTATTTAATTAATAGAAGAATTAGGCTTAGATAATTAAATAAATAAAATATTTATTTAATTAAACATGACAATTTTGAGTGTCTACAGTACCAATACTCTAATGCTTTCTTCTTTGCTTGAGGAGAAGGGTTCTATTTATAGAAGAAATGGGGAAATGAAGGATTAAGATTGAGCAATCTTAACAAGGGTTAAGATTGAAAGATATTCAATCCATGTGAGACTTTCAACCCAATCCCATGTTGACAAGTGTCACCATGAGGAGGCTTGAGAGGAGAGATAAGGAGTTTTAAATGCTTGAGGGGACATGATGGTTACCCTAGGGGGTTGGGTTAGGGTTAGGTTAATGGATATTCCTTTTATCCAAGGGATAAATGGTTACCTTAGTCAAAGAAATAAATGCTTTGAAGAGACCCATGAGTCAAAAGGATGGTTAAGTTAGAGGAAAGTCTCTAACCAAAGGTAAAAGGTGAGTTAACCATAAATGGTTATGTAAGAGCCTTTAATGGTTTGGAAGACTTTAGCGGTTAACCATTTGAAGACATAAAGCCTTTAATGGTTATTGAAGACTTTGGAGGTTTTTGAGAAGTGACTTCCTTTTATTTAGGAATGTGACAATGATTAGGATAGGATTAGGCTAATTAGAAGGAGTTAGAAGAATCTAGAAGGGATTTAGGCATGCAAGTGGATTTTGTAAGAGAATTCAAGTGGGAGGAATTTTGGGATTTTCAATTAAAATAAAATCATTTATTTCAATTAAATGGTGTAATTTGCATTTGGATAGATATTTAAATAAATATTAATTTATTTAAATGTGAATGTGAATTTTGGATTTTATTTAAATAAATCTTAATTTATTTTCATGAGAAAAAGGAAGATAAAGCATTAAATGCTTGAAGACTTTGAGGGAAACCATTAAAGGCTTAAGAAGACTCTAGAAGGAAGCCATTAAGTTTGAAGACTTTAAGGGAAACCATTAAAGGCTTAAGAAGACTCTAGAAGGAAGCCATTAAGTTTGAAGACTTTAAGGGAAACCATTAAAGGTTTCAAGTGGGTGAGGATAAATAGGATTTTAAATAAATAATTTTTATTTAAAATAGTTGTGCAACTTGCATTTGTAGGAAAATGCAAGTGGGTGGAGGATAAAGGTGATTTAAATAAATGTTAATTTATTTAAATGTGAGAGAAGATTTAATTAAACAAATATGATTTATTCATTTAATTAATGGTCTGAATTTGGTTAAGTGAATTAAATAAAATAAATTGAATAAGTTATTTAATTAATAGGAGAAGAGGGTTATGATGAATTAATTAAATATTAATTTAATTAATTATTGATTGATGGTTAAATAATCAAATAAATATTAAATATTCTTTAATTAAGTGGACAGATTTATGTGTCTACATTTGCCCCTCTTTGAGATGGTGTAGTTTTATCGCGTCGTTTCAAATAAAGAAAGATAGGTATGAGAAATATGCCCCAGAAATGTTAATTTAGTGGGTGGTATGGCCCCTCGAGAGAGAGGTTGAATTTTTTTGAAAAATCGGGTGATCTCTTGAAAAAGAACGAGAAGTGGAGGGGAGGTAGAATAGAAGAAAGTAGCAATAACGGTGAAAAAATGGAAGAAAATAGAGTGAATACGGAGAAATGGCAAGCCAGTGAGTACCCATAGGTTATGTAGGAGATACGGTGCAAATATGGGTTGTGCTTTTGATTGATACTGTACAATTGATCAAAATTGGTTGGACAATCTAGTACAATTCGTTGAATTGTCCCGGTCGAGTCAAAGCATGATAATTGATGTCAGTTGTTTGCTTGGACAGGATAAAGTCTAAGTAAGTGAATTAAAGTGACCTAATGTGACTTAGACAATTGACGTAATTGCCCAATGAAGTCAAGATATATGAAGCAAAATACTCATTGAGACTTAGACAATTGATATAATTATCTTTTGGATTGTGTTTGATTGGTTGATTAATTGATAGTGTATGTGTTGTGATGGAAGGTTGTGGTAAATCATAGCAACCCCATTGAGACTAGGTCATTATGATAAAGGCCTGATGTAGTCTAGGATTACCATGATTGATTACCTGTTGAGACCAGAAGATACTTGATCAAAGTATCTGTTGATAGTCTAGGTGTGTGGGAGTCGATGTACCTATGCAGATAGAGTAACTTTCTTGATTCTATGGATGAATGAGGATGGGAAGCGCAACCCCTCCTATTAGAGATGGATGGTGATGAACGTAGGTTGATTGAGTTGATGGGGAACGATGAAGAGATTATGATTATGACCTAGATGGGGAGGGTGAGGGGGTGATTTGATGTTAGATAGAAGATATGGAGGACCTATGTGGGGAGGGTGAGGGGGGATTCGATGTTAGATAGAAGATATGGAGGACCTAGGTGGGGAGGGTGAGGGGGGGATTCAATGTTAGATAGAAGATATAGAGGACCGAGGACCGAGTCCTATGGAAGAAGATGAGTAAAATAGATTATGCACCCATTGTCATTACTATGTATGAATGATATGTAGCTATTTATGAATGTATGGATGGATGGAATGCAACGAAATGCAATATATACAGATGAGTTGGAATGATGATCCATAGTGCTTTTATTTTCATCATTGAGCATGGTAGTATCAAGCTTGGACGAGGCAGTAGGAAAAAAGGATGGAGCATCATACCTACAAACAAACAATATACATAAGTAATAAAGAATATGGCCCCATAATGGTTCATGCTGGTATGGTCAAGGTATACATTGTAGTCAGCAAGCTGTAGTGATCCATGACTGTATTTTACATAAGATCACATAGCTTAGTGAACTTCCCACGTAGACACCATTATTACATGCCCCAAACCTTCATTGGGATAATTCGTAAAACATAAACAAACAATTCTTAGGAACCATCCTAGCTACTCTAATCACTTGTGGATATCCCGAAGTAGCGTAGAAACTTGATATAAATGAATAAATAACCTACAAATCAACTAAGTATTTGATAGCTTAACCAGAATTTTCTTGTCAAAGAAAAATTGTATCATGTCTTTGTTTTGGGTAAGGAAGGATGCATCCTTGTTAAGACAGTTGTGTGTCGATGTTGATTGTTTGGTTGATGTGATAAGTGATCATCGTTTGAGTAACTCAAAATGTTTTCTTGGTGTCTGTTTGCGATTGTGTATGTACAAAGTGTTGCCATGTTTTTGATTGATTTTTGATGTTTTATCATGTTTTTGGATTTTGTGAGTGTTTTTTAATTTTTTTGGTATTTTGTGAGACAATTTTGAATGTTTTTGAATTTTGTGAGACAATTTTGAATGTTTTTGGTGTTTGTGTGAGATTCTGCGAGAAGCGAGAACCGAGCCAAGATCTGATGTCGGTCGTAGATCACATGCAACTCCTCACGCAATAGATGATCAAAGATCAAAATAGCTGAATGAAGAATTTTGATATGAGAGAGAAATAGAGACAAAGAAGAGAATTTGGAGAAGACTCTCACCGAGCTATCACTTCAGTTACTTGACTAGTGAAGGTGAGAGTATAGTGACTATTATATAGAAAAATATAAGCATATACATCCAAGGGGTGCATTAAATCCTATTCCCCATAAAAAGTGGGAGGTTTTACCTTCTTGGTAAATGCCAAAACATGTGGCATAACCTCCTTACATGAAGACAAAAAAGGAGTTGAGAAAGTTGGCACATAAGGCCAAAAGAGGGTGTGAAACCCAACTACCCCATAACCCACTTAGGAAATGACAAAATAGTGGTTATGAGAGGTGGCACAACAAGCCAAAAGAAGGTGTGTAACTCAACTACCTATGTGAAGTGGAGAGTTACACATGTAGCTGAAGTATTTTGCCACGTGTCCTCATATAAACCACTCCTATTAACCTAAGCAAGCTTAAATAATATATGTGTAGGAAAAAATAAATACCCGCTAACATAAGGAAAATAAAAAACCTACACTAACACCCCCACTTAAGTGTAGCTTAGGTGGGTGAAAATATGGGTCCCGGCAAATGCAACCATGTTAGGTACCCATGCACATAGATAGCCCCCCCAAAAGAAGAAGCCCACCATAAGAGGAATAGCCCCCCCTAAATAAGGTGAGAAAGAAAGAAAGAAAGAAGGACTAAGAAGTCCCTCTTGAAGTAGACACCTGTCATATCCCAAGCAAAGATCGCAAATGAAGGAACTTGCTTTCGATGAAGGGTTTGGTGAAGATGTCCGCAGTTTGCTCCATTGTAGAAGAATACTTAAGATCAATGATGCCTTCCTAAATGAGCTCCCGAATATAGTGCATATGTATCTCAATGTGTTTCATCCTCTGGTGATGAACTGGATTTCTTGAGATCTGTATAGCACTTTGATTATCACAAAAGATGATAGTAGGCTTCCTAACTAGAATACCAAAATCAGTGAGAATATTCTGAAGCCAAATAGCCTCAATGGTGGCATTAAGTGCCCCTCGATACTCAGCCTCTATTGATGAAAGAGAAATTGTAGACTGCTTCTTACTCGACCAACAAACTGGACCAGAACTAAGTGAGAAGCAATGCCCTAAAGTGGATTTGTGATCCTGAGAATCACCCACCCAATCTGAATCCATATATCCCACCAAGTCAATATCCATGCCTGCTGCATACTGACATAATTGTGAGTACCCTAAATGTAGTGGAGAATCCGCTTAGCTACTTTCCAATGCAACTCATGTGGCTCCTGCATGAATCTAGAGACCATGCCCACCGCATAAGAAATGTTAGGTCTCGTATGAGTCAAGTAGATGAGGCTCCCAACAATTTGCTGATATAAAGTGCTATCAACCAAGGGTGAAGAGCACTTAGCCTCAAGTTTGACCCTAGACAAAAAAGGAGTAGGTGCAGGCTTACAATCAGCCATGCAAAACCTAGAGAGCATATCAAGTGCATAATTGGGTTGTCCAAGGAAGATGCCTAAAGAAGATTGAGTAATCTCAATTCCCACGAAGTAATGTAGAAGACCCAAGTCTAACATCAGAAATCTATCATGTAGAGCAGTTTTCACTACCTTGATGGTGGATGAGTGACTCGCTATGATCAACAAGTCATCAACATAGAGAACTAGAAATGTGAGAGTATCATCCTGGTGCAAAATGTAGATGTTTGGATCAGAATGGCATCGATTAAAATAAACTATTAGAAGGAAGGAGTCCATCTTGGCATACCAAGCTCGAAGAGCTTGTTTGAGGCCAAAGAGAGACTTTCAAAGTTGACACACAAGTGAAGGATCTTGAACAAACCCTTGTGGCTGCTCCATGTAGATTTCCTCCTGAAGGTCACCATGAAGAAATGTACTCTTGACATCCATCTGATGAACTTCCCAATGATGGGTTGCAGCAATAGAAAGGACAAGCTAGATGGAATTCATCTTAGCAACTAGAGCAAAAGTCTCAGAGTAATCAACCCCTAGAACTTGGGAAAAGCCTTTTTCTACCAAGTGAGCCTTATACTTATTAACTGACCCATCTGCTGCAAATTTTGTTTGATAGATCCACTTGCATCGAAAAATTTTCCTTCCCTTAGGAAGAGGAACTAAATCCCATGTGTGATTCCTTTCCAAGCAATTAAACTCTTTTTGAATTGCAACATCCCATTCGGGAACACTTGTAGCTTCTCGAAAAGACTGTGGATCAGAAGCTGAAGCAATGAAGAGATGTGGAGCTTGCTAAAATTGTGACCTAGTTCTTCTAGAATCTGATGGATCACCAAGCCAATCTCCTGCTGACTCAAAATTTTGTTGAGCCCAAAGAGGCACTGAAGCTGGAGAGTCTAGAGGAGAATCATCAACCTCTAATGGATGACTATGAGAAGAATGTGAATCCTCACCATCATTGTCACCATCTGAAGTGGAGGAAGAAGACTCCTCAATAGGATTAGGAGGATTAAGATCCTTAGAAGAACCGTCATCATCGTGAAATGTCTCCAATGTGATAGTGGATGGAGAAGTGGTATGAGAAGAAATAGAAGAACTCTCCTCAAAATGAACACTCCTCTCAATGAAGAACTCATGTGTAGAGTGATGGAGAAGTTTATACCCTTTGACATCATCTAGATACCCAACAAATATGCAAAGCTTTCTCTACAGATCCATAGCCTTGTGTTTCTCTGCTGGAATGTGGGCCCATGCAAGAGAACCAAACACTCTGAAATGCTTAACTGTAGGTTTCCGACCGGTCCAAGCTTGAAAAGGAGTTACCCCCTTCATAGCTTTATGAGGAACTTGGTTCTGGATGTAACATGCACAATTGATGGCCTCTGCCCAATACTGATGTGCCAAAGACTTGGAGTGAATCATACAATTTACCATCTCCATAAAGGACCTATTCTTCCATTCTGTGACACCATTCTGTTGAGGACTATATGGAACTGTGTGCTGCATGTTGATACCTTCTGAAGCACAAAATTGTTCAAACTAATTATTAACATATTCACCCCCATTATCTGTATGTAGAATCTTGATGAACCTTTCAGATTGTTTCTCTGCAAAAGCTTTGAAATCTAGAAAATTCTCAAATACCTCAGACTTTTGTTTGAGAAAGTAAACCCATGTAAATCTGGAAAAGTCATCAATAAATGTTAAGACATATCTAGCCCTGTTGAAAGATGGCTGTGGAAATGGTCCTGCCAAATCACTATGTACCAACTCCAATAGCTGTGGAGCTCTCCATGCTTTGCTTTTATCATACTTCTCCTCAGGATGCTTACCAAGAATACATCCCTAGCAAACTCCATCAAAAAATTGAATAGAAGGCAACCCTGAAACCATGTTCTGTTTACTGGGTTGTTGCAAGTAGCGATAGTTCAAGTGGCCAAATCGTTGATGCCACAAACAACTAATCTCATCTACATGAGTGAGTAAAAATATCGAAGGAGAGTCAAGAACAAAGTGAGAAAACTTATATAATCTGGATTGATGATCTACTTTTCCCACAGCAATAGTAGACCCATTATGCATTTCATTGATTACCACTATATCTAGTGTGAACTCAACTCGCTTGCTAGAACCAGTGTGAGTGATCTGATAAATAGATAGGAGTTTAGTTGATAAAGATGGAACACAAAGGACATCCTTAAATGTTCCTTTGCCCACATCAACAAACCCTCTCCCATGCACTTCAATAGGAGTGTCATCACCCATTAGTATGGAAGGCATAGAACATGGCTCTAAAGAGGTGAAATCATCTTTTGAAGAAGCCATGTGGTGCGAAACACCCGAGTCAATTATCCAAGAATTGGTTTGTGAAGCAACAACAACTAGGGCCTTACCCTTTCCTTTCCCTTTACTCTTATCTATATCCTTAGAAGATCCTTCTGATGAACTCTGTTTGACTAAATCAAGCACCTTGATATTATTCTTTTCAAGAAGATTTGAAAGGTGATCAATTTGTTTCTTTAAACACTTATGTTCATCATGACTAGGCCTCTTACAATAAGAACACTTGACCTTCTCCTTCTTAGGTTGTTCACCTCTTGATGAAGAGGTTTGATTATCTTCTTTTGAAGTAGCAGATTTCTGATCTTTTTTCTTCTCTCCTTGGTTCTTTTGTTTCTTATCTTGCTTACTAGACCCTTTTTGTTCTTTTGTGCCTTGATTTACAACTAAGGCATGTGACTTAGAGGGTTTTATTGTACCCATTTGAACCAATTTGTCTTGCTCCCTAGTGAGTTCTATAGCAAATTCATCCAGAGAAGGCATTTTGAATGTGGTACCTAGGGCACATTTTGTAGCATAGAATGTAGAAACAAACACTGAATAGTTAGGACCAAGCTTAGGAAAAATATTCAAGATCAGTTTCTTATCATCTTTCTTAGTTCCACACCATTCCAACTGCAATCTTACAGACTTAAGTTTAGTGAAGAAGTCCTGTATAGTATCAAAATTGGTTGGATTCAACCCTATGAGTTCATTATCTAACTGATGACCTCTTAGCTCATCCTGCTTACCAAAGAGGTTTTCCAAAGTGGTCCACACTACATTTGGTGTAGTGGCAGATTCAATGTGAAAAAGAAGGTCTGGAGAGACTGGCATACATAGAGTACCAAAAGCTTCATCACATTTATTAAACCATTTAATCTTTTCTGCAGCATCTTGAGGTTCGATTTCAAGTCCCATAGTAACACGATGATATTCATGTATATTCAGATATATTATCATCTTAGATTTTCATTCAAAATAATTATATGGTGTTAAAAGTGGAACTATAAATGCATCCATAATAGTAGAAAAGAATATTGCAAAGAATCAGGAAAAGTGCAAGAAAGAAATTACAAGAGACACCCCCCCTTTTCACTAGTCTCAGAAATCACCCCCCCCCCAAATATTACAAGGTTGGCACTTTATAATTAGTGCATTTACAAGGCTTTTTATCAGATTACAATTCTTTAAGAAACCAATAGAGATTTTAAATACAAATAATTTGAGACAAGATCTGAAACAAATTAGCCTTATAACTGCTTAATTTATCTCAATACCTTTCCAACAACTATTAGTTTTTTAAAAATAGAGTTGTGAGGAGAAAGATATGACCAGTTGAAGAGAAAAAGAAGTAGCTGATACAACCTTTAATATCTGATAGAAAAAGGCAAAAAAATTCAATTAGACCTGCAATAATGGAGAGTGCTCATTTCTAGCTTTCTGTCAAGTATTTGTTTGCAAAAATCTGACACCCGAGGCAAAAGTTGTGCAACTTTTAAGAAATGTTGCTGAATTTCCCTGATAGAAAAATGGCTTAGGCCCTATTCAAGCTCAATTTATGAAACATTTATTAATTTTCTAGAAATACCATCCAAAACCCAAAAGTTTTTCGATGCTAGTAAGAAAACCTAAAAATCATTTTTTCTGAAAGTGAACAAAAGTTTGAACACTAAAGCCAAAATAAAAATATCTCCAGTAAAAAAAATTTACTTTGATTTTTTACTATGTCCTCCAAACTCTGATTTTGGTGAAGTAAAAGTCAATTTTGACTTTATCAAGCCTTATGGACACTCTAGAAATTCTTATTAAGCTTCCAATATTACCACAAAACTGCAATCACCCAGATCTTACAAGAACACATACATGTAAACCAGATTTAACTAGAAGTTATTTTCCTTTAAACTATTTTGATTCTCTAGATCACACGAGAATGCAGGAGAAGAGCATACTTAGTTTTTAAGGAAAATATTAGCTATATAAAAGTCTCAAATCCCTCAAATAAATCAAAAAAAAGCAATGAGCTATACCAGACAATAAGCTCTGATACCATGTGAGATTCTGCGAGAAGCGAAAACCGAGCCAAGATCTAATGTCAGTCGTAGATCACATGCAACTCCTCACGCAATAGATGATGAAAGATCAAAATAGCTGAATGAAGATAATTTTGATATGAAAGAGAAATAGAGACAAAGAAGAGAATTTGGAGAAGACTCTCATCAAGCTATCACTTCACTTACTTGACTAGTGAAGGTGAAAGTATAGTGCTTATTATATAGAAAAATATAAGCATATACATCCAAGGGGTGCATTAACTCCTATTCCCCATAAAAAGTGGGAGGTTTTACCTTCTTGGTAAATGCCAAAACATGTGGCATAACCTCCTTACATGAAGACAAAAAAGGAGTTGAGAAAGTTGGCACATAAGGCCAAAAGAGGGTGTGAAACCCAACTACCCCTTAACCCACTTAGGAAATGACAAAATAGTGGTTATGAGAGGTGGCACAACAAGCCAAAAGAGGGTGTGTAACTCAACTACCCATGTGAGGTGGAGAGTTACACATGTAGCTGAATTATTTCACCATGTGTCCTCATATAAACCACTCCTATTAACCTAAGCAAGCTTAAATAATATATGTGTAGGAAAAAATAAATACCCCCTAACATAAGGAAAATAAAAAACCTACACTAACAGTTTGTGTGAGATAGTTTTGAATGAAGAACTCAATGAATCATAGGTAATTCAAAATACATTTCCATCAATAGGTTAAGGGCATTGCCCCCAATTTAGACATGACTATGAAAAAGTGGGATGCAAGATGCATGAAGTACTATCCTTGATTGGAGATCAATAGCAAGCTATGGTTTTGACTGATGGATGTGTGGATGCAATGAATGTGATCACAACAAGTCTAAAAGACAATGGAGCCATAGCCTTTATGAGTGGCACCTATTTGCCAGGTTTTCACCATCGTAGTTACCCAAGGTGCCACCGGAGTGGTTGTTCACCGTTTGGATGCATGACTTTTCTTTACTATTTTGATATTTTTGTTTTTTCTTCAGGACATTTATTTGAATGTTTTTGGTATTTTTCTGATATGTATGGGAGCCTGATTCTCTGTATAGCTTATGTATAAAACCATTTGAGGTGCATGTTGTTGATTGGATCTGCTAGCAGTTCTCCTTCTAAAGTAGCCAATTGATATGCCACAGACCTAAATACAGTAGTGATAACATAAGGAAAATAAAAAACCTACACTAACAGTTTGTGTGAGACAGTTTTGAATGAAGAACTCAATGAATCATAGGTAATGCAAAATCCATTTCCATCAATAGGTTAAGGGCATTGCCCCCAATTTAGACATGACTATGAAAAAGTGGGATGCAAGATGCATGAAGTACTATCCTTGATTGCAGATCAATAGCAAGCTATGGTTTTGATTGATGGATGTGTGGATGCAATGAATGTGATCGCAACAAGTCTAAAAGAAAATGGAGCCATAGCCTTTATGAGTGGCACCTATTTGCCAGGTTTTCACCATCGCAGTTACCCAAGGTGCCACCAGAGTGGTTGTTCACCATTTGGATGCATGACTTTTCTTTACTATTTTGATTTTTTTGTTTTTTCTTCAGGACATTTATTTGAATGTTTTTGGTGTTTTTTTGATATGTATGGGAGCCTGATTCTCTGTACAGCTTATGTATAAAACCATTCGAGGTGCATATTGTTGATTGGATCTGCTAGCAGTTCTCCTTCTAAAGTAGCCAATTGATATGCCGCAGACCTAAATATAGTAGTGATAACATATGGACCCAGCTAGTTTGATTCAAACTTTCCCTAATGTTCTCTATTGGGTTGGTTACAAGGATTCTCTCTTAGAACAAGATCACCTACCTCAAATGTACGAGGTCTAACTCGATGATTGAAGATTCTTCTCATGTGCTATTGATATTCTTTGAGGTGATTGTATGCAACTTGTCATTTCTCATCAAGTAGTTCCAAATCTTAAATATGGAATACTTTGCATGCTTCATCATCTATCAGATTATGCAAAGAACCTAGTAGAGATGGTATCTCAACCTCAATAGGAAGGATGGCTTATGCGCCATAGACCAGTGAGTAGGGAGTTGTGCCTATAGTGGTTCGAATGCTAGTTTGATACACGCATAGTGCTAGATTTAATTGAACATGCCAATCACGACCGACATCATTGACTGCCTTCTTGAAGATTCTCAATATGTTTTTATTTGATGCCTCGACCTGACCATTTCCTTGTGGGTAAAAGGGAGTGGAAAAGTGGTGTTGGATGTGAAACTTCTCATAGAGTTCACAGACATCCTGATTTATGAATGGAAGCCCATTATCTATGATGATGGACATGGGTACACCATACCGGCAGATGATGTAATTAAGGATGAATGAGGTGATATGCTTGCCGGTGACTTGGGTAAGTGGAACAGCTTCGATTCACTTTGTGAAGTATTCGGTAGCGGTAATGATGAATTTATGGTTGTTGGATGAAGATGGATGAATTTTACCCACAAGGTCAAGTCCCCATTAACAAAAGGGCCATGGTGTTGTGATTGGTTATAATTCCTGTGCTGGTGCACATATCAAGTCTTCATGAATTTGGCACTTGTTGCATTTTCTAACAAAGTAGTAGGAGTCTTTTTCCATAGATGGCCAATAGTATCCAGTGCATATGATCTTCTTTGCTAGTGATAGACCTCTTGCATGAGTTCCACAAATTCCTTCATGTACCTCTTCCAAGGCCTTTGTTATCTCATCCTATCCCAGACATCGAAGGATAGCACCATCAAGACTACGTCGGTATAGGGTTTCAACAATAATGCTATATTGAGCGGTTTGACGAATGAAGGTTTTACATTGGTTATTCAATTGGTTAGGAGGAAGTGTGTGATCATGGAGGTAGGTGTAGAACTCACTATACCATGGGGATTCGGAACCAATAAGGTGACATATCATCTCAGATTCGGGGATATCATAAGTGGGAATCCAAAGCTGTTCAACCAAGAACTCATAGCGTGTTGAATTCTGTGGAATATCTAGGAGAGATGCAATGGTAGCCATAGTGTTAGCAACTCAATTCTGATCTCTGGGTATCTTCTCAAAGGTGATAGTAGTGAATGATGCCTTTAAATTATCCACCATTTTCTTGTATGGCATGAGTTTATCATCCTTGGTCTGATATTCATTAGTTACTTGTCAGATGACCAGTTGGGAGTCACCATATATCTGTAGCTCTTTCAATTTCCATTGTATGACTAGTCTAAGTCTTGTGATCAGGGTCTCATATTTTGCTATGTTGTTCGTGCATGGAAATGTGAATTTGTAATACTTCGGGATGATGTCCCCTTGAGGTGTGATAAATAGAATTCCTAGCCCCGAGCCATGCCTTATATATGAACCATCAAAGTATAGTTTCCATGGTTGTGTTGCTATGAGCATGAATATCTCTTCGTCTAGAAAATTGGAAATGAGAGGATGATCACCTATGAGGGGAGCATCGGCCAACTGATCTGTAATAACTTGACCCTTGATAGCCTTACGGTCCACATACTTGATGTCAAATTCACTTAGATTCATCACCCATTTGGCCAAGCAGCCTGTCAATGCTGCTTTGCTGAGTAAGTACTTTAGTGGATCGATCTTCGCAATGAGTTTTACTTTATGAGTTAATAGGAAGTGCCTCAATTTAGTAGCTGCCAAGATTACTGCGAGGCAAGCTTACTCAATAGGTGTGTAATTGCGTTCATAGCCAACCAGTGTGCGAGAGATGTAGTAAACAACACACTCTTTTCCTTCTGCATTGTGTTGAGCCAGTAGTACTCCCAATGTTGTATTTGTTGCTAAAATATAGAGCAGTAGAGGTTTATTCGGATCTGGTGGGATTAGCAATGGTGTATTCATGAGATAGTCTTTAAGCATCTAGAATGCTTGCTTGCATCTGGCATCCCATTGAAAGTCGATGTATTTGTGTAGCAGGTGTGTAAAGGGATGACACTTATCTGCCAGTTGGGCAATGAATCTTTGGGTGGATTGTAGCTGCCCTTGTAATGTCCTTAATTGACTAATATTCTTTGGAGGTGGCATGTCCATGATTGCTTTGACCTTTGTTGGATCGACCTCAATGCCTTTTCTTGAGACAATGTATCCTAGAAGTTTCCTTGAGGTTACTCCAAAGACACATTTCTTTAGGTTGAGTCGAACATGATACTATTCTAGTCAATCAAATATTTTCTCCAATATTTCCAGATGACCTTCTCTTGTTAGTGATTTTTCTAGTGTGTCATCAACATAATCTTCCATTATAGTATGCATCATATCATGGAAGATGGTGGTCATTACTCGTTGGTAGGTTGCTCCTACATTCTTTAGACCAAAAGGCATTACATTCCAGCTATATGTTCCACATGGACATGTGAAGGCTGTCTTATGTTGATCCTTTGGTGTGATTTTTATCTGGTTGTACCCTAAAAAACCATCCATGAGTGAAAGAATGACATGTCCTACTGTTAGGTCCACTATTATGTTGATCTTGGGTAGGGGAAAGTCATCTTTAGGACATGCCTTGTTCAAATCTCTGACGTTAGTATAGATATGGATGCCCCCATTTGGTTTCCTAATAGGAACAATATTGGAGATCCAATTTGCATAATCAATTGGTCTAATGAAACTGTAAAGCGGAAAATCAAACCCTAGGTGTTCCCCCCACTCCAAGGAGAGAGAAAGGAGGTCACTAGGATTGGCGGTTTTCACTTAGGAGAGACTTTACATTCAAAAGAGGGGTTGAAACTCACAAGATCCAATCCCACACAATGCAAGACTGGATTCTAAATGAGTTTCAAGGGTTGAGACAACAAGGCTTCCCTCTTTTGTAAAGAATGTAGATAGAAGGATTGAACTAGGAGTGTAGGTGAAAGTAAGAAAGATTTGTTTGCAAACAGAAATAGAAACATGGGATGAAGCTACGGACCTGGAATTAGCAGTAAAATGTTGAGACGATGATGTCCTGCAAATTTGACCAAAAGTTGATGGGATGATGGCGCCTGGCGTGCACACGGTCCTCCAAAAAATCCGCGAAACGAAGGGGGATCTATTCGTCTCTACACAAGGGTTCCAGATCTTCAATTATAGCTCCGTACCTACAACCTACACATAGAAAAGAGAGGATGAATGGGGGGTTAGGGATTAGGGGTTTGCCCTTAGGTCAAACCCTGGTTTTGGAATTAACCAAGAAATGAGAATGTTGTAAATGTAAATGTTTGTAATGTAAACAAGTATTGATACCTTGTTGTAAGAATGTTTGTATTCTTACATGCGAAGGTGTAATGTTGTTGTATGTTGTATGTTGTAAGTTGTATGTGATCTCCTCTTCAATGGTTGAATCCTTGTCTTGAATGCAACACTTAGCCTTGAATGGAGACTTAGAATGCTCAATTGCTTGAAGGAATGCTTGAATGCTTGAATGTTTGGATTTTTTCCTAGCGCTTCCGCCTCTTGTACACATATGTCCTTCCTCCTCAAAATGGGAGAGGAAATGTAGTTTATATACTTGTCAATTAGGGTTAAAAGACTGATTTTTCCGACCTTGGGCCGACCTAGAAAGATTATTTTCCAAATTACAAACTTGAAGACCCGATGCCCCATAAGAGACCGGGCCCAAAATAGGGCCAAGGACCAGGGTGCTAAGCGCCATGGTCCTGAAGGACCAGGGTGCTAAGCGCCATGGTCCTGAAGGACCAGGGCATTGGGTGCCATGGTCCCACCTCCCGGGACAGCAGGGTGCAAGGAAGGATCAGGCCAAGGTGCAGAAATATGCAGTTTTTGATGCCGTAAACAGGTTTCGGGGTCTCCATTTAGGTTCAGTGTTGCGTTGCCATTGTGAAGACCCAAATGCAGTCGAAATTGCAAGTGTCACAATTTTAGGATGCTACATTTAGCCCCCACTTTAGCGAGAGTATAAGCATACGCCCATACTTTCAGTAAAGTACAAGGAAACAACATTGAAAGGCCTTCACCACGTCAAGGAGGCAAGATACACCAAGCCCCCAGTGGACTAAGGATCTTACAACTTCAATTGACAAAGTAAAAGGGAAGATCATGCGGGAGAACCATGACTGTCAGTAGTAAGGTTCCCTCACTATGAGTCATGTAAGAAAAATACTAAAAATTTTCAAGGCAAGGCTAAGTTCGCCAAGAAATTTTCAAGTATCCTGAAGGGATATGGATGGGGTGTATGCCCCCCTACGTTAAAGCGATCGTACATGCCTCATCGGGGGTGATTGATTTAAGGTAGTGATACACATAAGAAATGAGAAGGGAAAGGAGCACGTTATCGCAAAGATTTAGCCCCCAAGTGTGAGATAAACCCAAGGATAATAGACACAAAACACAAAGCACGAGGTGACTTCACTTTCCTCAGGGTCAATATGCTGTATGATAATTCATGTATATCATATGTATGTATGCATAATTGTTCTTCATTCCCCAATCAAGGAAGGTCACCTAGAAGAAGGGAACACATGTGTCTTTTGAGTCAACATGAGAGAGACCAAAAGAGATCTCAATGCTTTGCATCATCCTCAAGTAGACAACACTAAGGACAACAAATAGAAGAATGAGAATAACACATAGAAGAAGTAACAAAAGAAAGAGAGGAGGAGAGAGTCTTCTATGTTAATGAAACTAGTCTAGCACATCATCCACCCCCCGATCTTGCTGATCAATATTTCAGGAAGGCAGGAAACACGCTAGAGGAGGAACATCCAACACAGTAGATGGAGCTATCACAAGATCCAAACAAGGGCTATTTTCATGTTCCAAGCCATGTTGTTCTTGTCTAGGAGCTAGGATAAGTGCTTTAGAAAATTCGTTAGATAAATGGTTATCAACATCAACATATTCATATTCACTATCAAAAGAAAGAGAAGTAACATTTTCATCATGAATAACATATTCATCTGTATCATCATCAAGATTTATGAAAATAGGATCTTTAACTCGCATAGGATCAAAATCATCATGTATCTTATGTTTAGGAGATTTTGGCTCAATTTCCGGCTGAGGAGAAAATGGAATAATGTTGTTTGAAGGTGTTTTTGGAGATTACAAAGTTTGAGAAGTAGCTGCACAAGCTCTAAGATGACGCTTTCATCGGCGTTCACGCACAGAATGATTTCATCTAGTCTTAGTAGGAAGTTGAGAAGATTGAGGAGGAGGAATGTTCTCATCCTTATCACTTGGGTATTTAGGTTGTGGTCTCTTAGGTTGGATAATAGGAGAAGAGGAAGGTCTCTTCTCTCGATAAGAGGAAGGAGGTGGAACTACTCCATATAAAGGAGGAATATCTAGTTTAGGAAGGAGACCAAGTCCATCATGATGAAGAGGTATAGGTCTACTTTTAGAAAGTTTATTAGACATAGACATAGTCACATCCATAGGAATGGGTTGGGAATCTTCTTGAGGAAAGACATTAGTTTTATCTTTCAAAGGAAGAACTTCCTTCTCAAGAATGATAGGAATATCAAGTTTGGGTGTTCTAGGTTCACTTAGAGATAGGATCATATCTGTTTTCCACTTTTGATAAGATTTGAAAAGATGATCACTTCGCAGTGGAAGAGATTGGAATTGTTTAGGCCAAAAATAATCAATAGGAATGCTAGAAGTTCTTTCAGTGGGTTTAAAAAGACTATGATTGACAGTAACAACTTCACCATTATGGGAAAATTTCAAACACTTGTGAATAGGAGAAGCAATAGCTTTCATTGAAGATAGCCAAGGATAGCCTAGCTTCACACAAAATTGTTCAGATGATGGAATAATAGCAAGGTTCACATCAAGGGATTTATTATGAACTTCAATAGGTAATGTAATAGAACCAATTGCAGGAGAAGAAAATGCATCAAATAATTTCACAACCACATTTGTTTCATCATAGATCACTTAATTTAATTGCAAAGTAAAAAGAAATTCTTCAGAAATAACATTAATCATGCAAGAAGGATCAATAAGCACTCCACGACAAGGTGTATTCTTGACTTTTGCAACTATATATAAAGTACCATCAGGTGCCCTGATAGTTTCACTGGAATCAAATGTGATGGAAGGTTCTTTAGGGAGTTTCTGCTGCTCTACAAAGTTAATCACATTCAGAGTCATAGACACAAGACCATCAGATGAGAAAGAGGAATCATTAGTCTCAATCACATTAGAGGTATGAGAAGGTAATGGATTAGTAAAAATCTTAAGATTTTGGTTAGGAGGAGCTACAGACGTGTTGCCTTTATCATTCACACCAAAAACAGAGATAGTATTATTATCAATCAAATCTTGAATTTTACCCTTTAAAGCAAAACATTTTTTAGTATCATGCCCAAGTTGACGATGAAATTGACAAAAAGATTTGTTATCAAAATAGGGTGAATTAATCTTTGCAGGATCTATTTGCTTTATAGGAGGGAGAGTAAGCACATTTTGTTCCAATAACTTATTCATAATACTATGCAATGATTCATTCAAAGGAGTAAACTTTCTTTCTTTCTTGAAAAACTTAGAAATAGGAGGCACACCTGATGCTGCATTCACATTGTTGTTGATGATGTTTTCATTGAACTTAACGAACTCTCTGTTCGGTTTAAACTTCCCAAATGGTTGTTGACTACTATCACCCTTATCACTCGGAGCCATAAGATTTGCTTGTTCCATTTGACTCATAGTCAGTTGATAATTGTGAAGAGTTGCACACAATTGTTGGAAAGAAGTAAACTTAGAAAACAAAAGTTTTTCTCTAATATCTTTTTGTAAATTAGAAATAAAGATTCTTTGAATATCATTGTCAGGCACTAGAAAAGAAATTTGAGCATACAAATGCTTATATCTACCAATGAAATCAGTCACTTTTTCTTTAACACCTTGTTTACAATGCATTAAATCAATCAAAGTAAGTTTAGGACCTATATTGTTTTGAAATTGTTGAATAAAAGCATTTGCAAGTTGTTGGAAAGAAGTAATAGAATAGGAAGGCAACGAGCAATACCATTGTAGAGCCTTATCTCTTAATGTCCTAGTAAACAGTTTTGCAAGCAACCTTTGGTCATGAGCAAAATCAGTACATATTGTTTGAAAGGTGTTAACATGTGTTAGAGGATCACCTTTACCATTATAAAGCTCCAACTGTGGGATTTCAACATGCTTAGGGGGGATAGCTCGAACAATGTCAAGAGAAAGTGGGCTCGCAACATCAAATGTGGGCACACTAAACTTAGATTGATTCATAGAGGCAATTTGTTGTTGTAAAGAAGAGACAGTTTGTGCAAGATTGTTAATGGTCGCTTCAGTCGAAGAGTTCATATTAGACATATTAGATTGTGATGGAGGTATTATGTTATTGAAAGAAGGTATGGATTGAGAGTAAGGTGGCGGGACACTATGATGGTTAGTCATAGGAGATGATTGGAAAAGAGGAGCACTACAAGGAGGAATGGAATGATTAAATGAATTGCCCCCTTGCACCATGTTCATTTGTGAAGATGTAATAGGGACACTTATTGAAGGAATGAATGAAGAAGCCAGATTGAATGAAGGAAGAGGGTTAATTGATGAGGAAGGATTGCCCCCATGACTGGTGATCATAGGTGGAATGTCTTGTATTGAAGTGGTCATTATGTTTGATGTAAAAGTAGGTATACTAGCAATAGAAGTTGTCAAAGGAATAGAATGATTGACTTGAGTAGGAGGTTGTGTATAACCTAAAATTTTGGCACAACTCTTCATAGGCATCACATTTGAATCCACGATGTGTGCAATACCATGAAAAATATCAATTCCATTCTTATCACTTTGAACCATACATTTTAGACCCTCAATTAATGAAAGAGCTTGACTATCGGGGTATTCTTGAGACATCCATTGCTGAAAATCATCAAATTGGTTATCCAATTTCGAAAGTTGTTCTACAGAAACCTCATGGAGAGCTTCTTCATCATTAGGAGGATTAGAGGAATTACCTGTGTCCTCATTAAAAAGGCCATTCAAATTAGGTTCCATCTCCTCGGTAATTAAACCTTGGAAAGAATTAATTCTAAGGCTTCGTCTAACGGGAATAGTGTAAGTAGGGCTTATTGTTGTAAAACTCATGCACTAGAGAGAGAGAGAAGATTTTGAATTTATTTTCAAATTTAGAGGTAGTAAATTTCAATAAAATCAACCAATCTCCTAGATTTAAGCTGTTAAATGCAATCACGACAATCTCCCAAAATTTTGAGAAAAATGTCAGGGACCGTGGTGAACAGAGTGCACACGGTCCTCGCAACTTTTTTCAAAATTTTCAGGGATGAAAGTTATGATGATTTTAAAGCTAATCTGAAAAAATTGAGTGATTTTATGATCTGTAGATAGGCCAAATTAAAGTTGCAATCTCAAAATTGAACCCTACCAAGATTGTTGAAAAATGCAAAATTTGAATTTTGAAAAAAAGAGGGAAACTAAAATTTTGAATTTTATGATTTTAGAGGGAATACTAAAAGCAATGCAAGCTTTGAAATTTAAAATTTGACTCAATTTCATGCAAAATTCAATTTTGAAAGTGGAAATCGAGGTTGTTGCAATTAAACACTTAATTTCAAAAGTCACAAATTGCAAAAAATTGAATAAAGCACTGAAACTTTGAATGAATGCCAACACACATTTCGGATTTAGGACAGTAAGAACACAATTTTGACACAAAATTTCAATTTCAACAAATTTTGAATGATTAGGAGCCTTAATCCAAGCAATCACTAGACCAATTTTGACTTTAATTTTGAAAGTGTTAGAATTGATGAAATCAGCCAAGATTCTGGATTTTAGCAGAAAAATATAGTAAGATCGAGCTCCCGAAATTTTGGAAAAAATGTCGAGGACAATGGCGCTCGGGATGCACATGGTCCTCGCAACTTTTTTCCAAATTTTCAGGGATGAAAGATATTATGATTTTGTTGCGGAATCCAAAGTTATAGCCGATTTGGAGGTGTTTTGATCAGTGAAATTATCAGTCAAAGGTTGAATCAAGAGGGTTTAAAAATTAGGGTTTTGACACTTAACCACTTAATTTTCAAAATTAAAGCACAAATATGAATTGATAATTTGCAATAGAAGGGTAGATCTGAAACAAGCATTAACCATTAAACATTTCACAAGCTCAATTACTAAAAAGAAAATTTAGGGTTTATATGCAATTAACCTCTAAAATTTACAAAAGATCAAACATGGAAATGTAATTAAGGAAGCAAATTTTTTAGATCTAACCATGAATAATCAGAATTAGGATGTTCACGTCAAGTTCACCAAAATGTAAAGCGAAAAATTGAACCCTAGGTGTTCCCGCCACTCCAAGGAGAGAGAAAGGAGGTCACTAGGATTGGCGGTTTTCACTTAGGAGAGACTTTACATTCAAAAGAGGGGTTGAAACCCACAAGATCCAATCCCACACAATGCAAGACTAGATTCTAAATGAGTTTCAAGGGTTGAGACAGCAAGGCTACCCTCTTTTGTAAAGAATGTAGATAGAAGGATTGAACTAGGAGTGTAGGTGAAAGTAAGAAAGATTCGTTTGCAGACAGAAATAGAAACATGGGATGAAGCTGCGGACCTGGAATTAGCAGTAAAATGTCGAGACAATGTTGTCCTGCAAATTTGAGCGAAAGTTGACGGGACAATGGCGCCTGGTGTGCACACGGTCCTCCGAAAAATCCTCGAAACGAAGGGGGATCTGTTCGTCTCTGCACAAGGGTTCCAGATCTTCAATTACAGCCACGTACCTGCAACCTACACATAGAAAAGAGAGGACGAATGGGGGGTTAGGGATTAGGGGTTTGCCCTTAGGTCAAACCCCAGTTTTGGAATTAACCAAAAAATGAGAATGCTGTAAATGTAAATGTTTGTAATGTAAACAAGTACTGATACCTTGTTGTAAGAATGTTTGTATTCTTACATGCGAAGGTGTAATGTTGTTGTATGTTGTATGTTGTAAGTTGTATGTGATCTCCTCTTCAATGGTTGAATCCTTGTCTTGAATGCAACAGTTAGCCTTGAATGGAGACTTAGAATGCTCAATTGCTTGAAGGAATGCTTGAATGCTTGAATGTTTGAATGTTTGCCTAGCGCTTCCGCCTCTTGTACACATATGTCCTTCCTCCTCAAAATGGGAGAGGAAATGTAGTTTATATACTTGTCAATTAGGGTTAAAAGACTGATTTTTTCGACCTTGGGCCAACCTAGAAAGATTATTTTCCAAATTGCAAACTTGAAGACCCGATGCCCCATAAGAGACCGGGCCCAAAATAGGGCCAGGGACCAAGGCGCTGGGCGCCATGGTCCTGAGGGACCAGGGCGCTGGGCGCCATGGTCCTGAAGGACCAGGGCATTGGTCGCCATGGTCCCACCTCCCAGGACAGCAGGGTGCAAGGAAGGATCAGGCCAAGGTGTAGAAATATGTTGTTTTTGATGCCGTAAATGGGTTTTGGGGTCTCCATTCAGGTTCAGTGTTGCATCGCCATCATGAAGACCCAAATGCAGTTGAAATTGCAAGTGTTGCAATTTTAGGATGCTACAGAAACCAACATCTAGGAGTTTCTTAAGTTCGGCTTTGACTAGTACTGCAATCTGAGGATGCATCTTGCAAAGTTTTTGCTTGACAGGTTTGGCTTCTTCTTTGACGGTGAGGTGATGCATGACTAAATCTAGATCAAGACCACGCATGTCTACATATGACCATGCAAAGTTAATCTGGTGCTTCTGAAAGAATTCAACAAACTTAGGTTGTTGCTCTAGAATTAAAAGAGATGCCAGATGTATGTGGTGAGGAGTTTTAGGAGTCCCTATGTTGTATTCTTTTGTCTCTTCAATAAGGATTGTTGATCATTTCTACTATGCACTAGAGGGGAGGATGTCAAAACTTTCATCCTCAGGCACCTCAGAGAGGTTTTCACCATTGGATATGCTCTTTCTTTTTATTTTTGTGGGATCAAATAGTGCCACAGTGTGGTTTTTGCTAGAAGATCCATGTTTTATTGTTATATTTTGCAGTTGAAAGGTTTGACATCTACCCCGAAGTATGCTACACTATTAAGTTCAATGAAAAATCCAGCTTTGTGATCCCCACTTGGTATGTTATCCTGTATTTCCAAAAATTCAATGATTGCCTCATCATTTTGGAAATGGTCAAGACATGGGGGATTAGGTTGGTTCCATTCGATGAGTTCAGGATGTTTAATAGGAATAACCTCATTGATCAGGTTAAGTTCATAAGAGGTGTTAGTGAGGGTCAAGACATTGTGGTGCAGGTCATTGATGGTACTCTCCCTGTCAGAGTCAGGCGTAGGATGTGATGTAGGGTCTGTGGAAGATGTTTCCAGTTCAAAAACCCAAGAGGTCTTTATCTGTGCTTCTCCATAAATAGGGATGTCTTTGCAAGGTAGAGGTAGTGATGTGTCTTCCTCATCTGAAGTATTAAGTTGGACAAAATCAAATTCCCACTCATGTGAGTCATTCTCTAAGTCACTTTCCAGTATCCAATTACTATACCATACTGGGATGTCATGTGAGTTAAACACTACAGGTGTGATCGGTTGATGTACCTTTGTAGATGAAATGATTGGTGTTGCAGGAAGGATTATGGGGATCAATGAATCCAATATGAGAAGTATTGGTAGTGTTGAATCTACTACTTTTGCTGAAATTGTTGGTGTTGTCGATACTGCTATGGGTTTTGATATAGTTGTTGTTGCTAATGGTGTTATTGATGTTATGGTTGTTGCTGATGGGGTTGTTGGTTTGATTGGTGGGATGATTGGTATTATGGATATTATTGCTAGGATGTTTAGCCTCAGTGGGGTAGTTGGTGTGGTTTTTGGTGCTACAGATATAATCAAAGGTGACCTCCTTAGAGTTTTAGGTTGATATAGAGGTTTGCTGGGTTTTCCTTTGAATCTGAGCTTAGGAAGAATCTCCTTTTGAAAGCCTAAGCCTGTGTTATCTTTGGGCTTTAATTCTGACTACAGTGGTTCATGTTGTCCTTGCTTGCAAGGTCCCAAAGCACTCTAACCATTAAATCCCATTCTTTGCATAATGAGAAGGCCTTTTCTATATTGATCTATGGGAAGCTTAGCTTGTGGGATGTTCGTGGTGATAGGATCTTTATAGATCCATTGCACTAAGTCCTCATCTCTAGTCTCTTCTTCTTGAGTCTTTCCAAGGATGAAAGGCATCAAAGTGCATGCTGTCTTGACTAGTAGTGCTTGAAGTAACTATTGAGGTGTACCATGAGTTCTAGGAGAAGTAGGCATTTGTCCAACACAAAAGAGTTGGCTTAAATTGTACTCCCCAAGACCTTCCTCTGCTATTTTCATCTTGAGCTTCTCTTGCCTAGGTATAGTGGTGTTTTAACTAGAAAGAAAGGCTGGACTAACGTATGAGGTGGATGGGATAGCTTCTCTATTGTTGAGAATGATAATCTCTGGTTGATGATTTATATTGTGACAATATGCAAAGGGATTTGCATCTCCCAAGATTATAATTTCTACACCATTATGAGGGAACTTGATACACTGATGGTAGGTGGATGGAACGGCTTGCATGGTGTGTATCCAAGGTCTTCCTAACAACAAATTGTTTGGCAGAGGAAGGTCCAAAACTTGACATATGATATGCTTCACCACTGGGCCCACTCAGATTGGTAGCACAATAGCTCCTTTGGATGAACACTTTGCATCATCATAGGCTTTGATTGTTATCTTCTTATGGAGATCTACTAATTATATTGCATATACCAATGTTGTGACCAATTATAGTGTACAAATATTCAAGCCTACTCCATTGTCGATCAAGACTCGCTTGATCCTATGTTGATTGATAAACCCTTCAATGTGGAGTGAGGCATTATGAGGTTGCTAGAATGATGTGTTGTCACTTTCAGAGAAAGTGAGACAAGGTGATGACCTTAGATTTCCAACCATGGCTTGGAACTGATCTGTATTTAGGTTTGTTGGAATTGATGCCTCTTGGAGAGCTTGATCCAAGATTATTTTGTGACATGGAGATAGGCACAATAGCTCTAAGATAGATATCAGTGCGGGAATTTTATCTAATTGGTCCACAAGGTTATACTACTCTAGGAAAGATGTGGTTCCTTGTGGAGCTTCTTTTATGGTGATCTTGCCACGACGTGTAACAACATTGCAGCTAGAGCTGGGATTTTTTATGGTAATAGCTGCAATCTGTTCACTGGCATCATATAGGTGATTCACAATGTAATAATAAGTGGCTTGCATATAATCATTGGTATCTGTGTCTCACCCTAAAGTGGAAGGACCCCTTTGATCTTGTGATGGAAGTGGATTTTTAAACATGAGATGATCATTGTTTGTTGTTTCTAGGTCGTGTCCTTTGATTTTGATCTCACCATAGTCAATAAGATCTTTCAATCTATGACAATTTCTTGTCTTATGCCTTTTTCCTTGATGGAAATCGCAATGTTCAGTATCCCTCCACCATGAAGGTTTGACTTGAGGTTCGTAATTTGATGTTTTTGGTATGATCACCAGATCTTGAGAAACCAATTGATGTAACACCATTTCAATGGGTTCCCCTAAGGGAGTGTATGTTCATTTTGGTTTAAAATTTTGCTAACGCTATCTAGGTTCCTCTTGAGGTACATAGCATCCTTGATTTGGTGGGGGAATAACTGTGTTTTTCTTGAGTGGGGGGTTTGGTCCCTCAAATTGGACCACGAGTTGTGCACTTTTGATAGTTCTAGCATCCACAACCACGTCATTGACGATGTTCTTGTTTTTATTCTAGAAGTTAGGTTTATCATTGTTGAATCATGGGCGAGGTGCATCTTTGGGTTCATTGTATATTTTGATAAGTCCCTTTTTGATGAGAGCCCTTTGACATTTTAAACCCTGTGTGATCATGTCATTGAAAGATTTTGTTCCTTTCATATCTAAATGAAATTCCATTTCTTCTTTCAAGTTGTAAATAAATATTTCCACTAGCTCTCTTTCAGGTAGCTGAAGGGAGCGTCTACTAGACATTTGTCGCCATCGTTGTAGGAAAGCTGAAAATAGCACCCCTAGTTTTTGTTTAGTGTTACATAGATCAGCCATGGTGATATCTCATTCAATGTTGTGTGAGTAATGTGCTAGGAACTTCTGAATAAGTTATTCAAATGTCCTAATGCCACCTGGTAGTCGGGAAAACCATGATGTGGTTTTTCCTCCCAAACTTTGGGGAAAAAGTCGCATTAGGTATGTGTCCTCGTATGCCACTTTGAGGCAAGTTGAATGGAATTCTCTAACATGATCATGAGGATCTCCTTTTCTTCTATACTTTTTGAAATTGGGTGTTTCAAACCCTCATGGAAAAGGTGCCATATGTAGATTCCTATCAAAGGGATAGGGACAAAGAGCATTAAGTGAAAACTGGTTAGTAATCACACCACTATGAAGCTATTGGGCAAGATTTTCAATTTTTTTTCGCAACATGTCCAATTCATTTGGAGGAGGAGGAGGTGGGGGATTACCTTGATGAAGGTTATATCTAATATGATCTCAACCTCTTTCATCCTCATTGCAACTTTGGTGTTTTGATGCTTTCCTTAGTTGTGCCACATCAAATTCAGAGGGTAGTTTGGCTCCTTCTTGAGCAAGTCTTAAAAAGTGAGCATCAGCATTGCTCCTGAGTATCTCATCAAAAAGTCTATTGAAGAGAGGGTTGTGTTGCACCCTTTCTATTGCTGCAGGAGTAGTACTTGGATTTTCATCATTTGTGTTTCCTCCAAGGGCTCCTTGGAATTCATTGAGATTTTCCTCCTCTTCTTCCTCAATTTCTTGTTGTCTAGACCTTGATATGGTTTGAGAAAATTTTCTTACAATTTTTTGTTGAAGTTTGATGAAAATGATGATGAGTTGGTGATGAAATGAAAGATTGATGTTTAGTGAAGTGTTTTGCATATGGATCTCTAACACTAAAGGTAGATGTTACCAAAAGTTCTTCCTTGAATTGCTTGTCATGTTTGGTTGAAAATGTTTGATGTGATAAGGTTTAGATAGATTTGAGATGTGTTACAGACCCAACTACCTAGTAATGAGAGGATTCACTCATAGACTAGATTTAACCTGCATAGAAATGCCTCATAGGATGAGTTTATCCTAGATATAGAGACACTTTAAAAAGTGATGTGTTGTGTTTGATTCAAGAAATATCGAAATAGAACTTAGGACAAAAACCTCTTGATGTTTTGAGAGTTGAAATGGATTGATGATGTGTGAATGGTGAGAATGGATGAAATATTAACTTCAATAGAAACTTTGTGTTACAAAAGGAACAAACTCTTCCTCTTCTTGTTTAGGGGTTGGTGGTTCTACCCTAGCTAAGTTATATGTGATACAAATATCTGGAAAGAAGGTAGGATTGATCTTGCCTCCCTTATTTTGATGATAACTCAAAGCTCTATATTGATTAAAAGCTCTATGGTTTAATGACTCTTGATCAAACTCATTTGATTTTCCTTGCAGGTATAGATGCATGTTATGTAAGAAGGTTCTATGAGAGACAAAGATTTGTCTATTTAGATAGAAGAATTTCCTCCTTTTGATAAAAGCCTTTGAGCTCAATGGTCTTTTCTTCAAGTTGATATGTTGATGAAGATTCTTCTTTCTCAAGATGTGAAGAATGGTCATATAGTTTGATACTTTGTTTTTGCACTTTTTTTGTTTTTGATCTTTTTGTTGTTATTTCAAAAATATTTGTGTTGGATGAATATTTGTTTTGGATTTGGATTTTTGATATTTCTTTGACAAGAAAATAAAGCAAGCACACAAACACAAGAATGTTGCCTCAAAAGGTACAAGTAAGTATGGGTCTAGATCAACCCAATCTTTTGAAATTTTTTAGGACCCTTTCCTTAAATGTATTTTAGATGTTTTCCAAAGCCTGAAGTCAGCTCAATTTGCACTGGTCTTGACTCAAAATGAAAAATACTTCAAACACTGTTTATCCCTAAGGTCAAATGGCCAGTTGCAATAATTTCAGCCCACATCTTGATATATCTTGATAATTTCAGCCATTAAGTTTGAAGACTTTAAGGGAAACCATTAAAGGCTTGAGAAGACTCTAGAAGGAAGCCACTAAGTTTGAAGACTTTAAGGGAAACCATTAAAGGTTTCAAGTGGGTGAGGATAAATAGGATTTTAAATAAATAATTTTTATTTAAAATAGTTGTACAACTTGCATTTGTAGGAAAATGCAAGTGGGTGGAGGATAAAGGTTATTTAAATAAATGTTAATTTATTTAAATGTGAGAGATGGGATTTTGGGGGATTTAAACAAATATTAATTTATTTAAATGTGAGAGAAGATTTAATTAAAAAAATATGATTTATTCATTTAATTAATGGTCTGAATTTGGTTAAGTGAATTAAATCAAATAAATTGAATAATTTATTTAATTAATAGGACAAGAGGGTTATGATGAATTAATTAAATATTAATTTAATTAATTATTGATTGATGGTTAAATAATCAAATAAATATTAAATATTCATTTAAGTGGACAGATTTATGTGTCTATACTCAGTATTAGTTTTGGCCTTTTCTGTTTTAGGCTGACTTGCCTTCTTAGCTATAGCAGTCCCTTGTAAATCACCAATAGTATTATTATCTGCATTCTGGCTACATCTTTGGATTGGTCACTTTTTACTTGACCATCTTGAGGCAAGGTGCTACTACTTGCTCTCTTTTTTTGACATACCTCTTTCAAAAACAAGGAGCCAGGTTCACCCTAACCTCCATCCTTTTTACTACTTCTCAGATTGTAGTTGTGCTTGGCTTTGGCTATGATAGCCTTGGTAAGATTTTTTACCTCTTCATCACTAGGTCTTCTGAGATGAACTTCTTCATCTTCAATGGTTACCATATTTAAAGTGGGATACTAGTCGAGTGTCAGTTGCCCTTGGTAACATTTATTATAATTTAGCACATGATACTCACTAGATTCACTTTGTGAAGACTCATTATCACTTTCAATAATAGTGTCAAACATATTAATATCAGGCTCACCCTCTTTTCTCATGGATTCTTCAAGGGCTTGAGCTACAACACACTGATGAGGAGAATGTGGTCCATCACAGGCCATGCACCAAGGAGTATTTTCCATATTATGTACATTTCCTCCTTTCAAAGGATTTGGGGTGTCTTGGCTTTGAGTGTTTTTAAGCTTATCATTATGAGGTTTGACATCCTTCCAAGTAGTGTTGTAAGGCATATCATGTAATCTAGGAGGCCTATCTTGCCAACTATAATGAGGTTTATCATTCTTAATTACCTTTGCAGTAAGATCTTTCATAGTAGTTACTAATTTTTCTATTTTGTCATCCTCCTTGGCAACTTTATTAGGTTGTTGTTTTGATTCTTGCCATAGCCTTCCATCACTCCTCCTTCCCACCTTTCTAGATGCTTTCCTATTATTTTCCACATTCATGGCAATTCTAAAAGCATCTCTCAGGCTATGTGGGTTTTTATCCCTTAGAATGTAAGCTATTTTAGAATCAAAAGCATTGTAATAAGTGCTCAGACACATATTATCATCTAGTCTCATCACTTGGTAAAGCCTATGCATTGCTTTCTGAAATCTAGCATTGAAATCTATGACAATTTCATTATCAGACTTCCTAATGTTATTGAACTCATTGAGCATGAAGCTCACATTTGTTTTATCACCATATTGTTCTTGAAAGAAATTCTTAAAATCCTCCTAAGAGACAATGCTATCCAAAGGTAGACCTCTATACCAATCCCTTGCATCGTCCACCAAGGACTGTACAAATAATTTCATGATGACATCTTCATCTATAATGTCATAATCATTTATCATGTCACCAAAATATTTCAAATGTTCTTCTGCACTCATGGAATTATTGCCAGCAAACTTATGAAGCATGTCCCTCAATTCAGTAGGAACATGGTTAGCATACCTTGGGATTCCATCAAAGAAAAATTATATGTACACCTCCAAATTAATGGGTCTTCTCTGTAACTGGTTCCCAGTAGGGTTATTTCCCATGTTCATTCTCACATTAGGACCATGAGTCAGAGGGACTTGGTTACCTTGATTTGTAATAGGGGCTTGATTAGATGGAATAGTGCTCACGGGTAGGGTTGACTGAATTTTGACTAGAGGGAGTGAGGCATGCTGAGGTAAAGGTTTATTTGGGTTTGTTGAAGGAAAAATTATGGGAGGAGCCTTTAGATAATTAATTTTTCTGTTAACCTCTTGATTGGCTACTTCTAATTTAGCCTTTTCCAATTCCCTTTGCAAGTCTTCCTTCTCTTTCCTCATCCTATCTATCTCTCTCTCATGTGCAGACAACATATGAGAAATTTATGTTGTAGTCTTAGACCCAGACCCTCTTCCATGCACTTTTTTTTTCCTTTGTCAACATTATTCCTAACAGGTTGTGGGTCACTAAGGACCTCCGTACTTGGTTGCACAATAAATTTGTGTGTAGGGTTGATCTTAATAGTCAGATTTTCTCTAATGACTGGACCTTCATCCTCACTCTTAGTTTTCTCTTGGGTGAACAATTCAAGATCATCAATCTGTCTTAGAAGCCTATCTCTCTCCATCAATTTGGCCTTAATTTATTTTTCTTTATTTGCTTCTTTTTGTGCTCTTAGGGAGATCAAGTGATGAACTCTTCTACTGAGAGCCTCAATTTCTTGGGATACCTTATCTTCATCAGGGAACATCTCTTCAGAATCCGATATATTGACTTGATCTATATTGATTAGACTAATGTTTCCATCTACTATTCTAGGTACATAATCCATCTTAACATTTGAACTATTCCTATCCTTCCTAGATAAATAGCATGAGAGATCCTCTGGTTTAAAACTTGGACATCCTTATTATTACCAAACAAAGCAGAATGGAAACCCAAAATGTCTTACTCAGATTCACAGGAAGAAGAATTTGAATTTGCATATATGGGTCTATCAGATGACTTACCCATATGAATGCTCTTTTGTACCCAGGCAACACTAGATGACTCATGTACAACTGATCTTTTCTGGCCTCTTCGTGCCTGCTCAAGTAATCCTTCTTGCAACATCTCTTGAGGATTTTTCCTCATGAATGACCTGGTGTTCCTTGTTGTCTGCATTATACTTGTTTTCCTTAAAAATGAATTATGCTTATTCAAGAGCACTGGTTATTTTATGTCAGTCACCACCCAAAAATTATGGGAGAATAAGAAAACAAGCTTTGACAAATCACTTGCAGGGGATTAGATAACAAGAATATTTATAGAGAAAGAGGAATAACGCAGTTGAGGGATAACATGGCTTGCTACAAAGACAAAACACACATAAATTCGAACAAAATCTCAAGCTAATACAAGCACCAATCCATAGCATAGATTCACACTATGACTCTCCCCAACAGAGTCGCCACTTTTGTTGTTTTCAAATTTTGATTTCCTAAATCCCCTCTATAAGAAAATTTCAAAGCCTCTGTCACATATGGAGAGGACAACAAGAAGTTATAGAACTCCAAAATAACATATAACAAGGTTTGAACAAAACCTTCTACACTTTGAAATTATCCAAAGCTTGGGTGGCTATACCTTTTGTGAATACTTTCACACTTTTAAATTGAGATCCACAGTAAACCAATGCTAAAAACCTATGAAAGTCATCACCTCAATAAAATTGCAACATTAAAGAAAACTTGTTCTCATTTTCAGTCTTGATCCCAAGAGAGATTGAAAGATTTCGACAACTAATATCAATGCCTTATCCAGGCCACAGAGTCACCCAAATTAAACAAGAATTCCAAATCTGAACATTCTCATACATTTCATCACTTTGGCTTTCATTAACCCTATACATGCTTGACATATATATAAGTTGGTTCCCTTTAAACTAAAACCATTTATCAAATTCAGAGTAGTAAACAATTGATTTAGTGATAGAGATATTTCACGCATATTTAATTCCTCTCCTCAAGAGAAAAGCCAGAAACATATCTATAAGATTGCCTTACAATCCATATTCAATCGAATAACCCTAACTTATTCAAAAGAAACCAGCAAACTAATGAATGCACATCAGAAGACAACAAAGATTTTAGGCCCAAAAAGCTTTGATCTGTATATTAATATTCATTTTTGAAAAATCTTACATAAATCAAGGTAATTTTGAAATAACTAGAAAACCCTAGATATATTTTAGCAGAGTTTCTTTACAAATTCTTGTGATGCCTTTTCCTAAAGTCCTAGTATCCATTTATAATCATATGGATGCAAACAGTCTTTGGACTTCCCTACGAAAAGTTTGTTACAGCCATGATTCCAACTGAAAAGAAAATACAATCATTTCATTCCTAACGGCTTTTCAGTTTGTTATTCCACTGCAACATCTTCTAACTGTTCTTGGACTTCCTCTTCTTGCACTGCATACTTGCTTTTCCATTCTTGGAACATGTCATCACTAGGCCAGGGGAAGTTAACAATTTTCTTCTTCAGTTTGTTTAACCTTTTCCATGTGATTCTTAATTGCCTAACCTCTGTCTCCAAAAAACCATAATGTGACTTCACTTTCTCAATTTCCTCAATTGTCTTAATAAATAAAGATGTGTCATCTATATTAATGACCTCATTACTGGTTGAGACAAGTTATATCCCAGCTCATCAAGCCATGCCTTTTCATCTTTCAGCTGACTTGGACCAACAAAACCCTCGGGAAACAATTCATACTTATGATTATTATATTCTCTTCTATACAAGTTGGCTTTTCTCTTTACACCAACCCTTTCTTCTGCTAACTTGGTCATGCCTTTTACTAATTCACAATTGGATTTGATATTGGCATCAACCTCTGCCTCTTCATGAGATAAACACATAAGTTCCAACTCCACTTCCCTAGGCATCCACTTATTCCAAACTAGCTCCAGAGTAGCCTTATCTTCTTTCCAATCAGTCAAAATATTCAAAATTATTTTCATATAAATGTATACAATAGAGGCTCCTACTATGTCAACAAATTTCAAAATTGTGCCTCTAACCTTTTCTTCATATTTACTTGCAAACAAGGCATGACTCTATTTTAATTTTTCCATTTCATCGTGTATGGTTTCCATTGCTTAAAAACCAAAGGTCATAGGAGAAGGGGGAAATTCAATGATAGGACTGGTGGGTGGAGGTCTTGCTAGAGAAGAAGCAATCATTAGGGTAGAAGATTCACCTCTCTGGTATGTCCATGCCAATTGACTCTTTAATTTGGCAATGATACTATCCTTGGTGGCTATCTCCCCTTTGGCCTCATTATAAGCCTTTAAAATTGTCTCTAGTTTTACCTAGAGATTAGCCCTCTCCTTAGCTTCCTTCTCAGCTACTACCCTATTGAATCTTATTGTTTCTAGAACTTTGTTGGTAGCTTCCACCACTCTTGTGTCCTACACTCTTCACAATCATACCTCCAAGGTAGCTAGACTGTGAAGTGTCCTTCCTTTTTCTGCTATCATCCCTCCTTAGGGACCACATGACCAAAGCAACATTGTCCTTGTTGAATGTCACTCCTTCCATGGGCTTGGTTTCTTTCCTTACTGCTTCAAGCACTAAGGCATCTGCTATGTCCCACTCAGGAAGAATTAGCACACCAACTTTTGCTACCATTTCTCTCCCATGCTCAGGAGTAATGGTTTTGAACTCTGCCATCATTTCTTGTTTCACTTCCTCCTCCATTGCAGTTGCATCTTTGTGGGGTTGTTCATTCTTCCTCTTCTCACATCTTGGTTTGAATTGTTCAATATGTTGCCTCCCAACATATTGCATAAAAGATCTCATTGTAACAAAATTATTATCAGCCAAAAACTCTTCACTGGCCTATTTGATGGAAGGGTCTAACTCTTTTCCTTTAAACCCATCTCCAGTCAAGTTCATTTCAACACTTGGTGGCTCTTCAGGCATTCCTTCTTGTGTTTCCTCATAAGTGTAGGCAATCTCCCTAAGACTCCCTAGCTGCAACAATTGCTCAGCCATTGCATGTTCATCTCCCACATAGATTGGGGATTGGGATGGAGAGTATAAAGGCTCACCAGTTTATATCTCTTTTCCCACCCTTTTCCTTTTAGGGGAATCTTGTATTTCAACCACATCTTCTATTGTTTTTTTCCCTGTTGAAGTGGAAGACTCACCTCAGACTAGCACTAGCACACTGTACTTTGGCTTTTTGTACATTACATATTCACCTGGAGGGATGGCCTTGGCAAAGGAAGGCTTGGCTAAAACCAACTTAGCCTTTTCAATATCATTTCTCATTATAGCTTCTCTCTTCTCCTTTAAGATTTTCATTAAGTCTTCAAAATAAAGAATCAAGAATTTAGTTTTTTCCTCAAAGGGAGTAAAACTAGACAAAGGGTCATAACCAATATGAAATTGGTGAATAAAACCAAGAGCCCTTTTGTATGCTATCCATTTCTCTTTCCTCAATTCCTGCTCATCTAGATTGAATTCATTTCAGATCAGATCATCAAGAAAATGGAACTAGTGTGGTCTGCCTTTACATATGGCTCTTTTCCTAAACATGCCATTAAAGAAATCTTCAGGGTCAGCAAACCTTGACACTACAATAGACAACCTATAGGGTTGAAATAAATCATCAAAATGTTTTCGACCACCCTTGGTTATTACAAATTGATGTGCAATGGTGGCAGTTGGGAAAATGGTCCCTTTCCCCCTATTTGTTAATTCTGCCTCTTGCACACCCCCAATTTGCCTCATGACCTCTATAATTCCTATCATCAATGGGACTTGATAGGGAAGAAAATATGGAGTTCCTCTGAATCCTTAAACTCTAAACATAGTAGAGATAGGGTACAAATATTTATCACCCCAGTTATGCACAATCTTGATACCTTCAGTAAATTCTTTAGGCCTTAGGAATTCTAAAAGAGCCTTAGGGATCTTGGGGTTTTGTGGGTACAAGAGGATCATAAGCCTAGATGCAAAACATCTATCAAACTTCAAATAAATTACATCCTCTCTGTCCCAAGACAAAATTGTGCTCCACAATTGCATAGGCATCTCTTCACCATCCTTCTCCTTAACCAGGTCCATTTCCTTAGCAAAATAATCAACACCTTTAAATAAAAGAATGTGCATAAGAAGAAAATACCACCCAAAAGGTCTGTCTACCTTAGCATTTTTATCCCTATCAACCATGCATGAATTGCATCAGTGAGATAAGGCGCAAAATCAAAAGTTACTACCAGAGAGGGGTTCAAAATCTGTGCTATCATTAGCATATAGTGGGTTGGCATGGTTGTTTTAGCATCTTCCCCAAAAATATGACATAGGGACCAATACATCCCTTTAGCCCTCAAAGTAAAATGATTTAAAGAGAAGGGTTCCATGGTGTTGGGGCCTACAACATTCAGTCCTCCTATCTTGACAAAAAATTCTTTCAAAGGGCCGCTCCTAAGGTGATCTCTCTGCACTTTATAGACTTGTGCAAGTGTTTCAAAATTGATAGGATCTAAATAATTTGATACCTCATTGAGTTTAAACACCTTCCTAAACTCATCATCATTTATCTCACTAAATGACCCCCCATTCACATTTCTCACAAATTTAGCAACAGGGTCATAGTTATTTGCAATCTGGGTCAACAAGTCCACATCCACGAAAACCCCAAGGACTATGAGATTTCCAACATCTAACTCCCAAATACTATTCATGGGAACAAGGGAATTTCTCTAACCAAATCCTACTTTGAAGAGTCCCAGACCTGATAACCCTATCTGTGATTCCCTCAACCAGTTCCCTTTGTCATACAAGTCATCACCAATTCTCAAACAAGGAGCCTTGGGCACTAATTCTTTCACTCTAGCTGCGACATTAGTAGACATAGTCAATTGTTCTAAAAAATCATCACAAATGGCTCTATCTTGATAATTCACCTTCCCTATGAAATCTCTTCAAGTTGCCATCTTTGAATTATAGCTATTTTGATGGGAACTTAAACAGACCTCTGATAATTTAAGCACCTAGTGATATTAATTCAAATGGTATCTATCAAACAATATGTGGAACTTACTTGTTTCCTGAAGAAATTCATTCTGCGCAATGGTTCCTCTGCAAAACTCTTTGAAATGATGCCAAAATCAGTTGATGTGAAGCTTAATATGGCAACTGAGAATTGAATTGAAACATTAATCCACATGCTTTGGCAATCAATTCACAATTGAATTAAAAAAAGGCTCCAACAGACCACAAAGAAATCCTCAATGTCTTGGCTTTTTGTTGCTTCATGAAAGATAAAGATCTCATATCTTTTCCATGCAAAACAATGTCATCCACCAGATCCTAAAAAACATGCATGTTTCTTACCTTACCTGGGTCATCCTGCTTAAAAATGGGCTCCACCTTCCTTTCGTTGTTTCGTGAAGCATAAAATTCGTGCATCTTTTCCATGCAAAAAAGCCCTGACAGTTGCATCTTCTACCATCCGCTTGACCTTTTTTTTTTATGGTGACCACCAGTCTATTTAACTAACTACATGAAACCTTCACCACTAACGAATTTCACTGCTTCACAATGATTAATCATCGGGTCACTTTGGGCCACGAAACAATGCATGTCATTGCATCAATTTAGAGATGTGCGGCCTTTAAAATCCTTTAACCTTCAAAACTGGGCCCTCTGCGTGGAATCCACTTGCCCTATTGATATCTGGCAAATGACTCCTACATGACAATCATTCATTGGTTAAAGAACTCTTATCAAACTCCACATCTGAACCGCCATGTGTCTTGTTCAGCCATGAATTTGATCAATAGTGGCACATAATCAAACGGGCCCCTTATAATCCCTTCGGAGCCACATGTCTGTCTGACAGATTACCTTTCACCTCAGCTAAACATCCAGCTGTACTGCCACATCATTGACCATGTAGTCACCAACTCCTTTTCACCACTTCGTGAAGAATAAACTTCATGTTGCTTCTGGCTACGAAACAACGCAAACCATCAGATCAACTCCAAGTTGATCGGTCTTTAAAATTGGGAACTATCTGTCTGTCAGGCCCACCATCCTTTCGCTACTTTGTGAAGAATAAACTTTGTACTATTTCACCAAACAAAATAATGTGAGCTGTTGGATCTATTTCAAGATGCACTTTCTTTACCCTACAAGTCACCCTTTCGCTGGGCCCAGTGCCCTTTCACTGCTTCGCGAAAGATAAACCTTGAGCAGCTTTCTTTTGCAAATCAACACAGACCATTGGATCTTGAGAAAGATGTTTGGTCTTTAACATCATTATTTAACCCACCTGCTAGGTCAACCATTCTTTTGCTACTTCACGAAGAATAAAATTCACCCATCTTTGGGCTGCGAAACAACTCAGTCCATTAGATCTATCGAGAGAGACTCATTCTTTAGCCTTCCTTGTGACCACTTTACCCGAGCCCGCCACCTTTTCACCACTTCGCAAAGGGTAATTTTTGCACATTTTCCTTTCACGAGATCGCATGCACTATCAGATCAATCAAAACTTTCATGGTCTTTATGAGGCCCGACAAAGGAATAAAACTTAGGAGAAGGCAAAAAATAAAACATTATTAAAGACCCGCCTAGGGAAAAACTTAAAGGGGGGACCTTTTCTCATGATGGACTGACCCTTCCACTTAAGTGGAAAAAGTAACAAGGAAATAGAACGCATGGAATTCAAGATAGAAAAGGGTAAATTGCAAAACTTTAAACCCCTAAACCAAAAACCCTCATAGGCAGAAATGAAGAACAAAGCACAATTTTGCAGATTTATAATGGATTAGAGAACAAAATCACCCAATGGTCAAAATAATGATAACATGCCCTACACCATACTCCCTAGGCCAAAGAAACTCAAGTCCCTTGAGTTGGAATGTCTACTATTCATAGACATTCCAAATCAAGTGGAGCTACCGAATAGTTTGAGTATTTCACCTATATTCAACATTGCAGATCTACATCAGTATCATGAATCAAAATTCAGTGAAGACAGTATTGTAGACTTAGAGAAGTAGTTTCCTCAGAAGGAAGTAGATCAGATTAATGATATTTTGGACAATAGGATTGGGCATAACACTCGTAGTAGTCTGTACGAGGAGTATCTTGTGAAATGAAAAGACACCCCAGTTGAATATTCATCTTGGATTTCTCAGGAAGAGGTGGACTACCTTGTTTTTCCTCTAACCCTAGCAATGTGAGAGACTCACTTTTTTTCACCAATCTTGGATGTCAAATGCAGGAGCATCCCTGGTTCATAGCAATCTTACATCAACCAAAATATTTATTTTTAGTTTGTTTTCTATTTTGCAGTTTTAGCATTTCTTTCTTCATTTTCTCACCAGATCTTGTGGAGCTGGATTTTTCTTGTAATCATGATTATCTTAGTCCTAAACCACGGGATGTTTGGATCTTTTTTGGGCAAGTTATTGCTTCCAATTTCTAAGACAATATTTTGGCTTAGAACATCGGAACTGCTTGGACCTATTTGCTATTGGTGAATCTTTTGGATCCTTTCCATAACTAGCAAAGCCCCAGTACATTATTTCCAGCATTCCTTGGCATATGGCCAACCCTCCCTCCGATCCGCACTTCTACCTTTGGATTTTCTAGATAATTTTCATTGGCAGTGGCCAACATGGTGGTTTTACATGTTTCATTATGCTTATCATTGTTTGATTCTTCTTTGGCCAAACCAAATCCCTCTAGACCATTTAAATCAATGTAATTTAGCTTATAGTAGCGCATTTTTTGAACCAAAAAGATCTAACTTAAAATTAAATGGTCTGGTACTAACCAAGACTATAATTGAGCATGTCACAGGTTAGTGAGCCATATCTTGTAGCTCACATGTCACCAATAGATTGTAAATAGTTTACAAGATATAATCAATCAGTTCTCCATTTCCTCCATCTTCTTGTTTTGATTTCATTGTGTATTACTCTTGTTGCATGGTTTGGATAGATCTCATTGAGGTCCCTCCTAACCATGACTGCACTAGATGTGCAGTGCAACGCTCGGGTTTGTGACATGGCTTAACCACCTCCTATGGATTCTATAAGTCTAGTGGTTGTATCAAGCATTAACAGGTTGAGCTTTTGGTGCAACAACTACCATACTTGTAACATTAACCTCCACTACAACAATGATGACTAGAAAAGATAGGTTACCCTTGGTAGGATAGAGGCTAAATATAGAGTAAAATGTTGAAGTGAAAAGATTATACCTCAAGGCTAATAATGGTGGAGATGTAATACTTTTTTGATAAAACCATCAAGGTTCGATGCAATAACATGACATGAAAAGATAAGATCAATCATGAAAACAAAATTGCATCAAAATTACTATTGCTTGCTACTCCATAATGCTTAGAAACTTTCTCAATAATGCTTTATCATGGAGTGATCTATCTCAATAATGCTCAAGTTTTTTATGTGAATATGAATTAGGAAAGATGCTCTTCTATAGGGTTTAAAGGTATTTCATAAATTAGGTCAACTTTTACTAGTCATATTCAAATATTGGAAATATATAACAAATGATAGGAACCAATACATTGACACATTTGAATTTTGGCCCCTTTCTGAGAGACTATGGTGCCTAGCACCCTAGTCCACTAAGACCATCATAGTCCACCACCCAAAAAAGGATGAAATAAAGGTAGATGTATAGTGCACAAGTCCAAAAAATAGGTTCTAGTCAACAAATAAATATATGATAATAGTTTGGTAGTGATAAGGCCAAAAATAGGCTTGAAATGAGCTATGGGAGGGCACAGTAAGGCAAGGGCTCAAAAAGGAGTGTTAAATTGTAAGGGGTTATAATTTACAACATTACATCTATACACATATGATGTACAAAGAAAACTGAAACACAACAAATATCAAGCACATACGTGATTCTTGGTAAGTTTGTTTTGCTTTGCATGAATTGTCTCTTTGTTTCAGTTGAATGTTAATTGAATGACCCATGATGACATTAAGGTTTTTTTCTCTTTTTTCTTCTTTTTTTTTCAATCTTTCTCATGGTTCTAACTAAATACTATTGTATACACCTAAAAAATGGTCTGAAGATAATTAATTAAATAAGCAATTATTTAATTAATCTCCCTTCCTAATTTAATTGAACTCACTAAGCAATTTGATTAAATTCCTCAATTCGGCTACTTATTAATAAATCTAAGGATTTATTTAATGGGTTCATTTCAATAATTCCCTTTAATTAATTAATTCCCCCCATCAAATTCATTTCTTATAAATTCCCTAATTAATTAAAACAAATCAATTTATGAGTTGTTGAGATTAATTAGCCTTTTCCTATTATTTGAACTTTTACATTCAAATTCTCCTAACTTCTAACCACCTAACCTAACCCCTTCTAAACCTAACTCATTCCATCTAACCCAAGGTTTGCCTAAACCCATCCTAGTTTTCACATCCTAACAATGATGTCCCCTTTCCTTGAACACTTTGCCCTCTCATGAGAAAAGATTTGTGACACTTGTCACTAAATGTTCCCTTTAATCCAACCTCTTGTAGAAGCCTCTTGACACTTGTCACCATAGAGATGGCACATGTTCCCTTTTATCCAACCTTTCTAGAAGCTTCTTGACACTTGTCACCATGGAGATGAAATTGTCCCCTTTCATCCAACCCCTTCTCCTACCAACCTCCAAATTTTCCCTTTCATCCAACCTCCTCCAATTTCACCATTGATATCTTCAGACTTAATCTTGATTGTTGATTCCTGCCACCTCACCCTTGGCCTTGGAAATCCTATAAATAGACCCCATTTTGGAGCAGTAAGGATCCATCTCATTTGTTTTCAAGCATTGTTACTATAGGCATATGAAATCTTAAAAATCATTTTAGCATTGTTATCATCTTCAATTTTAGCTTAAATCTAGCTTATTTTCTAGTATAATGATGGAATCATGTAGCTTAATCATTATCATTGCTAGCTTAAATGCATCATTTATCATTTAAATCCTCCATTTAAGTGCAGTCAAGTCACTAGAATTTGCATGACCAGATCTGAGAGCAAAATTCATACTCGCATTTGTTGGTATTTTGGTATGGTTTTGTCATTGATGTCAACACCTACTAAATACACCTACTTTGGAGATCCAGCAATATTCACCAGCAAATAGTAAACCGTGCAACAGTTAGCAGTATATGATTAACCAACAAGATATAATGTTCATCGGCACCTAGAATGACATGGAAGACACTTGGTAATGTCGAAGACATCATGTGGACACTTTATTTTGAAGTAATAATCATTGGTATATTCTTATTTGCATATTTGCTTTTACTGGCAAATAGGTCCAGGTTATCTAGGGTTACAACGGTAGGTTTATCTTTTCCAGATCAGCATGGCACGCTATGGAGATGATTTATTATTGTTGTAAATGCATTAAGCCAACATATTCAATCGGTTATTGCATCGGATATTGTATTGTTTGTAAAATGTTTTTATTGTAATATCTTGTAGAGCTGACCTACTAGAATTGGTCTTAGGGTATGGTATAAATTTAAGATCTTATTTGTAAGATCAAGTGTGGAATGCAAAAAAGATTCAAGTGAAAGTATATGCGAGATAAAGTAGAGGCATACACAAAGACATCATTTGAAGGTGAAGTTAGGTTTTTATAGAAGCATATCAGCATTACACCGGTACTGAATTCAACATATGTAGATGCAATTTTGTGCAGTACATTCTTATTGGATTTAACCATCCAACTGTAGTTAGTGTGACTCCCATTTGTGATTGAGTAGTGAGCTCTAGGCTGTTGGCCTTTCTACATGTGCAAACCCCTCTTGTACACTTACTATCTACAGTAGTATCATCTGATTGTGGGTAAGGTTTCCCACCATGGTTTTTCCCTTTCAGGGTTTCCACATACAAATATTGGTGTCATGTGTTGTGGATGACTTTGTGCTTATGTTTCATGCATTAATTCTTACCAGTATAGAAATTTATTGTTAACACTGTCTACCAACATACTTAACTGATTTACCGGTATTAAGCATTAAGTTGGTCAATAAGTTTTTGGCTTGAATTTATTAGACAACTAATTCCCCCCCCCCTCTCAGTTGTCTCTGGGACCTACAATTGGTATCAGAGCCTAGTCCTCTTTTTGCAGAAGTTTAACAACTTGAGGAGATCCAATGTCTACTAATTATTTCAGAAAGGATAGTCCTAAACTTGATGGAACCAACTATGGGATATGGAAAATCAGAATGGAGACACATTTTAATTGCATTGGTAAAGACATCTGGGAAGTTACTAGGAATGGTTATACTGCTGTTGTAGCTGGTCAAACTGCTCCCACTACTTTAGCTAAAGATGAAGAAAATGATTGCAAAGCAAGAGAAGCACTCTTGAGCGCATTATCAGATCAACAAATCATGGGATTATCAGATAGGTCCACTGCAAAAGCTATTTGGGATCATTTGGAAACACTGAATGAAGGGGATTCCACAATAAAAATTGCAAAACTTGAAAGCTTCCGAGTCAGGTATGAACATCTGAAAATGGAAGAAGATGAAAGGATTTCTGCTTTTATGGAAAGAGTAAATGAAATTGTTTTGGGTATCAAATGTTGTGGAGGAACCTTGAGTGAAGATGAGATTGTTTCAAAAATATTAAGAGGTTTGCCACCGGCATATAAAATGAAGGTTACTGTTATAAATGAGTTGAGAATAATGCCTAATACATCAATAACTAGGGATACATTGATTGGAAAACTTTTAGCTTTGAAATTGAGGAATTTGGTCTTGTTACTACTATAAAAACTGATTTGGCCTTCAAAGCATCAACATCATCTGCTCCATTCTTTGACAAACTAGACTAGAGAGCCTTTTATGCAAGAGAACTTGAAAAAACTAAGAAGGAGAATGAAGAGCTTGAAGAACTTGAAGCACTATTTGCAAGAAAAATGCCAAAAGGCCCAATTGGAAGTAAGTATGAAGGTAAAGCACCCTTTAAATGTTTTAACTGCAATAAGATTGGTCATATGGCTTCAAGATGCCCTGATAGACATGCTAGACTAAGAGAAGAAGCTAGAAGAACATACAAACCTAATCCTGAATATCAGAGATACAAATTTAAGAAAAACAAAGATAAATCTTGTTACATTGCTGATGAAGGTGTGACTGATGATTCTGATGAGGATCCAGCAGACAATGGATGGGTCTTTGTTGCTATAACAGAAGATCAACTGGTACCTATTACTCAACTGGTAGAACAAGCCCCAGCAACTAAAGTTGAATCAAAGGATGAATGGATTATTGACTCAGGATGCTCACATCACATGACTGGAGACAAAGGTAAATTATTGAACTTTCAAGAATACAATGGAGGTTTAGTAAGATTCAGAGATGACAAAGCCCATTCAATCAAAGGTAAGGGTTCAATATCTCTTGATGGTAAACATAACACTGACAATGTCTACTATGTTGAAGGATTAAAACATATTCTTTTAAGTGTTGGTCAATTAGTTGAGAAAGGTTTTCAATTACAATTTAAAAATGGAAAATGCAAAATCATGAATAGAACTACTTTGGAAATTGCAACTGATAATCAGACTAGAGGTAATATCTTTCATTTGAATAATAGTGAAAAGGCATGCTTAATTGCACATATAGATGAAAGTTGGCTATGGCATAAAAGACTATGTCATGTAAATTTTGATTGCATGGTAAAAATCAGTACTTCTAAGGCAGTCAGAGATCTACCTAAAGTTGTGAAACCTCATAATACAATTTGCAAGGAATGTCAATTTGGAAAACAAGTTAGAGCTAGTTTCAAAAGTATTCCAGAAAAATCCAATAATGCCCTTGATTTAATTCACACTGATTTATGTGGTCCAGCTAGAAATAAAAGCTTACAAGGTGATAGATATTTCATGCTAATTATTGATGATTATTCTAGAATGTGTTGGGTTACTTTTCTCAGAGAAAAATCAGAAGCACTTGGGAAGTTCAAACTATTCAAAGCAATGGTTGAAAATGAAACCGGTAAGAAAATTAAATGTTTAAGATTAGATCAAGGAGGAGAATTCACATCTAAAGATTTTAATACATTCTATGAAGTAAATGGAATCAAAAGACAGTTATCAACACCTCAGACACCACAACAGAATGGAGTTGTTGAAAGAAAAAACATAACTATTTTGGATGCAGCAAGAAGTATGTTATCAGAAGCAAATCTACCACATGTGTACTGGAGATAGGCAGTAAGCGCTGCTGTCTATACATTCAAAAAAGTTCACATCAAAGGTGAAACCGGTAAGACCCCTCATGAACTATGGTTTGGTAATACTCCTACTCTTAAGTATTTCAAAAATTTTTGAAGTAAATGTTATATTAGAAGAGATGAGTATATTGGCAAGTTTGATCCTAGAAGTGATGAAGGAATATTTCTTGGTTATTCATCTAAGAGTAAAGCATATAGATGTTTTAATAAAAGATTACAAAAAATTGTTGAGAGTACAAATGTAAAGATTGATGAACAATTCAGAGGAACTTCAAGGTATATAGACTCTGAACCGGAAATAGAAATTATGACAAATGGACCTACATTAAATCCATCGGTATAGAATGATGATCCAGTAACTCTGGTATCATTAGAGAATTCCACAGTAATTGAAGAACAACAACAGACTAAGACACCCCGGTATGTAAGACTGAATCATTCTGAAGATCAAATAATTGGAAGCAAATTTAAAGGAGTCATGACAAGAGGAAGATTGGCAAATGAAGAGTTATGTCTTATTTCTCAAATTGAACCATTATCTATCAATGAGGCATCTGAAGATAAATTTTGGATTAAAGCTATGGAAGAAGAATTAGGATAGATTGAGAAAAATAATACTTGGACATTAGTTCACTGGCCTAAAAATAAAAATGTAATTGGAACCAAATGGGTATTTAGAAACAAACTCAATGAAGATGGTAAGGTGGTCAGAAATAAAGCAAGACTAGTGTGTAAGGGATATTCTTAAAAAGAAGGAGTTGATTACAATGAAACCTTTGCATCGGTAGCTAGAATTGAGGTAGTTAGATTATTCTTGGCTTTTGCAGCCCACAAGGATTACAAAGTTTATCAAATGGATATTAAATGTGCATTTTTGAATGGAGATCTTGAAGAGGAAGTCTATATTGAACAACCTGATGGATTTTCCTTGACAGATGACAATGATATGGTTTGCAGATTAAGAAAAGCTCTGTATGGATTAAAACAAGCTCCAAGAGCTTCGTATGCAAGATTGGATAAGTATCTTTTAAAGATTGGTTTTACTAAAGGAAATGCATATAGCAATTTATATTACAAAGTAACTAATGATGACATCTTGATTATTGAAGTATTTGTTGATGATATAATCTCTGGAGGAGAAGATGAATTATGCAAAGAATTTTCTCTTGAAATGCAGCAAGAATTTGAAATGTCTATGATCGGAAAAATAAAATTCTTTCTAGGATTGCAGATTTTACAGACTAATAAAGGCATATTTTTGAGTCAATCTAAGTACTTGAAAGAACTACTTAAGAAATTTGGGATGGAGAACTCTAAACTGGTAAGCACACGTATGACTACAAATGACAAATTATCTCAAAGGGATGAATCTACACCTATTAATCCAACTAGATACAAATCTATGATAGGAGGTTTACTATATTTGACACAAACCAGACCTGATATTATGAATGCAGTATGTATAGTTTCTAGATTTCAGAATAATCCTAGGGAAAATCATGAATCAACAGTAAAAAGGAATTTCTGGTACTTACAAGGCACAACAAATCTTGGATTATGGTATCCTAAAGATGAAAATTTTGATCTATATGCATACACAGATGCAAATTGGGCAAGAGATGTGGATGATAGAAAAAGCACCACTGGAGGAGCATTCTTTTTTGGAAAGAGACTAGTTTCTTGGTTAAGTAAGAAATAGAGTTGTACATCTTTATCAACAACAGAATCAGAATATGTTGCAGCAGCAACAAACTGTACACAGGTACTTTGGCTTAAGCAAATGTTGAAAGACAAAGGTAAAATGCAAAGAACCTATTACTATATATTGTGATAACACTACAGCAATTGATATATCTAAGAATCTAGTATTACATTCTAAAACAAAACATGTTTCTATCAAACTGAATTTTCTAAGGGAAAAAGTTGAAGAAAAGGAGATAAAACTGGTTTATGTGAATACTAAAGAACAACTTGTAGATATTTTCACAAAACCTTTGCCTAAGGAAACTTTTGAGTATCTCAGAGATCAGCTCGGAGTCATACCTCCACTGGTAGAGACTTAGAAAATTGATGATTTTCATCAACTGACAGAATTAAATGGACAAATCTTTTATTCCGGTATTTGATGAGGAAGCTACTTCTCAGGGGGAGTAGTTGGTATTTTTGTATGGACTTAAATTTTGTAGCTTTGGCATTTGATGTCAAAGGGGGAGAGATATATGGAAAAACACATTATCAATTGAGGAGAGATATCTATGGTGAAAATTGGTACAGGATAACATCAAATAACTCATGTTGCTTCTAGGGAGAGAGATTGTTACCTTGAGGAGATTGTTGGTTTTACACTTGGCATTTTTGTTTTGGCACTTTGATGGTTTTTCCATCTTGTGTTGCCATCAATGCCAAAGGGGAAGATTGTTGGTATTTTGGTATGGTTTTGTCATTGATGTCAACACCTACTAAATACACCTACTTTGGAGATCCAACAATATTCACCGGCAAATAGTAAACCGTGCAACAGTTACCGGTAGATGATTAACCAACAAGATATAATGTTCACCAATACCTGGAATGACATGGAAGACACTTGGTAATGTTGAAGACATAATGTGGACACTTTATTTTGAAGTAATAATCATTGGTATATTCTTATTTGCATATTTGCTGTTACCGGCAAATAGGTCCAGGTTATCTAGGGTTACAACTGTAGGTTTATCTTTTCCAGATCAGCATGGCACGCTATGGAGATGATTTATTATTGCTGTAAATGCATTAAGCCAACATATTCAATCGGTTATTGCATCGGATATTGTATTGTTTGTAAAATGTTTTTATTGTAATATCTTGTAGAGCCGACCTACTAAAATTGGTCTTAAGGTATGGTATAAATGTAAGATCTTATTTGTAAGATCAAGTGTGGAATGTGAAAAAGATTCAAGTTAAATTATATGTGAGATAAAGTAGAGGCATACATGAAGACATCATTTGAAGGTGAAGTTAGGTTTTTTTAGAAGCATATCAGCATTACACCGGTACTAAATTCAGTATATGTAGATGCAATTTTGTGTAGTACATTATTATTGGATTTAACCATCCAACTGTAGTCAGTGTGACTCCCATTTGTGATTGAGAAGTGAGCTCTAGGCCGTTGGCCTTTCTGCATGTGTAGAGCCCTCTTGTACACTTACTATCTGCAGTAGTATCATCTGATTGTGGGTAAGGTTTCCCACCGTGGTTTTTCCCTTATAGGGTTTCCACGTACAAATACTGGTGTCATGTGTTGTGGATGACTTTGTGCTTATGTTTCATGCATTAATTCTTACCGGTATAGCAATTTACTGTTAACGCTATCTACCGACATACTTAACTGATTTACCGGTATTAAGCATTAAGTTGGTTAATAAGTTTTTGGCTTGAATTTATTAGACAACTGATTCACCCCCCCCTCTCAGTTGTCTTCGGTACCTACAACATTTACTAGGAGGCAATAGATCATTTAGCTATGGTTTTATCTTTCTTTGCTTTAAATTCATTAACCATGCTTGTAATGATTTATTAAGTGTTTTGTGTTGTAGGAATAGGTATACACTTCATAGGCACGACATTTTGGTGCCCACCATGGGGCCGAAATCATCATTCTTGGCCTCTCAAGCATCATCAACCTTCATCTTTGCTCGAGACAGAATTAGAAACTCGTACGAGCTCCCTTTCTAGCTCATACAAACTTCTTTGTGAGTTGGGACGACAATCCATTCTAACTCGTAAGAGATTGTAAATTGTCGTACGACCCCTTTTCTTCTCTTGCATGATATCTAAGTTCTGTCGTATAAACTCATAAATCGTGTTGTATGAATTGCTATCTGGTAAATTCTTTACTCGTATTAGCTTGTTTTTTATTCGTACGAGCCTATTTTTGCTCTAGTACGAAATCTAAAGTTTTATCGTTTGATCTGTCAAAGTATGTCATACGAGTTTCTGCCTATTTTTTTAAAATAAACTGCATCTTAGGGTTTTCAATTTTTTTAAATCCAATCACTGCTAATGCTAACCTTGATTTGTTTGTGAGATTTTGGCAGCCTAACTCTTTTCTATAGGATTATTGTCAAAGATACGCTTGTCAAAGAATTAACTCAAAACATATCAAGGACTACTAACAGATTTTTTTTGCAGGTTGCCTAAGAATTTGACAAAACTTTGTGTATTCATTAAATTTTTTTTTAGGCACACTTGTCTTTTGGCTAAAAATGAACAATCATGTATTTTGTGTCTTTGATGATAGGCGAGTATGCTCTCACATTTTTTTAGGTGATCAGAAAGCTAGACTCATTATTTTATCGCATTAGTGCATTTCTTTAGCGGGCCTACCCTCCTGAGGAGTAATAACTCTTAGCCATTGAGGCCGGTGAGAGGGGAATGACCCAAGTGGGAATGGCTAACCCTAAGTAATCCAACCCATTCTAATATAAATATGATTTGATAAAAATCAAAGGAGCGGCAGTGCTTGGGAATAGCTCTCCTTGGTACCTTCGGGTATATCAAATCTTGGTTTTCAAGGCTAGGAGACCTCTTAATTGAGTTTATACCTCGACATGCCGAACAAATCCCTTTCTAGTGCCAAGTTAAAATAGAAGCTACCCGATTCACCTCTGAAAGGGTGATAATCTTTGTGCAAGAGAGATAGTAACTCTCCCAAGACACTTTCCATATCATGCCCCCATTAGCATTTGGATTCGGATAATACGGCATTGAGAATCCATTGTGTGATGCTCAACAGCCATATTCTAAATAGCTATTGGTCTATACCTAAGTCAACAAGAAAAGGTTTTCATTCTCAGCCAACTTCCGTAGGGTTTAGCTTGATTGGAGTCACTTATCATATCACGTGTTTGTTGTGTATTCATCCCTAAATTGAAAAATCAGACATCTAAAACTAGAAAACATAAGCAAAACATCAAAATTCACTAATCCAAATTCGACAAAACAAACTTTTTTTTATCTCTTCTCTGTTATATGTCGTATGAGTTAGGTTCTTTGTTGTACTGTCTGGTGATTTGTCATATGAGGTTAATCTTTTTTCGTATGGTTCAGAAAGAAATGTTGTACGAGTCTCTGCTTTTTACATAAAACTTCTGATTTGTCATTTGGGGTTGGGTATTATGTTGTACGAGTCTCTATATTTGTCAGTCCAGAGTTGTATCTTGCATGCCTTTTTCAGATCTTTCATTCTTGTTTGATCAATTTGCAATAATCATAAGAATCTGTTATCTATAGTTGTGTGCTTAAATTGTCTTCTTGGTTTGCTTGGTCAAGTTATCATCTGCCAAAATCAGACTTTAGAACATATACACCTCAAGATTTTCAAGTGCTCACCCTCAACAAGTTCAAGATCTAAACATCTCAAAGTGCATTATCACCCTCTTTGATAAACTAATCACTCAAACATAGTTTTTCATTAGGATCTATCATCCTATATCACAAAACTGAAACATTTGGACAGGATAACTTTTTCCTGCATCATAGGATATATCATTCCTATTGGACTTGGTTCTTATCAAAATCATCATTGCACTCTCAAAACCAAAGATCGAAAAACTTGCAAATCTAAAACACTTGAATTACCTTTTTGTGTCATATCACTCTATCACCTTGACATTGATAGTTGATCACCTATCAAAACAAATTTTGAAGACATCAAATCCTAACACAATATCTAACACACGTGTATGCCCATTTTAACTAGAGCTCAGAGACGAAAAATCACAGAAATAGAAAATGAAACCGTGGAAATTATCGAAGACTATAGAAATATGGAACCTAAAAATGAAATACAAACAATAGAAGAAATAATAGAGCAACATGTCAGAGACATCAAGAGGGATCCTCAATTCGATAAATTTATGAAGAAAATATTGGAGGGAGAAAAAGAAAAATATTTTCTAATGTTAGCAAAATCTGGTGCTACACTCCCCCAAGATTTTAATGTAAATGAATTGACACAAAAGAGAAGTTACCCCCCTCTTAATAATGAACAATATGAGGATATCTTTTGTCTCAAAATGAATACCACATGAATTCCTCGTATTACCAAAAAAATTATGACACTTCCATTCCCAAAAAGGATGACGTAGAAAATCTAAATAATCTTAAGCCCAATAAGGATACAAGAAAGAGTAGAGATGACACAAGAAGAGATCAAGATCCTCCTAAAACACAAAATCATGGTTATGCGAGAAAAAATCAGATTGATAATCCTCTTGCTACTCTTACCCAACAAATACAAACATTGCAAACCCAAATTCAAGATATGCAGAGAGGAAATGTTAGAAAATACCCACTTCAAGAAATCTGTCCTTATCCATTCGACAGAAATTTAAACATGATACCATTTCCTATAGCTTGTGAAACTCCTAAATATGAATAATATGATGGATGTACAGATCCCCAAGATCATGTACGATAATTTTGCACAATGAGTATGGATTTTTTGCATGAAGATACATACTTGATGAGGTTATTTCCAAAAAGCTTAACTGGACTTGCTATGGAATGGTTCTCCAAACTCCCACCTAAAATCAGATCATTCTCAGAGTTGGTGGATAAGTTTCTTTCACAATACTCTTACAACATACAACATGAAATAACAATGTTAGACTTATGTAATGCCAAACAAAAAAGTGGAGAACCATTCATGACATTTTTACAATGATGGAGATGGTTAGCTTCACGATATCCTCGTATGGTGCTAAAGTATGAAAAATTGGATATCTTCATCGACAATCTAAATGATCAAATGAGTTATCATCTAAAAATGCAAGGCATCAAAGTTTTGGAAAGATGGTAGATAATGGAATCAGAATGGAAGAAGCCATGATAAAGAAGGGTGAGTTGAAAATATTCAAAGAAGGAGCTCATCCTCCTAATAACAACACTAACAACAACAACAATGATAAAACAAAGTTTTGGAACATAAATCGTAATGTTGTCAATGATGGGATAGTGGATAACAATAATGTGAAACCAAAACAACCAGTTTTTAATCTATCTAATCACTCAACAACAGCTCAGTAAGACAACAATCGCCCAAGAGCTACTATCAAATATTTCTTTTGAAGACAATTTACGAACATTGGTGAACCCCTTGGATCCGCATTAAAAATGCTTCTTGCAAATGAATTGATCACTCTACTAGAAGAAAGAAATTATGAACCTCAAGCGAAACCCCCTTGGTTGAATGATAGTCAATATTGCGATTTCCATCGAAACAAAGGACATCATACAGATAACTGTCAAAAACTGAGACATGTCATCCAAGATTTAATTGATAATGGAGTAATAACTGTGGATGGACATACAACAAATGAATCGCATATAGATTTCAAAACTCCTCTTCCAAACTATGAGAAGGGTGAATCATCAGCAAGACATAATGGTAAAGGTAAAGCAAAACTAAACTATGCTCATACCTATGACAATGTGGTAAATGCGATCGTCGTCAAAGAAAAACAATCAAAAGAACATGCTCATGCTATCACAATAAGTAAAGCTAAAGTTTTTTTTGCCCGGTCCTACAACTAACATCTCATCCACTACCAAACAATATAATCTAGTGGAGCAATTACAAAAAACACCCGCAGAAATATCAATCTTAGAACTTTTAAAGCTTTCACCTGCACACAAAGAAATTCTTGAACGAGCATTAGTAGATACCACAGTATCCAAAGATGATATCAATCAATTCCAAACCATGGTGGGACACGTCACAACCCCTCATTTCTTATCATTCACTAAAGAAGATGACATGTCCTTGCAACATCCCCACAACACTCTTTTCAATATTAAAGTCCTCATTCACAAAACATGCGTTAAACATGTTCTAATAGACGATGGAGCTGGCCTAAATATTTGTTCATTGAGTATTGTTTGTGCCTTAGGATATTCAAAAGATGTAGTTGATGTACGGAAAAAGATCACCATAAAATCCTATGATGAAGAAGAACATTCCTCCAAGGGAATTGTGATACTACCCATCAGAGTGGGCCCTTTGCAGAAAGACATAGCATGCCAAGTTCTAGACTTGGACTTATCATATAATGTACTCCCGAGGAAACCATGGATTCATGAATTGCATGTTGTCCCATCAACATATCATCAGTGTGTCAAATTTCCCTATAATGGATAAGAAATCACAATCTCTGTAGACTCAAATCCATTTCAATACTGCAACAATCTCAAAATGGCTCAAGAAGTAATTGTTCTGCATAATAGGGAGTCAACATCTTCGAATACACAATCCAAGGAACAATCATTTGCATCTATTTTATCAAGTATGGAAAAACAAATGCAGCTAAGAGATCGAAGGAATGGAGAATATTCAATATCACAATTACCACTTTCTCCTAAATCCTTTGGAAAACCATCAAACTCTACACAACAACCAATTGTGAAACACCTTCCGATATTTTATGGAGCATTTATTAGTATCGAGACCTTATCAGAGGAAACATAAGACAAAGATGTGCTACAGTGGCTATACAAAGATGAAGAAGTTCAACAAAATGTCAACAATGTCCACATACCTATAGAAAAGTATGGAAAAGGATTTACCATTCTCAAAAGAATGGGATACACTAGAAAGGATCCTATAGGAAAAAGAAAAGAAGGTATCTCAGAACCTATCCAACCTTACACTTAGCAGACTACAAACAAAATAGGCTTAGGGTATGGACAATTCACTCTACTAGAAGACACATATTTTTAGTCAACAACAAGAGGAATATGAAAAAAGACAAGAACAACTGACAATTGAAAGAGAAGAAACATCATCTAAGAAGAAAACACAAGCAAAAATTAAATGGGAAAAGAAGCAAGCTTCAAATCAACAAGAGAAACAAAGTAAAAGCATCTCTCAAGCAACATTAAATCTGAACCAAAAAAAAAAAGAAGCTAATATAAGTCCAAGAGAAATCATAGAAAATTTGACAGAACTTAATCTCAGTCCTGAAGAAGTTGAATATGAAAGAAGAAATGATATAGCCAGAAAAGAAGAAGAAATGCTACATGACCAAATCTGTAGATTGAAAGCTGCAAGTGATACAGATTCTAATGAAAGGGAATGGGATTCCTATCACTCTAAAGAATCAACTGAAGAAAATTTATTTGAAGGAGATGTAGGTGTCGATGTAGTTCACACGTATGTAGGACAAAAGTTAGGAACTAGTTCACTTGAATTAGAATCACATTCGGCTGACTTGGACTTAACTGAGGATGATCAAGAATTTCTTACACGAGGTCATTCTGATGAGAGTATCATTCTAGACATCACCATACATATTGACAACTTTGATACATCCATCATGACCCTTGAAGCCCTCGAAACATCCCAACTTCAAGATCCCTTACCTCTAATCCACCCCAAGCTTATTGATTGCAAAAATAAGGGACATACCGCCATTGATACCTTTCCAAATGAAAATGGAATATATGTATATCTTAATGCAATCAAACCCATAACAACTCTCACCAATAATGTCAGCAATACATCTTCCAATCAAGTGGGTGCCAAATCTCCTAGTCGCAAAAGTGAAAATAATGAAAAGAATATCAAGTCTAATGCTGAAAACCATTTAGTGGCAACATTAGATCCAAAAAAAGTAAAAAAAGGGATGAATCTAAGGGTGAAAACCTCCTTGAGGCATCGGAAGATGGGAGATTTGACACTTTATGTGAACACTATCAAGAAAGATCATCCATTTTGATCGAACCAACAGAGGTAGTTAACATTGGCACAATAGAGCAACCAAAGATTCTTCATCTAATGACTTCTCTATCAGAAGAAGAAATGCAACAATGTATAGAGTTCTTTAAACAATGACAAATCAATTTTGCCTAGTCATATGCAAACATGCCAGGGTTAGATCAAGAGCTTATTATGCATCACTTAAATGTTAGTCCAGGAGCCAAACCAGTCAAACAAAAGTTAAGGAAAATGCATCCGCATATTGCTCTCCTAGTCAAAGAAGAACTAAAGAAATTACTGGATGTAGGATTCATTAGACCTGTAGCTTATCCTCAATGGGTATCCAACATCGTTCTTGTTTCAAAACTAGATAAAAGTATCAGAATATGCACAAACTTCAGAGATCTTAATAACGCATGTCTAAAGGATGACTTTCCTTTGCCTAACATCGACATCATTGTAGATTTAACTACTAGACACTCCATGTTCTCTTTAATTGATGGTTTCTCCAAATACAATCAGATCAAAATCACACCCGAAGACCAAGAAAAGATATCTTTCAAATGTCTATGGGGTACTTTCGGCTGGAACGTCATGCCTTTTGGATTAAAGAATGTAGGTGTTACATATCAAAGAGCTATGACAACTATATTTCATGACATGATGCATACATTCATGGAAGACTACGTGGATGACATACTGGCTAAATCATACAACAGAAAAGAACATATAGAGATACTAGAAAAGATCTTTGACAGGTTAGAACAATATAAGCTAAGGCTAAACCCTCAGAAATGTGCCTTTGGTGTTACTTCAAGAAAGCTATTGGGATACATTGTTTCAGCTAGAGGTATCGAAGTGGATCCAGCTAAGGTAAAAGCAATCATGGAAATAGCATCTCCCAAGAATATTAGTCAACTAAGATCACTCCAAGGAAGACTCTAGTCAATCAGAAGATTTGTTGCTCAACTAGCAGATAAATGTCAACCATTTACTCATCTATTGCACAAAAATGTTCAGTTCAAGTGGGACCACAAATGTGAAGATGCATTCAACAAGATCAAGGCTTATCTCATACAACCACCCATCCTAATGTCACCAATTCTAGGGAAGCCATTATTACTCTATGTATCAACCACTAAAACATCATTAGGAGTTTTGCTTGCACAACAGGATAATGAAGGAAAAGAATGAGCTATCTACTACATCAGTAGAACACTAGTAGGATAGGAGATCAACTATTCACCAATAGAAAAAGCATGCTTGGTAGTAGTTTTTTGCTTTTCAAAAATTACGACACTATTTACTATCTCATTCCATCAAGTTGATAGCTAAAATTGATCCTCTAAAATATTTACTCAGCAAAGCAACATTAACAAGACAAATAGAAAAATGGATCATGATCCTGAGTGAGTTTGATATTGAGTATGTTGACAGAAAAGCTATCAAAGAACAAGTTATTCCAGACCAACTAGCAAAGGCACCACTTCAAGATGATCATCCTTTATAGATTGAGTTTCATGATGTTGATATCCTAGCAGTCACCACAAAAACATGGCAGCTATACTTTGATGGTTCATATACACAATATGGATCAGGAGCAGGTATTCTATTTGTTGGTATAAATAAATATTCATCTTGGATATTATTACACTTTACTTAACTTAGGATAATGCATCTCTTCGTAGTTTGGATTTGAGACACTTAGGAAAGTGTGCACATAGGGATACAGCTTGTAGGAGAAATTCCACCTTTTGTGGTCTTATTTTGCTGTTACACTCCACATTCGGTGGGTCATCCACCTCTTGTGGAATATTATATTATTTCTCCTACCTACCCCTAGTATTTCTTACCTACCCTTGTTTCTCATTGAGCCACATGTCATATTTGTGTGCTCATACATCCATATGGCCTTGCCTATATAAGCAGGCTTATATTCATTGTATTGGTTAATCTAGTTGATCATTTGCATATTGATGAGAATACAGTTTGTTCTTGTCATTCTATTGTCTCTTTTTATGCTTTTCATTGTGCCCTTGATCTTGGCAAAATCCTACATGGTATCAGAGCTATTGGAGCTTCATTGATTGGTTTTTGGAGACATCGTGGAAGGCTTCTATTTTCGGATTTGGGGATCTTCATTTTTTGGGGGCGTCATATAGCGATTTGGACATCACCGTTGAATCTGGAAGGCCGTTTCCATAAATTTCGACTATAAAGTCGACCTATTTTGGTGAGAAATTTTTTTTTCCCATTTTGGCTATTATCGTACGGATTTCAAAAAAAAATTTAAAAAATAAATAAATTATTTTCTGAAAAATTTCGAAAAATCAAAAAAAAAAAAGTTTTTTTGGATTGCTGTGTTTGGGGGTCCACAGACCCCCCCGTACCCGTAGTACACAAGTTGCAGGCGTACCTGTTGTTGGAGCCACTACCGCCACGTACTAGTACCCGCCGCCGCCGCAGATTGCCGAGACCCGCGCCGCCACGTACTGGTACCCACCGCCGCTGTAGACCGTCGAGACCTGTGCTGCCGAGACCCGGGAACCTCCCGCCGCCACCAACTTCCCTCCCACCGGCTGCTTTCTCTGCACGCTACCACCGATCACCTCTCGCCAGTCGCCTCCCGCCGGCTGCTTCACTTCCGCCACCGGCTTCCCTCGGCTTCCGGCCCGCATCCAGCAGTGCCTCCCTCCCCAGCGGACCACCAAAACCGGCGAACCTGTGTCCACCATGTGGCAGGTGATCACTAGCCTGCGGTCAACCTCTGTACACACAGTCACCGCGCCACGTCATCCGTATGGCCTACTCAGTCACCTGCCCAGTCAGTAGTCCATACAGTACGGATGCCCAGTCAGCAGGGAGGTGAAGTTCTCGCGATGGTCATACGGCCATCAAATTTAAGACAGTGACTTGCTAACATTAGCACCACATCAACACTTTTTGGAAATTTTTTGACCCCTCTCCATTGAGCTTTTCAGTTTTGCAGTCCAACTTTGAAAGGCCATATCTTGCTCATTTTTGCTCATTTTTTGGTGCAATTTTTTTTGAAATGGGCTAAAATTTCGTGATCTTCGCAGTGGTGATTTTCTGATTTTGGTGCATAGGTTTTTCGAAATTTTAGAATTCTCTCAGCTGTACCTATCTAATCCTCAATTTTGCAACTTCAAAGGCCTCGTTTGAGCTCATACGACCTCCTTTTCAGGTGCCATTTTTTTTGAAAGTGCTTATTTTTTCGTCTACTTTCATAATCTATGATCAGATTTCAAAGATTGAGTGGAAATTGTACTTTCATATATTGGTTTTATTTGGCCTATTAGGTACTTGTAAATTGCTTGGATCTTAGTTAGATCTCTTGCATTATCAGTTTGAGACTCTTTTGGCCTTATTGAGGTAGTTGTAAAATTGTAAATTAGAAGTCCACTTTGCCATTTTTTGCAAGTGGCCCATTGTATATGCACTACTTATAAAGTGTCAAAATCATCACTTTTGGGGAGGGTTCTTTGATTGAGTGAATTTGGGGGGGTGTATTGTGTGATTGTGCCTCTCTTTGTGCTCTTTCCATTTTTTGTTGCAATGAGTCCTAATAAATTTCCACCTTTAACTCCACATAATTATGCATCATGGAAAATTAAAGTATGGAGTAAATTAATGGAAAAGGGTCTCACACACTACATAGATGGAATAATAACAGCACCACCTAATCCTAAGGCTAATCCAAATGCTCAATTAGAATGGCTCACAAAGAATTGCATGGCTCTTGGAACTTTATGCAAGTATGTATCAGATGACCTCATTTTTCACATTGAGAAGTGTAAAACAATCAAAGAGGCTTGGGATATGTTTCAGAAATTGTATGGTCAAGTTGATGAAATCAGAGGCTATCAGATTGACAATGAGCTCACAAACTTGGATCCCAAGAGTTTTGATACAATCCAAGATTATGTCACCAAAGCAAATGAGCTAAGAGCAAAGCTTAAGGATTGTGGAATTGACAAAAAGGATGCTAAGTTGATACTCAACTTGTTGGACAAGCTTGCACCAAAATATGTAGCATTTGTGTCTAGCTTCCAAACTCATCGTTTGATAGTGGGGAGTTCTTATGTTATGCCTTCATTTGATGCTTTCACAGAAATGTTAATATTGGAACAATCTAAGTTGTTGAACATGGGGTTTCTCAAGTCTTCAAAGTCCAAGGCTTTGGTGGCTAATCAAGGGAATCAAGGAAGTCAAGGCAAAGATTCCAACAAGAAGAAGAAGCACTCTAAGTCTAAGCCACACCAGGAAAAAGAACAATCATCCTCTCCATCACAAGGCCATTTTTCATCCTCTTCCAAGAAGGGGACACCACCTAAGAAGGATAAACCAACTTGTGCATATTGCAAGAAGTATGGTCATGATGAGCATCAATGCCATGCAAAGCAAGTTGATGAGTTAACCAATCTTCTTAAGAAAAACAACATCACCTTGCCATCCGCTTACACGAAGAAGGATTCATCTCCTTCCTCTTCCTCACATTCTAAGGGAAAAGGGCAAGCATTTGTGGCTACAACAGGTTCTTCACAGCAATGGATACTTGACTCGGGTGCCTCATATCACATGGGTTCTACAAAGGAGTAGTTTTCTTCATTGGAGCCATTTAAGGTACCTCACATTTACATAGGTGATGATACACAAGTAGAGGTTGAAGGGAAAGGTTCAGTTGACATGGATGATGGAACATTTGAGAATGTTCTTTATGTTCCTAACTTGTCTACCATCCTTCTCTCTATCTACCAAATCACTCACTATGGGAATGGGAAAAAGGTTGAGTTTACACCAGATTCAGTTGTGGTAAAGGAACTTGATGATGATGCCTTGGTTGCAGTGGGACAAGTCAATGACAACTCAAGGCTTTATTCATTCTGCCACTTTGTGCCAAGTTCACCTTCTAGGGCCTTGCTTACTCATTCAAATTCAAAAAGTAAGCTATGGCATGAGCAGTTTGGTCACCTCAACTACCGCTATCTTCAGCAGCTAAGCACTAAAGACATGGTCACAGGTCTACCTCGAATCAATTTTTTAGAGGGTGTATTTTTAGGTTGTTCCATGGGCAAGCATCCTGAAGAGAAGTTTGATAAAGGGAAAACTTGGAGAGCTTTGGAAGTTCTTCAACTTGTTCATAGTGATGTAGCAGGTCCATTTCCAGCACCTTCATTTAGTAAGGCCCGCTATGTTCTTACCTTCATTGATGACTACTCCCGCTTCACTTGGGTCTACTTTCTCATTCATAAAATTGACATTACATCCAGGGTACACATCACTATGGGATTCACTATGCAGTAGGCACATGACTTCGCTTGGTTGGTTACATAGACTCTAATTGGGTTGGTGATCTTGATGATCGTAAGTCTACTTCTGGTTACAGTTTTCACCTTGGTTCAGGCCCCATTTGTTGGCAGAGCAAGAAGCAACATGCTATTGCTCTCTCTTTGATTGAGGGTGAGTATCGAGGCGCTATTAACGTAGCGACTGAGACCATTTGGCTCCAGCAGATTCTCACAGAGTTTTTTTTCACCACTCCACAGCTGATAGTTCTACATTGCGACAATCAAAGTGTTATTGCCATCTTGAAGAACCTGGTCCAGCACCAGTGGACCAAACACATCGAGATTCATATGCACTATATCTGAGAGCTCATCTAGGAGCAAGTCATTGATTTGCAGTATTGTCCTACAGCAGAGCAGGTTGCTAACATATTCACCAAACCTTTCACCAAGAGTAAGTTCCAGCAGTTGCGAGCTCTCTTGGGGGTGCGGGATGTGTCATTAGGGGCGGTCAGCTGACTTCTCCTTCCTCTCTTATGGGGGGGACTTTTTCCTCTTTGAGGTTTTGTCCTTCTTCTTTGAGCATCTTTTGTACATTCATCTTTCTTTTGGTGGGGAGTTTTTTCCCACTGGGTTTTCTTCCTTTCTCTGCTTGTGAGAGATTGCATTGCATAGTTTTGCTTGCATTTGTATATTATACATGGGTACCTAACATGGCCTCATAGCCGGGACCCATCTTGCATTGCTTAGTTGCATTGTTGACTTGAGTCTTCATTCCCCTAAGTTGCACTTAAGGGGGGGTGTTGGTGTAAATAAATATTCATCTTGGATATTATTACACTTTACTTAAGTTAACTTAGGATAATGCATCTCTTCGTAGTTTGGATTTGAGACACTTAGGGAAGTGTGCACATAGGGATAGAGCTTGTAGGAGAAATTCCACCTTTTGTGGTCTTATTTTATTGTTACACTCCATATTCAGTGGGTCATCCACCTCTTGTGGAATATTATATTATTTCTCCTACCTACCCCTGGTATTTCTTACCTACCCTTGTTTCTCATTGAGCCACATGCCATATTTGTGTGCTCATACATCCATATGGCCTTGCCTATATAAGCAGGCCTATATTCATTGTATTGGTTAATCCAGTTGATCATTTGCATATTGATGAGAATACAGTTTGTTCTTGTCATTCTATTGTCTCTTTTTATGCTTTTCATTGTGCCCTTGATCTTGGCAAAATCCTACACTATTCATTACACCACAAGGTCATACAATCCCAAAAGCATACAAATTAAGCTTTCCATGCACCAACAACACAATAGAGTATGAAGCTTTGGTTATAGGTATCAAAATGGCTATAAAATGGAACATTACACAACTTCAAGTCTTTGGAGACTCTCAGCTTGTCATTAATCAAATCAATGATGACTATCAAACAAAGGACAAAAAATTCATTCCTTATAAAAAGATGGTTGATGAGATCAAGAAATACTTTGTACAAATAACTTTCTAGCAGATTCGAAGAAATGACAACAAATTAGCAGACGCCATGGCTACACTTGTTTCTCTCCTTCAGACACAAGAAAATCAACAGTGTTTTGAATTCTTGGTAGAAGAGTTGTTTTACCCTGCCTATAATTGTCCTGATTCCCAAACCATCTGTCAACGTATTGGACATGATTCCTCCCGCTATGGCCAAACTTACACATACCTAAAGGATAGCACCCTACCTCCTGACTTATCGAAGAACCAAAAGAGAAACTTTATTTGCCAATCCTCCCATTTTACTCTTGTTACGGATACCCTGTTTAAACAAAGTCTAGACGGTACTCTTTTAAGATGTCTCGACCAAGAAGAATCTAAGAAGGCCTTACATGAAGTCCATAATGGCATTTGTGGCACTCATTCAAGTGGTCTTACCCTTTCAAAAAAACTCATATGCTTGGGCTATTATTGGCCGACTATGGAACGAGATTCTTTTTAGATAGCTAGAACATGCAAACAATGTCAGATCCATGGGAATTTGATTCATGCACCAGCACAAGAACTTCCTGCTTTGGCAACATCTTGGCCTTTTTATCAATGGGTTCTTGATCTAATAGGAAAGATAAATATTTCTTTATCTAATGGTCACAAATTCATCCTTGTAGCTACAGAATATTTCACAAAATGGATTGAGGTAGTACCTCTCATAAATATAATAGGAAAACAAATTGTTGCATTTATCTTGCATTACATCATTTGTCTCTATGGAATAATAGATTATCACCGATAATAGACGACCATTAAAGAATCAAGATGTACAAGTGCTATGTGATAAATTCAAGATTCAACATAAATTTTCCACACCCTACTATCCACAAGGGAATGGGCAAGCAAAAGCATCAAACAAAACTATTCTGAAAAATCCTCAAAAAGATAGTGAATGATGCTGGAAAAGATTGGCATATCCAATTAAACCCTACTCTATGGGCCTACCATACTAGTATCCGCACACCAACAGGTGCCACACCTTTTGGATCAGAAGGAATATTTCCAATAGAAGTAGAGATACCCTCTCTATGAGTATCATTAAAAGGTCTCATCCCAGATGAAGAACAACAAGTATCTAGATTGCAAGAGTTAGAACTAATCCATGAACGAAGAATATCATCAAAGAATGTGCTGGAGCTATTATCACAGGGTCAGACCACAAATTTTTCAAGTCGGAGAACTAGTACTAAAGGAAAATCCATGCAACCAGGCAGATCGAGAAAAGAAAGGAAATTTTGAACCAAACTAGTTAGGTCCATTTGTGATCATAGTAGTATTTGGATCAGGAGCATATCAGCTATCAACACAGGATGAAGATCAACTTGAAGAACCCATCAATAGCATGCATCTTAAGAAGTTTTATGTCTGAAAAAGCAGAAAAAATCAAAAACAGTGAAAAAGAAAAAAATCAAAAAATAGTGAAAAAGCAAAAAATCCAAAAATAAGTGAAAAAGCAAAAAATAAAAAAACAGTGAAAAAGCAGAAAATCCAAAAACAAGTGAAAAAGCAAAAAAATCAAAAACAGTGAAAAAGTAGAAAATCCAAAAAAAAATCAAATATGAGAAAAAGTGCAATAAAAATAGATGGTGAAAACCTGGCAAACGGATGCTATCTGTCGGCTAGCTCTTCCATCTATTAGTTCATGCATTTTTTTCGCTTCCATTCATTTTCCATTAGCGTTGTTCATATCCATAATAAAGCTTTTGTACATATGTAGGCATTGCAGCTAATCTCTCATCATGGTTTGGATCATTGGGTATATCATAATGAATTTGTTTCTAGGCTTTGGGCAAAATCCTGCACTTAGTTGGGGGCAAAACTTTGGATCAATTCTGAGCTTAATCAAACAAGTAGAACAAACAATTAGACAAATCTTATCAGGCAAAAACTGTGGCATATCCAACATTGAACACGAGATCAAATTATCAACCATCAAACTATCACAAAGTCAGTCTAAATGCATGAATGATATCTTTTGGATAATGATTTTAACATGATTGTTCAACTTTTCTATATTGATTTTTGCTATCATGATTTCTGAATGACTCCAAGATGTCTTTGACTAGAGGAACAAGAAAGGAACATGATATTTTTCTTGTCTGCTGTTTGAAAATTGATCATTAATATATGCAAATTTGTCTTAGGACATGATAATCAAAATATCATTGAAGACATTTCCAATTTGCATATTGAAATGATTAATATTGCCTATTCTATGCAAGCAACACTTGGGTCATCTTGGTTCAATTATAACTCGATGTTTGTGCTAACTTGCCATATCGAAATCCAGGAAAGCAGTGCTCAAGTCATCATGGTTTAATTATACCATAGATGTTTTCACTCATTTCACACATTTGAAAAGCTCAATGATGACAAAAACACAATAATCCAGTGACTAGTCCGATCGTAGCTTTGCATTTCATCTTCATTTACATTTTAGCTTGCATTTTAGCTTGCATTTCATTCTTGCATGGGATCCCACATGCTTCTTTTATCCAAGGTTAAATCTATCGCAAGAATCATCAAGGTATCATCACAAATGTATACACAATCAGACTGATGACTCATATCTCTCTAGATATTGTTGACCCAATGAAAATCTTATGCTACCCTCTCATCAGAACCAACATCAACATATCTAAATCTTTATGCAACTTGATATCAACAAACTGTCAATTCTTTATCAATCTTATCAATTATATCAATCAATCACATCTAAATCGATTCTCTCATGTTTTATACAGGATGTATCTTTCCTAAAACCAGGCATTCTGATAATGTCTTATATAGGATATATCGTTCCTGAAACCAGACGCTTTGATCATCTTTGTCTTATACAAGAGGTGTCATTCCTAAAACCAGACTAAATCTCGATCTTATCAATCTAACCAATCAAACTTTATCAATCGTGAATAACCATATCACCGTGATCATAGAATTCGTATTTTCATCAACCACAGTTGTAGGAATCAAATCAATAATCTATTGGGATATCAATTTCACAAAAAGTCAAAAAACTCCAAAGATCAATTATCTCAATTGATCTACCGAGGGGCATCATCGTATCACAATTTATCAATCAAGAGCTAGGGCATCCTATCGAACCAATATCATCATCAAAATGAGATTATTCTTTGAATCGACGTGTCATCACACCTCACTTCAAAGAGGGGCAAAATGTATACACCTAAAAATGATCTGAAGATAATTAATTAAATAAGCAATTATTTAATTAATCCCCCTTCCTAATATAATTGAATTCACTAAGCAACTTGATTAAATTCCTCCTTTCAACTACTAATTATTAAATCTAAGGATTTATTTAATGGGTTCATTTCAATAATCCCCTTTAATTAATTAATTCAAATTAATTAATTCCCCCATCAAATTCATTTTTTCTAAATCCCCTAATTAACTAAAACAAATCAATTTATGAGTTGTTGAGATTAATTAGCCTTTTCCTATTATTTGAATTTTTAAATTCAAATTCTCCTAACTTCTAACCACCTAACCTAACCCCTTCTAAAACTAGCTCATTCCATCTAACCCCGTGTTTGCCTAAACCCATCCTAGTTTGCACATCCTAACCACCATGTCCCCTTTCCTTGAACACTTTACCCTCTCATGAGCAAAGCTTTGTGACACTTGTCACTAAATGTTCCCTTTAATCCAACCTCTTCTAGAAGCCTCTTGACACTTGTCACCATAGAGATGGCACATGTTCCCTTTTATCCAACCTTTCTAGAAGCTTCTTGACACTTGTCACCATGGAGATGACATTGTCCCCTTTCATCCAAACCCTTCTCCTACCAACCTTCAAATGTTCCCTTTCATCCAGCCTCTTTTCCAACCTCCTCCAATTTCTCCATTGATATCTTCAGACTTAATCTTGATCGTTGATTCCTGCCACCTCACCCCTGGCCTTGGAAATCCTATAAATAGATCCCATTTTGGAGCAATAAGGATCCATCTCATTTGTAGTCAAGCATTGTTACTATAGGCATATGCAATCTTAGTTTATCATTTTAGTATTGTTATCATGTTCAATTTTAACTTAAATCTAGCTCATTTTCTAGCATAATGATGGAATCATGTAGCTTAATCATTATCATTTCTAGCTTAAATGCATCATTTATCATTTAAATCCTCCATTTAAGTGTAGTCAAGTCACTGGAATTTGCATGACTAGATCTGAGAGCAAAATTCATACTCGCATTTACTAGGAGGCGATAGATCGCTTAGCTATGGTTTTATCTTTCTTTGCTTTAAATTCATTAACCATGCTTGTAATGATCTATTGAGTGTTTTGTGTCGCAGGAACATGTATACACTTCACAGGCATGACAACAATTAAGTGTAAATAATAAGTTCTATATTATTTTCAAATGAAACCCATACTAAACACATTTATTTTGTTATTTTTTAGGGAGCTTTTTGAGTGAACTTAATCTATTTGCAAGGAAAGTAAAGAAATTAATTTGTATATACTTTAAAAAGTAGAAATGGATTTAGACTAAACTAAGAAATAATAAAAAGGTATTATAGTTCTTAGGCAAGAGTGTGTTATCCAATAACTAAGAAATTTGGATAACAAAATTAATTATCCTAAAAGAATTTTTTAGTATTCTTGTGCAATTATCATAAATATTTGTTTAGAGTGTCAAGCTTGTATGGATGTTATCATCTCCTCTTCTAGCCTTAGATTCTTGGAAAGGGAATATTGGGTTTATTGTCCAGGAAGATAGCATTAGATTCTTATAAATAAAGATTTGGGATTAGCCTTTGTAGTGAGGCAACTTGAAGTCTTATAAGGTGATTTTGAATTCTTATGGAAGTTATGCATAGATTTTTGTGAAGAATTATAGAGGTGGCCTATTAGTCTTTTTGTACTATAAATTTCAAATTTCCTTTAAAGCTTGTGTATAAAAAGTTCTCCTTTCAACCCTCAAAGCTGGTTTATAAAGTTTTGCTTGTGCATAAAAATTTCTCATTGCTTTCAAATGAAAGAGGGAATTTCTATAAGAAAAGACTAGAGAGAACATAAAACCAAAGAAGGATTGACAGCTTGACTTTAAATAAAGTGTAGTCACACAAATCTATCCATTTTAATTAAATGAATATTTCGTATTTATTTGATTAAAAATCCACTAGCCACCAATTAATTAAATTGATATTTAATTAATTCATCCCCAAACATTCCTCTATTAATTAAATAAATTATTCAATTTATTTTAATTAATTCATTAAATCAAATTCCATTCAATTAAATAAATAAAATCAATTTATTTAATTAAATCCCCCTATTCCTCTTTTAAATAAATTAAATAAAACATTTATTTAAATCATTATCCCCACCCCACTTGCATTTTCCTACAAATGCAACTTGCACACATTTATTGAAATAAATGAATTTTTATTTTAATAAAATCCTATTTTCCCTCACCCACCAAATCCACTTGCAAAATCTAATCCCCTTCTAGATTCTTCTAACCCCTTCCTAATTAACTTAATCCATCCCCTAATTATTGTCACATTCCTAAACAAAATGGAGTCACTTCTCAAAGCCTAAAAGTCTTTGATAACCATTAAAGGCTTCCAACCTTCAACCACTAAATGTCTCAAAGTCTTGGATAACCTTTGAAAGCTTCCAACCTTCAACCACTTAATCCACAAAGTCTTCAATAACCATTAATGGTTACCTCAAACCCTCCTACATAGTTAAAACATTTGTTTTGACTCAACCTCTACCCAACCCAAGGGTCTCATCAGGCCTTTAATGCTTTGACCATGATTATCTCTTAATCATTTGCACAAAGGTTTATCCTTGGATTAACTCTTAATTCAATGGGTAATCCTAATTTAGACTTGACCCTTAGCCTTTAGATAACCATGAGGTCTTCTCAGGCCTTTAATACCTCCAACCTCTTCTCTCAACCCAACCCTATGTTGACATTTGTCACCATTTCATTGGTGCAAATTGTGCACATGGATCCCCAACTTTCAAGCTTGACCCTTGATTAAACCTTTCAATCCTGGCCATCCATTGCTCCATTTTTCCTATAAATAGAGCCCATTCTTTCATACTCCAGATCCTGAAAACTTGTATGTATCTAAGCTATAGACATTTTAGAGAGCATTTTAGCATAAACAATCTAATCTTTTGTCTTTTGGTTAAAATATATCATTTTAGCATTAGCATTAGCTTTTTATTTCACATTTAGAGCTATATTACAATCTCAATCCTCCATAAGCATCCATAGTGCAAAAAGCTGCTAAGAGCTACACTATTTTGGAACTTGGAGAGGAGAGGAACAAGGGAGAAGGAGTTAATCTCATGCTAAGAGATAGTTGGAGATGTCTCATTGTCTTTACTTCTTTAGTTAGATTCATTAGCATGTTTTTAGTGTCTCTCTTGGAATGCCTTCATATGTTTTAGTTTTTGATTGACTAACGCTAATGCTTTGTGTGTTTTGTGTTGTTTGATCTTAAACTAACTATTTGTGCCATTTAGGAGGGCATCATAAAGAAATAAAACTTATCATCTCTTACTAAAAGACTTGATTTTTTGGATGAAAAATGAAAAAAAAAAGAGAAAATTTCAAAGACTTTTGAAATTATCAAAAGATGATAGATTCATTCATGTTGAGGTGTGGGTCACCATTTTTTATTAGTGTTGGGCACCGAAGTCACTCTACAACTTAACAATGATTTCTCAAATGACCCTACGATTTCTTTAGTGACCCTACATCTTAAGAGAAGTATGAAGAATTTTGGATAATAGAAAGGTCTAGAAAGCTAGAAGGTCAAAAATAAAGAGAAATAACACTTGAATAAGTGTGGGCAAGCACTTGCAAGATAAAAAATGTTGTGCTTAGAAAAATGAGCACACCATTTTACTATCGAATTACCATCACATGTTTATAGTAACACATCCAAATTTGGGTACTTACACATACAAAACTACATCTTCCAATTGATACTTGAAAGGTACAAATTATTATATAAGGGTTGGCTTAGATGGTGCAAACTAAGCTTGACAAATTTAAGAAAAAAATCAGATCTCATTAGGGCACAAGCCCAAGTGAAAACAATCAGCGCTCATTAAGACACAAACCCAGTTGCTTTCAGTATTGTAATTATAATAGTCAACAAAGATAAATCATTTTCCCTATAGATTGATAGAATATACATTTATTTAAGGGAAAGGGGATCTTTTCTAAATCAAAAGAAATAAAAAATGGAACACTCGTTGATCTTCAATCAGTTCCTACCTAGCTTTTGATTAAAATGTGAAGGATACAACCTTGAACTATCTCTTTTTTATTTAGCTATCCTGTATGTTAAAGCCCATATTAAAAACCATGTATACCCTGTTAGTAAGGGTATTTTTATTTTATTAAAGAGGTTTTAACCTCCACATAGTGCACTGCTTTTGTGCACAAGACAAAACACGGCTAGGATTCGCTTGGAAGTGTAAATCTAAGCTGTACAAAATTTGAATTGAGGCCTATGTCATTGACATTGATATTCTATTTTGAATCCAACTCCATGTCTAATGTGGGTGGATGGGTTGAAAGCTTCTCATATATATGAAGAGCTGGTCCACTGTGTTTCCACACCTTGCATACCATCCCACTGTAAATGCAAATGTGAGCACCTGCTGCCATACAATTCAATACATGCAATTATACATCCTACTTAAACATCAAACGATTTAACGATTACACTATATACCTGGAATGAAGTGTGGGTTCCCTGGGTTGACACTCTGCAACAAATGTAAACATAGATTGCATGAATAAGAGCAAACATCACAAAATTCACAGGCAAAACAGAATTCATTGTCAAGGCAGAGGGACAGAGATATATGCATGAGTGTAGTGAAGGCGATTCAACTGTTACATATAGACACTCAAGAATAAATGGAGTTGCTAAACAAAAGGGGTATCAAACACAAAAGTCCCCAACAATGTCTATGGATTATTGCCTTATATGGCCCATAAGTTTCAACTGTTTATCAATGCATACTGTAAGCAGAGCGGAAATCTGTAAACCAAAAATGAAAACTAAAGCACAACCAACGCTACAAAACTCCACAGCACAAATCGAAAGATAAAACGAGAATGATGAAGTACCACAACAGAAACTGATTTATACCTTACCATCTTTGAGAATCCAGTGATAAGGGGACGCGTCTATTCTGGTTCTAAAAAGATAGTACGGATTGACTAACACGTGTTAGTCGTACGTTTTACACCATCGATTTTGCAATTAACGATTGCGATTGACTAACCTGTCACTAACACGCTGTACTAAAGGTCTGTTTTGAAGCTAGAATAGCCGTGGTCATGATAAAATGGAATCAAAACAAAGACAAATAAATATTGCCTTAAACTAAGTAAGAAATTTATATCGTGGAAGACAAAAACCAAATGGGATAGCTAAATAAGACTCTAGACATGTTTAAGGATCCAGAGAGAGAAACACAAATATGAAGAAGCATACAACGATTTTTACTTATAATAGCCTTATGACTAAACATAATTCATCGGAGAGTAGTGGTAATAATTTAGTGGCTTTAAGTTTTAGGGACTCTTAAAATGGCTTATAGCTATCTACCTAATCTCTCTTTATTAGCTTGCCCATTTTAGGTTACCCATTTCATCCACAATTAGAGATGGAATTCTTTGATATTGATACTGTATACACCTTTTTATTAATATTAGGGCATGAAAGATAAAATAAAAATTGGATCCAAAAGATTTTGTTTTGTGAAAAATTATCTTGTGAATATATGGATACAGTCATTTGTTGACAATGGACTTTATATGTTGTGAGTTTTCCGAAGAATACCTACCAATCATCATCATAAATACATGCAACACCTCTATCTTTCAATTTTCAAAAAAACCATTAAATTACAAGTTTTGTGGCAAGCTCTATTTTGTTTATTACAATGATTGATTATATAATTATATTTATTATACAGATAATTTGATAGAGATTTTGTATGTTTAAGAATCGTTAATACTGCTCTCTATGTCAATGATCGTTTTCACATTCTTTTTTCAACCTAAATTTTGAAAACACGTTGCATTTCATAATTTATCATTCTTTTTGTGAGATTTTGCCAAGATCAAGAGCTTGATGAAAAGTACAATAGAGAGACAAAATATTGATAGGAATAAACTGTATTCTATCAAGATGAAAATACTAATCAATTGGATCATCTATCAATCAATTAATTAATTACAATGTAGATGAGTTTGCTTATAAAGGCAAGGATATATGGATACGAGAGCACACAAACATGACATGTGGCTCAATAAGAAACAAGGGTAGATAGGAAATAGGTGGAGGTAGGTAGGAGAAACAATATAATATTCCACATGAGGTGGATCACCCACCGAATGTGGAATGTAACAACAAGATAAGACCACAAAAGGTGGAAATTCTCCTACACACACTATCCCAATGTGGCACAAACACCCAAGAGTCTCATACCCAAACTACTATGATATGCATGTACTTAAGTAAACTTAAGTAAGGTGTAATAATATCCAGCATGAATAATTAATTACACCAACACCCCCCCTTAAGTGCAGCTTAGGAGAATGCACTTAAGTCTACAATGCAACTAAGCAATGCAAAATGGGTCTCGGCTACTAGGTCATGTTAGGTACCCATGTATAAATGCAAATGCACACAAACCAATGCAATCTCTCATAAAGCAGGGAAAGAGAGAAAAACCTAATGGGAAAAAACCCTCCCCCATAAAGAGAGATGAAAACTATATACAAAGAACTCTCAAAGAAGTATGTGAAGGAAAAAACCCCATGTGAGGAAAAAGTCCCCCCCATATGAGAGAAGAAGAGAAGCTAGGTAGTCCCCCCTCAATGTAGAATTTGCACCAATGGTAGAGCTTGAAGATGAATGAAGAAAATGCTCCATGAACGTCGAACAACGTTCCTCCCCTTAGGAAGAAACAAAACCAAAGGTGTATCCATGAGTCTCCCCAATCATGAAGGGAAGATGTAGGAAAAAAATGCATGATGAATGAAGTCCGTGAAAACTGATCAAGTGTCCCCATGTCATTGCTAAAAGTTACCCCCTCCAAAGGTGGTGAACTACTCCATACTGCTGAAAAAGGCACTCCAAGATCTAGTGGAGATGGATGTAGAACAATATACAAAGACTCACATGTCTCCTCAAAAGATAAAGAGACATCCTCCAATTGCTGTACAAAAGTATCCACAATCATGTCAACCTCGAAAGAAGGATCATGTAGAGAATGCACAAGAGGGTTAGAGTGTTCCCTCACAACAATTGAAGAAGGATCATCTTCATCAAAGAGAAGATGAATGTCATCAATGATGTCTCCCAAATCTGCAATGTCTGTGAAGTAGTCATCCCAATCAACTGAAGTTGGAAGACATGGAATATCCTACTGCACTGAATCACAAGGAAAAACTATCGCACTAGTTGCATTATCGGGTGCAATAGGTGATGTGATATCAAAAGGAGGAGATGAAATGCAAGGCTCGAGAATGGGGTCACATGTGAGAATCCCCAGGTTCAAGTACCCAAAGTTCTCCTCAAAATCTGAATCATCAACATAGGAAGAATCAACCTCATCAAAAGGACCAAAATGTGAAAAAGAGTACAACAGAGATGCATGATCAACCATCCCAGTCACAATGATAACTCTAGTCTCCAAGTCTCTAATGATAACTAAATCAGGTGACATGAACTCCGTAGTTTTCTTAGTTGCCCCATGTGTGATTTGATAGATGGAAAGAAGATTGGTTTTCAAGTGGGGTACACACAACACATCATTGAAGGAGTTATCCCCAATGACACTAGATTCTTTCCCAATCACATCTATGTATGTATGATTACCCATCAAAATCTGCAGCATGGTGCAAGGCTCAAATGAAGAGAACATAGATTGCGAAGATGCTATATGATGAGAAGCCCCTGAATCTAGAAGCCATCTCCCTGAATCATGACTTGTAGTAGCAGAAAGAGCTTGTCCCTTTCCTTTATCTATCCCAAAAGAGTGATCCTTTCCTTTATCCTTTTCCTTGGAAGTCGAAGTAGACATTCTAGAAGGTAGGTCAGTTTTGTTCTTCTCAAGAAGATGCTTTAACTCATCAATATCCTTCTTGTAATAATGTTGTTCATCATGTCCTGACTTTTTGCAATATGCACAAAAAAGATTGTCCTTATATGATTTTCTCTTAGGTGAGGATGTAGAATCACCTTGTTGTGGAGAGGATGATTGTGCTCCATCTTGTTGTGGTTTTGACTTAGGTTGCTTTTGATTCTTGAATTTTCCTTGATTTCTTTTATTCCCTTTGTTAGCCACCAAAGCTTTGTTAGCATTTTGATGATGTTGTGATTGTCATTGATGGACACACACTTGTTTTGAGATCACTTTTTGTATGTATGAGTTATGCTCAACCGATATTTGTTCCAACTGGTATTATGTATTATAGTCTTTAGACTATCGGTGTTTTGCAAAAAGTGTTTACCGATCTCAAGCAGTATGAAGACCCGAAGCGGTATGAAAACCTCAAGCGGTTCAAGGATCTCAAGCAGAATGAAGGGATAAAGCGGTAGTTATCAGTTTTCCCAGTCTTCATTTTGACAAACCAGTAATTGTTAAATGTATGAACTGGTATTACTCTATGATGAGTTACCAACTAGTATTTTTGTGATGAGTTATCATCCACCGACACTTTGGCGGTGATTTTGTGCTGTGTTACCAAATGTGTCTAGATGCACTGAACCTAGGAACTTGCAATGTAATCCTATTGGACTGACATGAAATCGGATTCCTTTATAAGGACATCATGTCTAGGGTTTTAGATGTAGTCAGGGGTTTTAGGTGGTTGATGAGGTTTTTGTATGTGCGATCATAGAAGAGAAGATTAGGTCTGTGTGAAGAAACAAAGTGTGGAGATATTGAAGGCTAAAGTAATGCTGAAAAGCATTAAAAATGAGCTATCAAGGATCTAACCAAGCATACTATGCTAGTATCTAGATCACTCACTTGTTGATTACTCACATCTTTGACAAGTCTAAAACCCTTAACCAGGTAGGCCCAGAAAAGCCTTTGTAAATCCTCTAACAAGGTGGTTCACAACTGTGAATTTGAAATCCTCTCACAAGGTAATCTTTGATTGGACTTATCTCCTAACAGAGATCTAGATTCCTAACAGGATCTATTCTGGTGAAGAACATTGAATGACCTTAAACGGTCTGACCTTAACCGGTCTGGTTACTATTCTGCAGATAGTTACTTGTGAGTTTCAGCTCACCGTGGTTTTTCTCAGTTGGGTTTCCACATCAAAACCTCTTGTGTTATGGTGATTGTGCTCTTGTGGGTGAATGCTTTATTTGTTATTTGTTTTGCATGATAACCAGTTTGTTAGTAAATTTGTTATACCGGTTAACTGCTAAACTATTTAAGAGTTTAAGTTCAGTATTTTTTGGTATACTAATTCACCCCCCCTCTTAGTATTCATCAATTGGTATCAGAGAAAACCTTTCTATAAGTTTAACCACTTGGAAGGAGATATGGGGGAATACACTATAAGGGAGCTTACTCATCGTCTCACTCAGACTAAGAAAGCCTTTGATGAACTTAAAGTCAAATATAAAGCCTCTCTAGCAAAGAGAAGAGAGCATGCTGAGAAACTGATGGAGCTTACTGAAAATAGTTCTTCTGATGAAGCAGACATGGAAGCCCTAGTTGAAGAGGTTGAAAAATGGAATGAATCTAATGCTAACCTAAGAAGGGAACTAGAAGGACTGACTATCAGAATGTGCCAAGAGCTTGAGAACCGGAGGAAAGCTGAAGACCTGGTAAAAGACAAAGATCATGAGATCTCCAAGCTGAAGCAAGAAATCAGTGTCCTTACTGCTCATCTCCAAGAGAGTAAAGTGGAAAAAGAAGAAATGCAAAGTGAACTAAATATGGCTATTTCTAAGAATGCAACCTTGAAAGAATCCAATGCTGCTATTTCCAAGGAGTTCACTGAGTCAAAGGAAATACTTGCCAAATTCAATAGGAGTACTGTTAAGCAAGAGTAAAATTTTGAATCAATAAAACCAGTAAAGAATACCACTGGACTTGGTTTTTTTGGTTATGAGGAAGGTGAGACCTTTGGATCAAAAGATGGAGCATCAAATAAGCAACCGACACCAAAGGATAAAGGTAAGCAAAAGTTTAAACCTGTTTGCTTTAATTGTCTCAAGGAAGGACATATTGCTAATGTGTGTAGAAATAAGGCTTACAATAATTTTCCTTATTTTATAAACAATAAGCCTAGATCCAATAGATTCAATGGTAACTGTTATGCATGCAAAAAATTTGGGCGTAGACCATTTGAATGCAGGTCTATTGTGCACAACACTGGAAGATATCCTCAAAGGAGTCAAGGATTTTTTCCTGAATCCTCTGTGAACTGGAATTCAAACCGGTATAATACCTATGACCATCAGTCAGGTGGTGGTGGCTACCAAGCAGCAACTAGTTGGAAAGCAACCTATTTGATTTGTCATGGTAGTGGTCACACTACTACAACATGCAGGAGGAAGAATGGTAGAATGAACAATGGACCATGGAGAACAGCTGGAATGGTATGCTATCATTGCAACAAATCAGGACACCTTGCCAGAACCTGCAAAATGAGAAATAACCTATCAGATGACATACCGGTCACTCCAGAAGGGAAGATTGATGTTGAATCTGTTCAAGTAGGAATGAATAAAACATGGAAAAAGAAACCCGAAGAAGTGTCACAAGATGAACCGATTTCTGCACCTAGTGTGGAAGTCTCTGAACTGGCAAACTAAGCTTAAGAAAATCTTAGGGGGAACAAATCGATGAAATGTTTCAAACCCCCGATTTACATCGGTAAAAGACCTTAATTGGTATGTGTTACCTATCAATCGACAGAAGACCGAAAATGGTAAAAGGCAAAATTAGGGTTTATGCCCTAATGGTGGAGCATTTATTATGGTAGGTGAAGAATTCATTTAAATGGGATTTTCAAGTCATTTTCACTTATCAGTTTACGAGTGAAGAATTTTTCAAGAGTAGAGCGACAAGTCGATTTGACTTGCTACTCAGAGATTTCAAAACTTTGTAGTAGAATCTGGAGATAGTGACAATCAATCAAGTGAAGAACACAAAGCGGTATTCAAACAATCGAAGTGGTGAAGTGTGCACTTTATTGACAAACCCTAAATTTGAAAATTTTGAAGGTATTTATTGAAATTCTTGTTTATCAGTTAATCATGGATTCTACATCGCACTCCAGTTCTAGTGCACCTGTTGATTCAGCAGATTTTATCCAACGAAAGATGAAATACAATGCCCTATCCTAGATACCCATTGGAGTTATAGTGGAAGGTGATATTTTAGGGTACATTGATTGTAAATTGGAAGGCCTAGGATCTCTAGTGATCCATTCCCAGCTAGGTCTGTTCTGCGGGGATGACAAAAAGATCAAACTAGAATACAACATCCTAGAGAGGAAGAAACTTCACAATGCAGTGTAATTTCTTGAAGAATTTATGGAAGATCACATTCACATTATTCTGAGTAGAGTGCATGGTGACAAGATGTATCTTGAGAGGACACATGATATTACACCTGAAGCCATTCATACCATCACTGGTTTTTACAACACTGGTGAGGTGCCAACCCTAAGAAAAGTCATCAAGACTAAAATGACTAAGCTCACCGGTTCTATGAACGACCAACGGGGAATGACCATCAACACCATCAAGGATGATTTGGTCAAGTATGCTTGCATGGTGATCAGATACCGAACGTTCTATGCTAGTTGAATAAACTCTATCTCTATTGCTACGGTGAATGCCACCTACATGAAATGATCATGGAAGATGCATCATTTGATCTATGCACCTGTATGCAGAAAAAAATTCTAATAAACCTGAAGTCTATCAAACAGAACAGTTCCCTAAGATTCAAATTTGGACAACTTTTGGTAGGTCTATTTTTCTACTTTCAAGGCTATTTTCTGGGAGTCGGTGATATTCAATGGTCTGCTGACCAACCGGCTACCAAACAAATCAAAGAAAGTCTTCAAGCAGTGGGAACCAGATATCCTGAAGTCTTGAATAAAGATTTTGATGAATTCAAGCAGAAGATGAGCCAGCGGATGAGGATATCTGGCGATATTGTTAAGAAGTATGAATAGGACATCTGCTTTACCATCAGAGTAGATGAGTACATAATGGAGGCCATAGAGCCCAGAAAGGAAAAAGTTGAACCCATGGGATATGAGATGATGTATGACATGCTAGATGGGTATGCCTCTACCCTACTTGCCTCGCCTCTTGATCCGAAGAAGAAGAGAACTGGCACCTACTTTGAAAGGATAAAACTGGTTGAAGAACCTTCAGTGAAGAAGGGAAAGGTAGTGCCATCGGTATCAGCACCGGTTACCTCAGCAAGTCCTAAAGTGACCAAGCAGTCACCTGCCAAGAAGAAACCGGAAGTTGCACCTGCCAAGGTTTTTGAAAGGAAGTGGAAGACCAAGAGAAACTCACCGGATTATGAGGATACAGAACCTGAAGTGCAGCCTAAGAAGACTAGGCAAACTAGGAAGAAGGCAAAGACAACCAGCAATAAACCGGCATCATCAGCACCGGTAAATATAGACATTTCCTCTTACAAACCATTGACACATTGTCAAAGGACTATCAAGAATGTTAGGAGAAAAGTGCTAAGTCATTTAATAGATCACTTTGATGATTTTAATGATGATGAAAAAGAGGAAGTAGAATAGGAAGTCATTCAATATCTATGTATTAATGACCGGTCACCATCAGAAATTAGATTGGTGACACCAGATTCTTTATACAATTCTTTAGATAACAAATGTCACATTGCCATTGAAAAATAATAGGAAATAAGAGAGGAAATCTTTGCATAATATTTTCTTGATGTGTCAAATTTTGAGCTCTATGAAATCATGGATAAATACAAAGGCCACTTCTTCATGAGAAGAAGAAGACTCTTGTTACTGGAAGGCAAAATCTTTGAAGTGGTGAAAGATACACACTCCCATGCCAAAGCCACTCTGAGATTGCACCAAGTGTCTGAGGCCAACAAGAAGGTCGAACAGGAACCAAAAAATGGAAAATCGGATGAGGAATTTGATGATAAAGGAGAAAGAGTAATAGAACAAATAGACACGATTGATGTTGATGCGTTAGATGTCACTCTAGATGCATCAAAGGAAAAGGATGATAAAGAAAAGGTAGACAAGAAAAAGCAGGATAATGAAAGACCAGAAAAGTAGAAGCTAGACAAAGAAAAGGCTAACAAAGAGAAAGTGGAAAAAGAAGAAAAGAGAAAAGAAGATGAGAAAAGGAAAGAGGAAGAAAAGAGGAAACAAGATGAAGAGAAGAGGAAACAAGAAGAAGAGGAGAAAAGGAAAGAAGAGGAGAAGATGAAAGAAGAGGAGAAGAAAAAACTAAACGAAGAAAAGAAGAAGGAAGAAGAAAAGAAGAAGGAAGAAGAGAAGAAAAAGAAAGAAGAAGAGGAGCAAAAGAAGGCAGAAGAGGAAAAGCAAAGAGCTGAAGAGAAGAAGGAAGTGGCAAAGAGCACACAAGTGGAGACCCCAAAGGCAACCGGTGGTCAAGCCAAATTGGCAGACATCACCAATCCTATTGACCTCAAATCTACAAATGAATCGGAGCTGCTCCAAAGCATTAAGCTTGCACAAGAGCAACTGGAAGCATTAAGGAGGAAAAAGGAGCAAGATATTTTTCAAACTACGGTGGACACTCTTACTAGTTTGATTCCTGGTACTAACCTCCCCAGTACCGATTCCTCTTTTGCCTAACTAAAACTTCTATGTACAGTTGTGGAGGACCAGGTACAATGCCTGGAAGAGGTTTCTGAAGCTAATACATAGAAGAAGAATCAAAAGGCACTAAACACTACCTTAGTAAAGAAACTAAATGAGCTTCGGTCTGAACTTCTGAAATAGTAGAAGAACATAAGAGATGTTATGGATGAGGGCAAGCTACTGTTAAGCAAAATCAACCAACCCCATCTATTTTGTGATGATGTGCTTGTACAGAAGGAAAAACTGCAATCTGATTTGCAGGCATACATAAGCACCTTTAAGACATCCTATGATTATTTTACTACATATGGGCAAACTGTTCACCGGTTTCAGCTCTAGTCTGCCAGGATAGAGTTGGAGATTAACAATGGGACTAGAGATTTGCAAGAACTTCAATTGGTTTTATTACCCAGACTACAAATACTTCAGAAGTGCTTTCTCAATCTGGAAGCTTTAACGGTCACTCAAGAGATGAGTACAATTGATGCCATTGAAGAATAGGTATCACAAATGCAAATGGAAAGTGAGGTGGCTACCTCATTAATTGAGTCATGGTCTTTAGCCATGAAGACTTTTATGCAGAATTTTAAATTGGTTTTTGGTAAGTTTCACTCATTATTGTCATGAACATTTATTATTTTAATGATAATGAGAAACATGGGTTATTCTACAGTATTTTGTCATTGTTGGCAAAGGGGGAGTAGTATTTAAAATTTTGATGAATGTTATGTATACTTTCATGTTTATCTCTTTAAGGGGGTAGTATACATTGTAATTTCTGCAAAAGGGATAGTGTATATGCTTAGGAGGAGTAATTTTGATTATGGCATATTTTTTTGTTGTAAAACACTTAGATGTCAAAATTTTCCTAAGTGTTGCCATCAATGCCAAAGGGGGAGATTGTTGGCATTTTGATGATGTTATGATTGTCATTGATGAGTTATGCTCAACCGGTATTATCTATTATAGTCTTTAGAATATCGGTGTTTTGCAGAAAGTGTTTACCGATCTCAAGCAGTATGAAGACCCAAAGCGGTATGGAATCCTCAAGCGGTTCAAGGATCTCAAGCTGAATGAAGGAATAAAGCGACAGTTATAATTTTTCCCATTCTTCATTTTGACAAACCGGTAATTGTTAAATGTATGAACCGGTATTACTCTATGATGAGTTACCAACCGGTATTTTTGTGATGAGTTATCATCCACTGACACTTTGGCGATGATTATGTGTCGTGTTACCAAATGTGTCTAGATGCATTGAACCTAGGAACTTGCAATGTAATCCTATTGGACCTACATGAAATCAGATTCCTTTATAAGGACATCATGTCTAGGGTTTTAGATGTAGTTAGGGGTTTTAGGTGGTTGATGAGGTTTTTGTATGTGCGATCATAGAAGAGAAGATTAGGTCTGTGCGAAGAAATAGAGTGTGGAGATATTGAAGACTGAAGTAATGCTGAAATGCATTAACAATGAGCTATCAAGGATCTAACCAAGCATACTGTGCTATTATCTAGCTCACTCACTTGTTGATTACTCACATCTTCGACAAGTATGAAACCCTTAACCGGGTAGGCCCAGAAAAGCCTTTGTAAATCCTCTAACAAGGTGGTTCACAACTATGAATCTGAAATCCTCTCACAAGGTAGTCTTTAATCAAACTTATCTCCTAAAAGAGATCTAGATTCCTAATAGGATTTGTTCTGGTGAAGAACATTGTATGACCTTAATCAGTCTGACCTTAACCGGTCTGGTTACTATTTTGCAGATAGTTACTTGTGAGTTTCAGCTCACCATGGTTTTTCTCATTTGGGTTTCTACGTCAAAACCTATTGTGTTATGGTGATTGTGCTCTTGTGGTTGAATGCTTTATTTGTTGTTTGGTTTGCATTTGTCTTAACCGGTTTGTTAGTAAATCTATTATACCGGTTAACTACTAAACTATTTAAGAGTTTAAGTTCAGTATTTTTTGGTATACTAATTCACCCCCCCTCTTAGTATTCATAATGCTTATGACTTTGAAGGTTTGAAAATCCCCATCTTGGTCAACTTAGATTGCTCAAGTATCAACATCTTTGTGAATGAATCAAATGAGGGATAAGTATATGAGGAAACTTGAGCTAACCTATGGGTGTGAAAGCTAGATGCAAAGGTTGCATACTCTGATGGAAGCTTGTCCAACAAGTTGTAAACCAATTGAGCATCCTTCTTATCAATGCCACAATCATTTAGCTTTGCTCTTAGCTCATTTTCTTTTGTGACATAATCTTGAATTTTATCGAAATCCTTGGGATCCAAAGTTGTGAGTTCGCTATCAAGCTTGTAGCCCTTAATCTCATCAACTTGGCCATACAATTTCTCATAAATATCCCAAGCCTCTTTAATTGTAGTACACTTATCAATGTAAAAAATGAGGTAATCTGATACATACTTTCTAAAATTTCCAGGTGCCATAGCATTCTTAGTGAGTCATTCAATTTGAGCATTAGGATCATCCTTATGACTAGGTGGTGTTGTTATAGTTCTATTTACATAATGAATGAGTCCTTTTTCTATTAGTTTACTCCATGCCTTAATTTTCCATGATGCATAATTATGAGGAGTTAAAAGTGGAAATTTAGGAGAACCCATAGCACCAAAATGAAAAAACACAAGATAGAGAGAGGTACAATCACACAAGACACCCCTCCAAATTACTCAATCAAGAAACCCCCCCAAAAAATGATGATTTGACACTTTATACTTAGTGTGTGTATAATGGGCCACTTGCAAAACAAGGCAAGGTGGACTTCTAATTTCAATCTTATAACTACCTCAAATAGGCTATAAGAGACTCCAAACAATACTACAAGTGAACTAAACTGAGATCCAAGCAAAATACAAGTACCAAATAGGCCAAAAATGACCAAATACTTAAAGTACTATTTCTACTTAAAATAACTGCAAACTAATGGTAGATTATAAAAGTAGACAAAAAATTATGCACTTTCAAAAAAATGGCACATGAAAAGGAGGTCGTATGACCTCAAACGAAGCCTCTGAAGTTGCAAAATCTGGGATTAAATAGGTATAATCATGAAAATATGTAAATTTTTAAAACTCCATCCATCAAAATCCAAAAATTCTTCCACCACTGCGAAGAGCACATAATTCTATCCCATTTCAAAACAAAATGCATGAAAAAAGGAGCAAAAATGAGCAAGATATAGCTTGAACTACAAAATAAAAAATGTAAATGAGAGGGGCGCTTAAAATTTTCAAAATGCTACTGACACAATGCTGACATCAGAAAATGACAAGCTTAAAATTGACACCTATCTGGATGTCACAAAAAATTCACCATCCCCTCCTTGATTGTCCGTACTATATGGACATGATGACGTGACAAAAAACCTGGTTTGTGGCACACTGACTATGCACTCCATATGGATCCAACTCAACATCCAAGTGGTAGGTGACTAGGACCCACGTGGCTGACATGTAGCAACTAATTGTGTGTCTCTGTAGGCTAATAATACCTTTCCATGTGGTGGCCTAGTGTGCAAAACTAGCGAGTGAGAGATCAGACGCCAGCGAGAAGGTGATCGCCGACAGGAAGGTGATGTGGATGTCGGAGAAATGGGAGTTCACCGCTAGCAGGAGCATGACAGAAAAATGGCAGTTGGAGCATGGGGATGACCAGAGACCGGAGGAAGCGACACCGAGAGGAAGGGAGTCAACCAGTGCAGTAGTGGTAGGGCAAAGACTGGTGGTGCCTTGACCTACAAAAGATTGCAGGCTATGGAGGTGAGGTGGTGTTGGTCGGGTTGTGACATCGGCAAAAACAGAGAATTGTGCAGCCGGCGGGAATGCAAGTGCTAGAGTGGCGGGCCGCCAAGAGAACACGATGAATGGTGGTGTGGTGGGTACAGGAAGCACCAGGGAGAACATGTTGTGCAGATAATGTAGAGTATGAACTCTACGAAAAAAACACAGGGTATGAGGGTGGGGGGTCATGGGTCCCCCCCCCTAACATATATTTTTTTTTTCGATTTTTTTTTTTCATAATAAAACTTTAACAATAATATTAAAATAAAAAATTTGTGAAAATAAAATGAAAAATTAAATATAATATTCGTAGAAAAATTTAAAAAATTAATTTTTTTTAGTAAATCCATACAAAATACCAAAATAGGCGAAATTCTTTCCTTTACCAAATATGGCTGATTTTATACTCAAAATTTATGTAAACGGCCTCCTGAACTCAACCGTGATGTCCAAATCGCCATAGGATACCCTGAAAAATAGTAGCTCCCTAGATCTGAAAATAGAAGCCTCCAAAATGACTAATCAAAGATGCTCTTTAGGCTCAGATACCATGTGAGATTTTTCCAAGATCAAGAGCTCAATGAAAAGTACAATAGAGAGACAAAATGTTAATAGAAATAAATTGTATTCTATCAAGATGAAAATACTGATTAACTAGATCATTAATCAATTAATTAATTACAATGTAGATGAGCTTGCTTATAAAGGAAAGACTATATGGATATGAGAGCACACAAACATGACATGTGGCTCAATAAGAAACAAGGGTAGGTAGGAGAAACAATATAATATTTCACATGAAGTGGATTGCCCACCGAATGTGGAATGTAACAACAAGATAAAACCACAAAAGGTGGAAATTCTCCTACACAAACTATCCCAATGTGGCACAAACACCCAAGTGTCTCATATCCAAACTACTATGATATGAATGTACCTAAGTAAACTTAAGTAAGGTGTAATAATATCCAACACGAATAATTAACTACACCAAAACTTTTTCTTACAATTTTTTATAGAAAATAACAATTCCATCAATTTTAATACAAAATTTCTTTCAATTCCATTACCAATCCAAGTGGTAATGGGTTAATCTGCACTTCTCAAAGCCAATCCAAATTTTTTTATACTTTTTGTCCCTAGGAGTGAAGAAATACCAAGTGCTCCTTTTCTTTAAACAGTGAAATTTTTGTAAACATAGAATGCATGAATCAAAAGAAAGTAAAATAAATTTTCTAACAAAAAACAATAAAAGGCAATAAATTAGAAGTTACCTCAGTATATTGAGACAAAGCAAATTGCAGGTCTACAATCTACATATCTCCATTGGAGTGGATTCAAACACATCACTGCAAAACTCACTGAAAAAACATCAGTTAGTATGAATTGACTTAAAATTAAGAAAGTAGGGTTTACAAGGTTATGAATTGACTTACCACCTCCTCCATTCTTCCATTTCCATCGAAACACTTTGTGCCAAAGTGTCAAATTTCTCTAAATCTTTTAAGTACTCACACTCCTCCATTTTGAAAGAATCTCTCATCAGAGCGTCAAAGGAGTCCTCCATTTTGAATTGCTCTTCTTCATCCTCAACATCTCTCATCATAGCATCAAAGGCATCCTCCATTTCAAAATTGTAATCTATGTATTCCATTGATACAAAATCACAGTGATGAAGCAAAAATGAGGTCTAAACAGATGAATATGTCTAAGAGGATAGAAAACAATGGCACTACTAGTACTACATAGTGAATAATATGTCTTGAGGGGATTTATTTATATAGAGGGTGTATTGAAGGATTTGGTAGACACAAGGAAAATTTGATATATTTTCGCCACAAAATTAGCTGTTGGTACGATTATGCATTTCAGTTATTTCTGCCAAATACCAAAATCAACTCTTGATATTCTTAGGCATGAACAAATTCTTATAATAATATAGAAACTGATATCCTAGACCATCAACAGATTCTATATAAAAACTCATATAATTAGTTACTCTGACAGGATTATCTGTTGGTAGGATAATGTATTTGTATGATCAGGAAATTGAGAATCATCAAAACAATAGCAATTATGACAACCACAAAACCTAAAGCTGCTATGAAAGAAATCTTAATCCAATCAATCAAGACATAAAGACAAGATATTCAAATTAAATGAAATCGAAGCAAACCGACGCAAATATCTCCTTCATGTGGCTCCATTGTTCTTCTTGATAACTCAATGATGAACCACTAGTACCAAATTGATACTGAGAGGGGGGGTGAATCAGTACAATCACAAATACAGTCCAAAACTAGTTTGAGAACAAATACTCCAAAAGACTGACAAACAGGAATCTGATTAAAACAAAGTGCAACCGGTAGTATCCAGTACCGCTCAAACAGTCATAAACCAATCACTGGCTAAACTTTCCTCTTAGCTCAATACTATAGTACCATTACTCTTTCATGCATGAACAGGCAAACTAACATCGGTTCTTCATAATAGTGAGTTCAATATGTTTTATAGATAGGCATAAAACATAGAACCATCATATGCTCAACAGGTAAAAACAAAGCATCACAAAATAAAAGAATTGCACATGACACACATATTTTTCTCGTAGAAACCCAACTGGGAAAAACCATGGTGGGGATGAATACCCACAAGTTTCTTTTGAACTCTTTTGAAGTCCACTCTGTTAGGAGCCTTGTCCAGTTAAAGACATTACAATAGGTTCTACTAGGAACCGATCCTGTTAGGGGTCACCCGGTTAAGGGATAGCTACAATACCTGATTAAGGGTTAAACCCGTTAGGGTCACCTTGTTAGAGGATTTCAAGAACTCAATAGTTGAAAGGATCTCCTGAGCTCTATTGCTTCTCAGAACTCATTAACTTCGAGTTACCCAGTTAAGGGATTTGAATAAAGCCTTTTAAGACCACCCTGTTAGGGGATTTTGCAACAAGCCAGTTAAGGCTACCCTGTTAGGGGATTTTACAACTGTTGAAGTGGTTAGAGATCAACAGGAGTTTCAATGATTTGTTAACAATACTCAATGCTAATGCAGATCCGTTTTGGCTCCTCTTCTCCTTCTGCACATTCACTTTGCAGATATCTCTTCTCTCCTTTGGTCTGGCAAGAATCACGTATCTCTTCCCTTGGATACACACTTACAACTTTTGCCAACAACCTTAGAAAGAAACACAACATCGACCTTATAGGAAATAGATAGGTTGATAGCAAAAACCCTAAACCCTAAACTTGTTAGGTTAAGCAATTCAGGCGGTTCAATCCTGGTCGTTGAATCATACTGTATTAGATGCAACAATCTTGAATCGATCTCAGGACATTCTCCATCATCCATTTTCCACTGATTTCATGGTGGCTGATAACCCATCATGCGTTATCACCATTTGACAGACTTCACACATTCCTGAGGTAGATAGAAATAGTCTTCTTCATGCAAGATCCTTCACATGCACAGAGCTTACATGGCAACACGATTTGTCCTCCATTATACTACTAACTTATCACACAAAGATCACCGATTGAGTCACACAGACTTGAGATACTCCAACCAAAAATCCTGAAGTGGAAGCTACCTACCAACCAGTAGTCATACAATGCTTTCATGTGTCGGTTCCCATAAGTACATGCTGGTTCATCTTAAACAAATATGCCTCTTCACTTTGGCATATAAACCAGTTCATACATATGTTGGTTCCTCTCTCTTTTCACCTATCACATATGCCGATTCTCTTCATAACACATATTGACATCAATGACAACATACAATGTCATTATGTCTTCATGTTGATTCACATAATGCCAACAATCTCTGGTTCTCTTCATAACACATATTGACATCAATGACAACATACAATGTCACTATGTCTTCATGTCGGTTCACATAATGCCAACACTTCTTTCACCTTCGAATTTGATGTGGATCTCACCTACAAGTGCAAAATGCAAGTGGAAAGCAAGTTGTTGAGAGATGAAATTCGTAGCATAAGGTTACTCGAAAATGTGATTGATCTCTTTTCATTGAAGAAAATCATCCAATTTATAGACGAATTGGACAGAAGACAAGATTAGCATGAAGAGGTTTGAAAGGAAATTCAAATCAAGAATGGAAAAATTATGACAAATGTATGACAATTTCTATGCAAGGTGTATGACAAATTATGCACAAATTCTGACAAGTTGCTATGCAAGATGTATGACAAATTATGACAAGATTGAAATAGAAATAGAAATTAGAAATTAGGAGAAATTACCGAATTAGAAAATTGAGGAAAAAGATGAAATAGAAATTAGGTGAATTAATTAATAGGTTTTCATCCATTAATTAATTCATGAAAGAGACCTAGGACTAAATAAATAGATTTATTTAACCCACAAAGAAGAAGAAAAGGATTAAATGAACAAATCATAAAAACCTAGAAATAAGAGGACAAGGAATTAGGTCAAGACAACAAGAAATTAATGTAGTTTCGATCATGATTTTGATTGACAAAGGACCAACGTTGATAAATGATTGAGATTGGTTGACAAAAATCAATGACAAATTGACCAAGATTGACAAGGAGATCAAATTGATAGGCACCAATTGATGAGGAACAATAACTAATTGATCCAAATTGACATGATTGAAAAGAACAAAGATCGATGATGAATCGATTGTAAAATGACAAGATTGACAAGGACAAGGATTGATGACAAATCGATCACAAAATGATGAGATTGACAAGTTGATAATCGCAAATGATTACTAACAAGCTAAAGATGATTGAAAGATTGACAAGAGGACAAAACCCTAATTCTATCATTGATTAGGATTGACAATGTCCAAAATGATGATAAATGAGGAATGCAGAAGAAGGAGTCGATGCTTGCAAATGATAAAGACCAAGTGTGCAACATAGAAGAAATGTTAATGTGATGCAAGAACCCTAAAATAAGGCAATGCACAAATGTTAAAGTATGACTCCACAAGCGTTGACTATTTTTAGATGTCTACATTTTGCCCCTCTTTGAGACAATGCAATTCTAAGTGTTGTTTCAAAGAACAATAATGAAAATGCCCCAGACAATAACAATGACATATGAATCCCCCCTCGAGGAATTGGCTGGAAAAATCCAGAAAAGAGGCCAAGTGATCGATAAGAATGACAAAAGATGATAGGTTCGAACGGACTGCCAAGACTGATGGAAGAAATGTTAGTAAGAAGAAATTAGACAGAGGACAAGTAGAGATGAAGGAAAAAATTTCTTTCACAAATGCACATAAGTAGGTGAGAACCTTTATTTAATGTAGCAAAGCGGATGCAGAGCATCATGGCATTGAAGGCCAGAGCTGGAATGCAACCCCTTTTGCAAAAGATAGAAAAATCGTACACAAGGAATGAGTGAAGCATCCTAGGGTGCATACATCAAGGGTCGAGGTATGTGCAGCATTCACAAAGTGAACGTATTTATCATAGACACCCAATGATATAGTTGCCCCAGTTTGTGACAAAAATTCCACAAACAACAAACACAATAAAAAAAGGAAAGGGACCATGAACCATCCTGGTCACTCTAAATCACTCAGTGACATCATTGAGCAACATAGGAACATGATTGAAGCCAAAGATAAATCAGTAAAAAGATAAGACCCACAAATTCAACCAAGTCAAACAAACAGTCTGATCATCATTGTCAAAAGTGGAAAACAAGAATGATCATGCTGTTTGGTTTCAGGGAATGTGGTACCCCATCTAAGATAGGACACAGTCTGGTTTCGAGTATACCACACCCTGTATAAGACCCATGATAATGTTGACAAGGACGAATGGTAATGTTGATGCTATTTTGATTGATATGACAACTGTGATTAGGTTGAATGCTTGCTTGGACGAATAGTTCATCTGTGAATGCGTGATTTCATTAAAGCATAATGTTTGATTGATTGTCGTTGGATGTATGCTCAACGATCTGTCTATGCACAAGGGAATCATTTATTGACAAAATGCCAAAGAAATTGTTTTTGGATTTTGATGTTTTGAAATTTTTAGGGTTTTTCGAGTTTTTTACAATTTTTTTGTTTGTTTTTTCAGGACTTTATTTGACTTTTTAGGGAATTTTTCAGGACATTATTTGATTTTTAAGGATTTTTTCAGGACATTATTTGATTTTTAGGGATTTTTTCAAGATATTATTTGATTTTGAGGGATTTTTCAGGACATTATTTGATTTTTAGGGATTTTTGTAAGACATTCTTTGATTTTTAGGGATTTTTTCAAGACATTATTTGATAAGAAAGCTCTAGTCTGCACGCAGCAATAACTTCAGTAATTGATCATGACAAGGGGTGCGCACCCAATGAAAATTTGAAAGACATATACAATGACCAAGACCAGAACATATGCACAAGGATTTTGCCCCCAGTGTCTAGCAAGGCAAGGAATATGACAGGTGAATAAATAAGCTTTCTGAAATGTTGGCGAATAGAGGGAAGACAAAGGCTTTTTATTATAGAGACAATGGGACAAGCGACTGGATATGAAAATGTAAGGCAGTGACATGGCATGAGGGATATGTCAAGAGGTTTTTGAAAAACATGTTTTGCATTTCATTTCCATATGTCAGATCCAGATCAAGGGACATAAAGAGAGCATGGACAATGATAGGATATGGACAAGATAAGAAAGATAAAAAATGGACAAAGGATATGAATATGATAAGGATTGTGTATGGATAATGACAAAAGGTTATGATAAGCCAAGGAATATGGACAAAGGGTTGGTGATAAGCCAATGGAATATGGATGAAAAGTTTTAATAAGTCAATAGATAAATGACCAAAAGCTATGAATAGGATGCATGATGCTCATGAAGATCCTCAGCCTTGTCAAGATCAAAGGTGAAAAAGAGGATATGAAGGGTAATGACAGGGGTATGATAGGATATTAGAACAATGAAGAACAAAAGGATATGATAGGATAAAACCTACCCCTAAGTATGGTATGCAAGAAATTCATATATTAAGCATGATGCCTGTTTGTCAGGTTTTCATCATGGTACTTGCCCAAGGCACCTGCGTGCCAGGTTTTCACCAGTGGATGAATTATTTTATCTTTACTTTTTTTAAAAAATTTTTTTTTGACTTTTTCAATAGAAGATGGACACATGATAGGGGATGAAAGAAGGACTCAAGCATCCTTTTTTTTTTTTTGGACAGTAGCCTTGAAAAAAAAATGGATCATGACCTTTAAAAGTATGCTCAAAGACGCTGGTAAGATAAGGACATGGAAAATGAGATGAAACTAAGGCAAGGATTTATGCAAAAAATTGGACCAAAGGGATGGAAGGATGGAAAATATGCATTGGATAATGGATAGGGTATTGGAAAAATTGGGCTTCAGTGGATGGAAATGAAGGCAAGATCAACATTGGCACACACTTTGAGGGGTGATGGACTGATGGAGGAAGAGTGGGTTTTGTATATGGAGATTTTGATGAAGGAATAGCTAGGGATTTGTGGACATAAGGACCCAAAATGGAAGAAGGAATTGATGGAGGAACAAATTTGAGAGGTTTGGATGGAGGAATAGCAATTTTGGAGGCCAAGTTGGATTTTTCTTTTTGTGCTTCAAGAAGTTGCTTTGGAACCCACATTGTTTTGGATTTTTCAGGCTTTTGTGGTTCCTTGGAGTGCATTGCTTGCACAAGGGATTTAGGAACCCATATAGATTTTGACTTTTGTTTTTGAGAAATGGGCCTTTGTGACCTTTTGGATTTTTCTTTTTCTTTAGAGATCATATTTTTCTTTCTTTTGACATGTTGATTATATTGGACATGTTGATCCTTGAATACATGTGGATTGCTAGACTTATGACTTTTATACTTGGCATCCAAATTGCTTGGAGGGGGAAATGAATGCATGGATGGATATGAATGCAATGGAGTTCTTTTGGATGGATGAAATTTACTCAAGGATGTGTGCCTTTGTTGACCTTACATAGAGGAGGAAGGGATATAAGGACCTAAGATAGATGGAAGGTTTGATGGAGAAGGTGTATATTTTGATTTTGATGGAGGGATACCAATGTCTTAAGAGTGAGTTGTGTAGACATGACCCTTAAGATCTTCTTTGATATGGAGGGGTTCTTTCTCATGAATGTCTACCCCTTTGCGTTTATGAATATTTTGACATGTAAGATACTTTGTGCTTTTAGAGGAAGATGCAAGTCCATTATTAGGTGGACATGACATGACATAAATAATGAGATCTTGAATTGGATTGGAATGGACCAAAGTGGAAGAACCCATTGTGCATGTAGGGGGTTCATGAACATCTTGCACCAATATGTTAGAATCATGAGGGGGATTAGGATCATGAGGGGATCTAGGATTGTGTGGTGGACATGGATCAATGATAGGCTCTTCAAGAGATGGAATGGGATGAATAATGGGATCATCAAAAGAAATGAGACCTTGGAGTGTGTATGGAGGATTAAGACAAGGAGATGGAGGAACAAAAGGATCTTGTGGAGGATTGAAAGGAATAATTTGATCTTGACAAGGAGGAAGATCATTAGAATCCTCTTTAAAGGTGCTTTTCTCTTGACTTTCAATGGGAACATCATAAATGATGGAAAGAATATCTTGATCTTTCTTAGGAAGTGGAATGTCAATGGGATTTGAAAGGACATTTTTTTCATGAAATGGAAGGGGATCGTTTGGGATTGGATGGACTAGGATATCTTGATCTTGCTCAAGGAATGGAGTGTCAATAGGACTTTGGATAGGATGGAAAAGAATAGGGGAATCATCATGAGTATCTGGGAAGATGGGGTCTTGGTCAATAATTGGATGGGATGATAAGGTTTTGGGATCTTGAACTTGATCTATTTTAAGACACATTTCTTCATGCTCTAAATTATCCTCTGGACATGGGGTTGGACTTTGGATATGCATGGGGGATTTTGGCAAGGGATCAATGTTTTGGCATGAAGGAAATGCACTTTGAACATTTTTTATGCATTCTGGCAAGGAATCAATGCTTGAACATGAGGAAGAGGGACTTTGAATGGGGTCTTCTAAAAGAGGTAATGGAAATAAAGTGCATGGAGGCATTGGGTCTAGTATTTCTGAATCATGGCAAGGATGTGCATCATGAATTGGATTATCTTGGCAATCAATTATGGATAGCCCTTGGATAATTTCATCCTTGGGTGTATTATTTGATGAGGACAATATGGAAGGTTCTTGTGAAACTTCTAAAGGTGTAGGGATAGATGCCACTGGAGAGTCAATTTGTTTGCGGGGGGATGAGGCATTACTAGACATAAGTGTATTATTTTGATCTTCCTCAAAGAACTCACTTGGTAATTTCCTTAAGATCCTTGCAATAAAGCCACCTTTCTTTCGAGGTTTTGACATAGTTGTATCTGGAATTTGAACTTGTTTTTGGTTTGATGTCATGTTTTGATATTGGACTTGGTTCAATTGTTCTGACATGTTTGAAACTTGGGTTGGTGTGTATTGCAACCTTTGTTTTTGAATGTTTGGTTGTGGTTGTTGACATTGATATGTTGGTTGAACTTGTTGATATTCCACCATTGGTTGTTTTGGTGGTATATGTTGGAACATTGGTTGTGTCTATTGGAAATGTTCGACCTATTGAACAATTGGTTGTGATGGTTGAAAATATGATTGATAGTAAATACCTTCTTGTTCTTGTTGTGGAATGCGATATTGTTGTTGTCTCTTTTCTTGAAATTGTTTCATCATCTCTATTTGTGAGAGGAGAGCTCGTATGTTTGATTGTTCGATAAGAGATCTTCCATCAATTGGCTCAATATTTGGATTTCGACCTGGAAATTTTTGAAACATTTTGGACATTTGTGATCTATTCTTCTCAATGTTTTTCACTTTTTGTTCCAATATCTCCTTTTCTTGAGCTAGTTTCTCCTCTAGTTTTTGTATTTGGAGACTTGTTTCATCATAAAAAGTTTGATCAATGTTGCTTTGTTGTTGGGTTGGATAGAATTGTGGTGGTTGCAAGTTTGAATTGACTTGTAATGGTGCAGAAGACACTGCAACTTTTTGTTGAATGCGATATTGTTTTTGTTGTGCATTGCTTCTTTGCGCATTTGATTGTGCCTTTTGTGCATTCCTCAATTGTCGCAACACTTGTTGTTGGTGCACACCACTATTTGTGGCTCTTTGTGCTTGAGTTTGAATTTCATGTTGCAGATTCAGTTGATTCCAGTCAAAAGGTGCATTTTCCCTTGGCGTTGGTGGAACACTCCCATATCCCATTTTCATGGGTACAAACACTGGCTCATATAATGGAGGTGGTCCAAGTTGAACCTGTATGCGGGAAAAGCGGTCGATAGAACTAAAAATGTGAAAAATGGAGTCTAAAGAGCCTTTCTCACACACCCACAGGACTTCTTGGTGCAAGCTATGGAGTTATGAAGCATAACTCAGCTTCCCAAGGATGGTTCCATGGTTCTCTATCTTGCATGGTCCCTCAAACCAATGTTTTTGCTCTCAGATCACTGAGCAAAATGGTTTAGGGATGGCAAATACAAGAACGAGGGATGCTTTGATTTATTTTACAATGAAATGCAATAAACTAGCTATAAGATGATGAGGTTAGTAAACAAGACTATCCTAGCATACTATATTAGTTCCTGATTTAAGTTAAATGATAAGGAATATACTTCTAAACATGCATATTTAGACTAATTCCTAGTTAAAAGAGAGGCTAAATGATGAGCATATATGAAATGTGAAAGCTTGAATGTATTTGAGCATAAGTATGATACTAAAAACTTGGATATGAGAATGGAGGAATGAGAGCTCTATTTATAGAAAAAATAGGGCAATGGATGGCTAGGATTGAAAGGTTTAATCAAGGATTGAGTTTGAAAGTTGCTCAATCCATGTTTGCAATTGGCACCAATGAAATGGTGACAAATGTCAACATAGGGTTGGGTTGAGAGAAGGGGTTGGGGACATTAAATGCCTGAGAAGATCTCATGGTCATCTAGAGGGTAAGGGTCAAGCTTAATTCAAGATTACCCATTGGTTTAAGAGTTAATCAAAGGATAAAATCTTGTGCAAATGATTAAGGGATAACCATGGTCAAAGAAATGAATGCTTGATGAGACCCTTGGGTTACATGGAGGTTGAGTTAATGGAAATTCTTTAATCATGTTGGAGGGTTGAGTTAACCATTAATGGTTTGGGAGACTTTGCAAAATTAAGTGGTTGAAGACTTGAAGCCTTTAATGGTTATCAAAGACTTTAAGGGTTTGAGAAGTGACCTCCCCTTGCTTAGGCATGTGACAAAGTTTAGGAGATGGGTTAGGCTAATTAGAAGTGATTAGAAGAGTCTAGAACGAGATTAGAAATAGGTTTTAGGAAGCAAGTGGGGGATGTAGGATTTTGCAAGTGGATGGAGGGATAATAGGATTTAATTGATAAAATGAATTTAATTCAATTTGGTTGCAATTGAGGAAATTAAATAAATTAGATTTATTCAATTTAGGATAACTATTTAATTAAATTTGAATTTAATTAAAAAGTGGATAGGGGATTTAATTGAATAAAAATGATTTATTCCATTAAATGGCAAAAGAGGTATAATGAATTTAATTGAGTAATTTACTTAATTAAATAGAGGAATGTGATTAGTTCAATTAAATTGGATTTAATTAAATACAGAAATGAATATAAAATATTCATTTAGGAATATGGTCATTTTTATACATCTACATTTTGCCCATCTTTGAAGTGTCGTGTGTGCACATGTTAATTCAAAGAAAATGATGTGTCGGATATGATGTCAAAATTTTATCGATATGATGCCATGGATATGAAAAATAGATTTGATATGAAACTGTCGATATGATGCCCCAGATTTGATGAATGATATTAATGATGCCCTAGATAGGAAGAATTGATTTGATATGAAACTAATATGAAATTGATGTCAAGATTTGATATGATAATGCCCCCTCGGGAAATCATTTATGCACTAAAGGCATGAATGATCTCTTGAAAGAAGAAGAATGTTGTTTGAAAGATAGAAGAGTGGATAGTGATGGCATGCATGGGTTTGATAAGATTGATTAGATTGATTGGAATGAGATCAAGTCTATTTTTAGGTATGACACCTCCTGTATAAGACATGGATGATTGAGCATCTATTTTTAGGAATGATACCACCTGTATAAGACATGGATGATCGAGCATCTGGTTTCAAGAATGATACCATCTGCATAAGACATGGATGATCGAGCATCTAGTTTCATGAATGATATATCCTGTATAAGACTAATCAAAATGCCTAGTTTTAGGAACGATATATCCTGTATAAGAGCTAATCAAAACATCTGGTTTCAGGAATGATATATCCTGTATAAGAACTGATCAAAACATCTGGTTTCAAGAAAGATACATCCTGTATAAGACATGATGGAAGATTGTTTGGAAGAATGATAGAAGATAGTTTGGAAGAATTATGAAGATAGTTTGGAAGAATGATGAAGATATGAAAGTGAAGAAAGATTCCATGATGATGTGATAGATATGCATGTGATGGATGCAATGATGAATGATATGCATTATGTTTCGATATGAGATTCTATGAGGATGATGTGATGCTTAGATAAATTCTCTTGATCTTGATTATGATGTGAATGTATGATTCATGATGAGAGGAATGAAAATGTGATGATGTATTGCATTGATTTATGAGATGTGAGATGTTTATGATAGTTCTGATACTTAATATAAGTACAAATCCAATACCCAACAAGATGAGATCGGGGGGTGAATCATACAAACTTAATCATCCACAAAAACATCACATTCAACCTCGATAACATATATATCAGTCATATAACCAAAATAACTGTCAAACATGCAAACTCAAAAGAATATGAACAATATAAACCTCATAACACCAGATTTAACGTGGAAACCCAAATAGGGAAAAAACCACTGTGGGGTTTTGGACCCACTAAGAAATATACTCTTCTAGAGTATGCTCGGTTAAAAGCAAATCTTGTTAAAGATTACAAACACATTTCTAGATATGACCCAGTTAAGGGATTTCCCTCAGATCTATTAGGATCTTCACTTTGTTAGAAGTGACCTTGTCAAAGGATTTCAAACACTCAATAAGAATGTCACCTTGTTAGAGGATTTACATATAAGACTGTTAAGTCCACTCGGTTAAGAGATTTTCTATCACTTTCACAAAATAACAGTAATGAAAATCTATCTGCAACTTCACATCTAAAATGCTAAAGTAGATTCCTATTTGTTCAGTACAATCTAGACATAGAACTAATCTTGTCTATCTACTGGGCATAAATACTTTGTTATTCTAACAGGTCTTCAAGCTTTTGTGCTCGGTAATCACTATGTAGCATCCATGTGTATACACTTGCCCGCATACATTGTTTATCAATAGTTTCCTATTTATAAACAATGTTCTAACCACTTAATCTCCTTGATCACATTTCCCATGATCAATCATAGCCATCAAATCTTCAATCTTGTCCAGGTTTATTGTATCTTTCAATTTGAAAACATTTTACCCCATCTTGGAACTTGCATATCTACCTTGGAACTTGTGTTAGGGTAATGCGGTTCAATTTGAGCTATAGATCTTCATGCCGAATTTCCATTGCCTTAGATTTGTTAACAAACTTCTTCCACGGCTTACCAATCATTGATCTGCTCCAACTCATTAGATTCTTTCATTAAATATCACATGTAAACATTAAATGCATTCTATTATAGCTCGGTTACAACTCAGTAAATACTAAACTTCACTCGGTAGACATTCTACCTTCATTATCTGACTGCGATAACCTTAGGGTTTACCAACTGGGTTCTTTGCCTGATATCATAGTGTAGTATTAACCTTTACATTTTACAACATATGTATGATGTTAAAACAATCTAAAAACATCATGATCTCATCATTGTCTGATTCGGTAGAGTTTCCCATTGAATACCTTATCCCTTTATTCATCATATTCTTTCTTGTGTCTTTACTGACTTCTTTATAATCTTCATATCATACTTCTCAAGATAAGGCAACATCATACTGAATTAGAAAATCAATTTCTTGTCATCAATGACAAAATAATAATATCAAGATAGTAAAACATCTTTAATCAGTTATGTCCATAATCATCAACAACCTTCTCAATATCCTTATTGAAATGCCAACAATCTCTCACTGTCTGTTATGATGTAGTATTGCCAACAATCTCCCCCTTTGGCATTGATGGCAAAACCAATTGATTTGACCTTTAAAAGATTCGGATTGCTATGATTCTAAAAATGCTGAAATGCTCTCCCCCATACATTAGTCTTCTCCCTTATTGGTAGGTCTTCTCTTATACAATAGTCTTCTCCCCCTTTGACAACAATGCCAAAAAGAATAGAACTAAAACATAATTTCTTTCTGTAAGAAGTTATTTAACTGAGTCCCGGTCAGAGCATTTGTCTTCAATTCCTGTTCCCTGTATCATTCTCTGTATAATTCTAGTATTATTTCCAGTACACTTTCAGAAAAACATTCTAAAGTGTATCACTTCAGCATCAACTCCCCAAAAGATATTTAATAGAGTCGTCGAAGTGATGCTTTCATCAAACTCGGTCAGTGAATGGAAGATAGGGGTAGGACCCCTAACTTACTTCTGAGAATTCAAAAGTGTCCTTTGGTAGTGGCTTGGTGAAGATATCTTCTATTTGCTCCTTTGTGCTAACATATTCCAAAACCACTTTCTTCTCTTGAGCTTCTTCTCTAAGATAATGATATTTGATAGATATGTGCTTTGTCTTAGAGTGCATAACAAGATTCTTTGAAATATTAATGGCACTGGTATTGTCACAGAATATAGTTACTGGCTTGGTAACTTTCTCATTTATGCCTTCCAACAGTTGTTTGATCCATGCAATGTTGGTGCAATTCAGTGCTGCTGCAACACATTCAACTTCAGTTGTTGACTGAGAAACACATCCTTGTTTCTTGCTAAGCCAACTCACTAGTCTTTCTCCTAAAAAGAATGCTCCTCCACTTGTGCTTTTCCTGTCATCAATGTTGCCTACCCAATCAGCATCAGTATAAACTTTCAAATCAAAATAATTTCCTTTCTGATATACTAAGCCATAATCTTCAGTGCCTTTCAAGTATCTGAAAATTCTTTTGATTGTTGTCATGTGTGTTTCCTTAGGATCTGCAGAGAATCTTGCAACAATACCTACTGCATGTGCTATATCTGTCCTGCTGTGAACAACATATTGCAGTTTTCCAATCATAGATCGGTAAAGTGTCTCATCAACAGATACAAATTCATCATTCTTTGATAGTTTACAGTTGGTAGTCATAGGAGTACTTACTGGTTTTGAATCCTCCATTCCAAATTTCTTCAAGATTTCCTTTATGTTCTTGGATTGGGTAATGAAAATCTCATTTTTCATTTGCAGTATTTGTAAACCTATAAAATACTTTATCTCACCGATTAATGACATCTCAAATTCTTTGCTCATTTCATTTCCAAATTTCTTGCATAGAGAGTCATTTCCACAAAATATAATATCATCAACAAATATAGCTGAGATTAGTATTCCATTTTCATCATTCTTCATGTACATGTTGTTGTTCTCACTTGTCCTTATAAAACAAATTTTAATCAAATATGAGTGCAATCTCTCATACCATGCTCTAGGTGCTTGTTTTAGACCATATAAAGCTTTGTTCAATTTACACACTTGATCATTATTCTTGTCTTCAACAATCCTTCAAGTTGTTCAATGAAAACTTCTTCTTCTAATATTCCATTCAAAAATGTAGATTTGACATCCATTTGATATACTTTGAAATTTTTGAATGCAACATATGCCAACAATGTTCTTACTTCTTCAAGTCTAGCAACAGGTGCAAAAGTCTCACCATAATCAATACCTTCTTCTTGGGCATAACCTTTGCAAACTAGTCTTGCTTTGTTCCGAATGACCTCTCCTTTTTCATTTAGCTTGTTTCTGAAAATCCATTTTGTACCAATTACATTTTTGGCTGTCGGTCTTGGGACCAGTGTCCATGTGTCATTCTTCTTGATTTGATCAATCTCTTCTGTCATAGCCTTTATCCAATCTTCACTATTAAATTCCTCTTTCACTATTCGCGGTTCAAATTCAGATATCAAACATGTGTTCTGTCTTAGTTTGTTCCTTGTCATCACTGGATCATTCTTATCTCCTATAATTTGACTTGGTGCATGGTGTCTTCTGACATACTTGGCTAATACAGGCTTGGTAGGCTCTGTATGATCTTCTTCATCACTCGGTAACTGGATATTTTCTTGAATTTCTTCAACAGTCCTCTTGGTAGGACTTCTCTGTTGAACATAGACAAATTCATCATAGTGTTCTGGTTCTTTGGAATTTCCTTCATCATTTCTTTCTACAAATTCATCAATTTTCACATTTGCACTTTCTACCATTTTGTTAGATGATTTGATCAGACATTTAAATGCTTTGCTTCTAGAAGAGTAACCTAGAAATGTTCCTTCTTCACTCTTCTGATCAAACTTGCCATTTCTATCATCTTTATGAACATAGCATCTACTTCCAACTATTTTAAAATAACTTACATTAGGTTTCTTGCCATATTAGATTTCATAAGGTGTCTTCAAAGTACCTTTCTTCAATTGAACTTGATTCAAGGTGTAAACAGCTATGCTTATTGCTTCTCTCCAAAATGTTTGTGAAACTTTCTTTTCAATCATTAGTGTTCTTGCACAATCCACAATAGATCTATTTCTTCTTTCAGCTATTCCATTTTGTTGTGGAGTTCTCGGTGCAGAGACTTGTCTTTTTATAACATGATCATTGCAGTATAAGTTGAACTCATTAGATGTGAACTCTCCTCCTCTATCTGATCTGAGACATTTCAATTGTCTTCCTGTTTCATTTTCAACTCTTGCCTTGTACCATTTAAACATTTGAAAAGCTTTTGATTTTTCTTTTAGAAACATTACTAACATCATTCTTGAATAGTCATCCACAAATAATATGAAATACTTATCACCATAATAACTTTGAACTTTCATACGACCACAAAGATCAGTGTGCACAAGATCTAAGATTCCCTTAGAAGTGTAGAACTTACTTGTAAAGCTAGGTCTTGTCATCTTACCCATCTGGCATCCTCGACACATAGCATTCTCAGGTTTCTCAAGACTCAGTAGACCTCTTACTCAATGCTTCTTGCTAATCTTGATCAGATTATCAAAATTTACATGACAAAACCTTTTATGCCATAACCAGGTATCATCAATCTTTGTATATAGACATTTATTGTGAGTTGAGTCAAGATGAAATGTATTACCTCTTGTTTGTGTCTCGATAGTAGCTAACTTTCCATTCTTGTCATGAACTTTGACAGTTCCTTTTTCAAACTCTATTCGGTAACCTGTGTTGTTTAGTTGTGCTACACTCAACAAATTGTATTTCAAACCTTCAACCCAATAAGCATCATTTCATCTTGCATTATCAAGAAGTGTTATGGATCCTTTACCTCTTACCAGACATGGTGCATCATTACCAAATCTAACATAGCCTCCATCATAATCTTCTAACATAACAAACTTGTGTTTATCTCTTGTCATCTATAATCGAAGAATCATTAGTGTTTATATGAGATATTAAAGCTTTTTCTTCATACCTTTCTTCATCTAATCCATCTTTAATAGCCACATAAACAACTTCCTTTGTATCAGTTTCATCTGATTTATCATCATTAGATTCCTCATCAGCTATTAAGCATGTCCTTTTATCTCTTCTCTTGAAGTCTCGGTGTCCTTTGTAATGATTATCTTTTTGTCTGTCATCTCAGTAATCTCTCTTTTCACTAAAATCTTTGTCAGGACAGTTAGAAGCCATATGTCCAATCTTATCACAATTGAAACATTTCAAAGGTAGTTTTCCTTTATACTTACCTTTGCCTCTCGGTAACCTTTTGGCCAATAGTTCTTCAAACTCTTCTTGCTTTCTGATTTCTTCATACAGTTTGTGTACTGCTTCCATGTTCTTCCAAAATCTTTCACTTGCTCCACTGTGATCTCCTTCAGAGTACTTATACTTTCTTTCATTGTAATCATTAGATTCATCAAGATGAAAAGAACTAAATGCAGATTCAGCCTTATTTACCGATGATCCACTGTTATCAAAATTACTTAACTCAAATGCATGTAGCTTACCAATAGTAGCATCTAAAGAAACTGGCATATTAGGTACAGACCTCAATTCATTGATTGCAGAGACTCAGATTGCATAGGCAAGTAGAAGGGTTCTCAAATACTTACTTGTTACATCCTTTTCATCAATAGTTCCTCCTCCTCCTTTGATTTGATTGACAATCTCCTTTAGTCTTATGCTGTATTGGGTTATGTTCTCACCTTCATTCATCCTCATAGATTCAATTTGTCCTCTTAGACTATCCACTTTTGCTCTTTGAACGTGTTCATCTCCACCATACACATATATGAGCTTATCCCACATTGCCTTTGCATCATTGTAGCCTTCTAGATCATTAAACTCAGAATCAGTCAATGCAGATGTTATTTCAATCATTGCTTGAATATGTTCTTTCTTTGCCTTTATCTCTTCCATAGTCAATGGATAGGTGCTAGGTGTTACAAAATCATTCTCCAGATAGTAAACAACATATACTCCAACTCATAATAGATGTAGCTTCATCCTTTTCTGCCATGTAGAGAAACTTGACTTGTTCAGCTTAGGTGCATCCCTCTTATACATCTTTAGATCTTTAACTCAAGTGCCTTTAAACTTTCCTTTCGGAGTCCAAAGCTTTGATACCAATTGATAGTTATGATACTTAATATAAGTACAGATCCAATACCCAACAAGATGAGAGGGGGGGGTGAATCATACAAACTTAATCATCCATAAAAATATCACATTCAGCCTCGGTAACATATATATCAGTCATATAACCAAAAAAATTGTCAAACATGCAAACTCAAAAGCATATGAACAATATAAACCTCATAACACCAGATTTAACGTGGAAACCCAAATAGGGAAAAAACCACTGTGGGATTTCGGACCCACTAAGAAATATACTCTTCTAGAGTATGCTCGGTTAAAAGCAAATCCTGTTAAATATTACAAACACATTGCTAGATGTGACCCGGTTAAGGGATTTCCCTCAGATCTATTAGGATCTTCACTTTGTTAGAAGTGACCTTGTCAAAGGATTTCAAACACTCAATAAGAATGTCACCTTGTTAGAGGATTTACATATAAGACTATTAAGTCCACTTGGTTAAGATATTTTCTGTCACTTTCACAAAATAACAGTAATGAAAATCTATCTACAACTTCACATCTAAAATGCTAAAGCAGATTCCTATTTGTTCAGTACAATCTAGACATAGAACTAATCTTGTCTATCTGTTGGGCATCGATACTCTGTTATTCTAATAGGTCTTCAAGCTTCTATTCTCAGTAATCACTATGTAGCACTTGCCCACATACATTGTTTATAACAGTTTCTTATTTATAAACATTCTTCTAACCACTTAATCTCCTTGATCACATTTCCCATGATCAATCATAGCCATCAGATCTTCAATCTTGTCTAGGTTCATTGTATCTTTCAATTTGAAAACATTTTACCCCATCTTGGAACTTGTGTTAGGGTAATTCAATCTGAGCTGTAGATCTTCATGCCGACTTTCCATTGTCTTAGATTCATCAAAAAACTTCTTCCACGGCTTACCAATCATTGATCTACTCCAGCTCAGCAGCTTCTTTCATTAAATATCACATGTAAACATTTAATGCATTCTGTTATAGCTTGGTTACAACTCGGTAAATACTAAACTTCACTTGGTAGACATTCTACCTTCATTAACTGACTACGATAACCTTAGGGTTTACCGACTGGGTTCTTTGCCTGATATCATAGTGTAGTATTAACCTTTACATTTTACAACATATGTATGATGTTAAAACAATCTAAAAACATCATGATCTCATCATTGTCTGATTTGGTAGAGTTGCCCATTGAATACCTTATCCCTTTAATCATCATATTCTTTCCTGTGTCTTTACTGACTTCTTTATAATCTTCATATCATACTTCTCAAGATAAGGAAACATCATTCTAAATTAGAAAATCAATTTCTTGTCATCAATGACAAAATAATAATATCAAGATAGTAATGTGGAATAGGAAATCAAGATTGCATCAAAACAAATAACAATTAGGACAATCACAAAACCTAAAACTGCAATGAAAGCAATCCTAATCCAATCAATGAAAACATGAAGACAAGATATTCAAAATGAAATCAAAGAAAACCAAATGTAGATATCTCCTTCATGTGGCTCCATTGTTCTTCTTTCACCTTCAAATTTGATGTTGCTCTCACCTACAAAGTGCAAAATGCAAGCGGAAAGCAAGTTGTTGATGAAACTCGTAGCATAAGGTTACTAGAAAATGTGATTGATTGATTGACCCTTTGATTGAAGAAACTCATCGAATTTATAGACAAATTGGAGAGAGGACAAGATTAGCATGAAGAGATTTGAAAGGAAATTCAAATCAAGAATGGCAAAATTATGACAATTGCTATGCAAGATGTTATGACGAATTATGACAAATTATGACAAATTGCTATGCAAGATGTATGACAAGAATTGTAATAGAAATAGAAATTAGAAATTAGGAGAAATTAGAAAATTAAGGAAAAAGATAAAATAGAAATTAGATGAATTAATTAATAGGTTTTCATCCATTAATTAATTCATGAAAGAGACATAGGACTAAATAAATTTATTTATTTAACCCCCAAAGAAGGAGAAAAAGGATTAAATAAACAAATCATAAAACCCTAGAAATAAGAAGACAAAGAATTACGTCAAGACAACAAGAAATTGATGTAGGTTCGATCATGATTCTGTTTGACAAAGAACCAATGTTGATAAATGATTAAAAATGGTTGACAAAAATCAATGACAAATTGACCAAGATTGACAAGGAGATCAAATTGATAGGCACCAATTGACGAGGAACAATGACTAATCGATCCAAATTGACATGATTGAAAAAGACAAGGATTGATGATGAATCGATCGCAAAATGACAAGATTGACAAGGACAAGGATCAATGATGAATCGATCGCAAAATGACAAGACTGACAAGGACAAGGATCGATGATGAATCAATCACAAAATGACAAGATTGACAAGAGCAAGGATCGATGACGAATCGATCGCAAGAGGACAGGATTGACAAGAGCAAGGATCGATGACGAATCAATCGCAAGAGGACAAAACCCTAATTCTATCATCGGTTAGGATTGACGATGTCCAAAATAATGATAAATGAGCATGCACATTGATACAACAGGATAAGATCGACCAAAATCATGACTGAAGATTGCTATCGACAAGACCTAATTCAAAAGTGAGAAAAATAAAGAATGCAGAAGAATGACTCGATGCTCACAAATGATAAAGACCAAGTGCACAACATAGAAGAAATGTTAATACGATGCAAGAACCCTAAAATAAGGCAATGCGCAAATGTTAAAGTATGACTCCGCAAGCGTTGACCATTTTTAAACATCTACATTTTGCCCCTTTTAGAGGCAATGCAATTTTAAGCATTGTTTCAAAGAACAATAATGAAAACGCCCTAGACAATAACAATGACATATGCATGCCCCCTCGAGGAATTGGCTAGAAAAATCCAGAAAAGAGGCCAATTAGTCGATAAGAATAACAGAAAATGATAGGTTCAAACAGATCAAGAATTGAAGGTCGGATGCACAAATTACAAGCAGTAGAAGATGCAAAAGACTGCAACCAGCATAAGATGGAGAGCATGCACATCCATCTAGGCACTGACAAAGATCTATAAATGAGACAAGGAGAAGGAAAAGAGCTCATTTGCACTAGTCAAAGGAGAGGAATTGTTGCTCAGGAAAAAGAACCCTTGCAGAGAGATGGTGAACATTCCAATGGCAGATCACCTTGGGGAACATGTACACACCTATAGATGATCGAACAACGCAAGAGCAACGGTATGTAGCTCAAAAACCCATATTGTCAATTTCATGAATTTTGCTTGTTCGTGAGATATTGCGAGGCCCACAGGGAAGGGAAAAATGGACATCTACGCCTGTGTGGGCTCATTCTGCGCCTATGTAAGGTTGTTCTATGCCTGTGTAGGGTACACAGGTGCAATTGTGCACTGAGAACACTAATTTCACCGAAAATAGTGCACGGATGATCCTGAAAAAAGGGATAAGGGTAGGATAGGTCAAAATAGATAAGAAAAACCCTAATTGGTGCATAAAACAAGGAAATGCAACCCTTAGGAGAAAACCCTAAAACTGACAAAGTGTGCCCTAATTGTGATGCAGAGTCGACAGTATCCATTGATTACACGGGAGAATAGACCCGACTACTTCATGTTGCGACATAGACTCAGGAGCATAGATAGAGATACATTAGTAGGACTTGGATTATACTATATTACATTCATGCCCAAGATTAGGGCAAACACAGGACTGCTTACCGCATTGGTAGAGCGATGGCACTCAGAGACTTCCTATTTCCATCTGTCAACTGGAGAGGCGACTATGACACTAGAGGACATGTGGCATATCCTTCGCATTCCTATTCATGGGGAGATGGTGGTGTACGACCCAATGACAGGGAGAGATGCTTTGTGCAGATTATTTGAGTGTGACACAGATGACCTGGATATCATAGAGAGGGAGATCCGCTGGGAGACCATGGCAGTAGAGTATGATCAGCATTATGTAGTGATAGTAGGGGTAATAGCATGCCTATTAGCAGGTGACAGACGAGGACATGGATTCCCTATTGGATGGGGAAGAGTGCTAGAGCGAATGGCGATATAGGGGATTGTGTATGCATGGGGACCATGTGTGCTTGCTATGCTATATTTTCAGCTGCATCAAATAGCATATCAGAGGGTACAGACTTTGAGCTGTGGGGTCACACTGTTACAGGTATGGGCATTTGAGCACATAGCCATATGTCGACCGATTGTAGAGAGACAGGTAGTACCACATCGACCATATGTGTACTACTATGGGGGTACGCTGAGACAGGGTCCATTCAGATACATATTGTATTGGTGACATGAGCTGGATAGATTGAGAGAGTTCACATGCAAACCATATCATGAGTGCCCTAGATGGTCAGATGATGGTGATGAGCTACCATATTGCAAACAAGAGAGATACCTGATTGGGTGACTAGTGAATCACCAGAGAGTGATTGAGATGTATCTGCCAAAGAGAGTTAGACGACAGTTTGGAGAGAGGCAGGATGTACTTAGAGGGACTGCATACTTTGCCCGATCTCACAGAGAGACGATTCAGTGGGGTAGGATGATTCAGCCACACATAGCTACAATAGAGACAATGGGATTGGAGATCAAATGTTGTAGATGCCGAGATGATAGAGGAGTATGAGTGATTGTTTGCACAATGACATCCAGTGCCATTGATAGATCCTGATATTCCGGTACCTAGGAGTTAGGAGGACTTCCCACTCGCTGGAGAGGAGGAGGGAGATGATGAGGATGAGGAGGATGATGAGGATGGAGGTGATGATGAGGAGGAGGATGAGAGGGAGGAGCTAGATCCAGCCGATCATGAGTCATTGCAGGATATACCCATAGAGTCAGAGATAGCTAGCATAGAGGAGATGGATATATGTAGGGCCACCATAGTGAGTCAGCATGATCACATTGCGACATTAGAGAGATAGAATTCTATCTTGAGGACAGAGCAGGATCAGTTCAGAGGAGAGATAGTCAAACTGACAGTGGCTCAAGATACAGTGATAGCCTAGGCACAACAAGCAGAGTAGAGAGTGATCGAGTATATTGGGTCGATTAGGGATTCTAGTGCATGTGAGATGGAACAGATGTTAGTAGAGACTAGAGATGAGATGCACCATTTGAGGACACTATATGAGAGTGCAGTTCCACAGGAGCAGAGAGAAATGTCATATCGGTCGCGGTCAAGGACAGAGAGCAAGCCATGCTCTCGGAGGTTAATGAGCAGCATGGGGGTGAGTGGACCTATGAGACCACCATAGCCATGACCAAGGATAGGAGGGAAATCATCCTTGAGACATGGTAGGGATGAGGAGGATAGAGGGAGCACCCAGTGACAAAGGCACATGCTCCTTATGATGGAAAAATATATAGTGTAACATTATATACTTAGCCTACGGGCCATATGTCAGACAGACAGTCCAATTTTGTACTCCGATATTGTTTTGATATATATGTGTAGATAGGAATTTTGAAATCATCAAAGCAAATAGCAAATTAGACTAGCTCAATCACAAAAACTAAATTGAAATGATAACAATCCTAATAACATTCAATAGAGATACATGAAAAACAAGACATTCAATTCAAATGCAAACCATCGCAAATGCGAATGTCTCCTCAAGAATTCTCCATTGTCCTTCTTTCTCCTTCAAATTGCTTTGTTTTGTGTATCTCACCTACAAGTACATAAGCATAATATGAAAGAAAAATTGAGAAGACAGCATAAGGATACTAGAAGCGTGATTGATTGATTGGGATCTTTTGATTGAAGAAATTCATCCAATTTATAGATAAATTGGAGAAAAGACCAAATTAGCATGATATTGATTCGAATGGAAATTCAAATCAAGAATAGCAAAATTATGACAAGTGTATGACAAATTGCTATGCAAAGAGTTATGACAATTTATGACAAATTGCTATGTAAGAAGTTATGACAAGAATTTGAAAATAGAAATAGAAATTAGAAGAAATTAGAAAATTAGGTTAGAAATGATGACTTGGAAATTAGGAAAATAGAAATTGATGAAAATTAGGTAAATTAATTAATAATTTTTCATTCATTAATTAATTTACAAAAAGAGGAGGAATTAATTAGCCAATTAAATAAATATTTAATTGCGACAAGAAGACTTAGGATAAATAAATAAATTATTTAACCTAGAGGGAAAATGACAATCAAGATTAAATGAATAAATCATAAAATCCTAGAAGATGAATTAGGAATGCAAGGATGACAATTAGGTCTTGACAAAAGATAATTGATGTCGATTCAATCATGATTTTAATTGACAGAGGATCAATGCTGATAAATGATTGAGATTGGTTGACGAATTGACCAAGATTGACAAGGAGATCAACGATTGGGATTGGTTGACGAATTGACCAAGATTGATAAAGAGACCAAATTGAAAGGTGCCAATTGACGAGGAACAATAATTGATCCAAATTGACACGATTGAAAAGAACAATGATCGATGACAAATCAATCGCAAAATTGACGAGATTGACAATAGGACAAGGATCGATGACGAATCGATCACAAAATGACAAGATTGAAAAGGACAACGATCGATGACAAATCGATCACAAGATGACAAAATTGACAAGGACAAGGATCGATGACAAATCGATCACAAGATGACAAAATTGACAAGGACGAGGATCGATGACAAATCGATCACAAGATGACAAGATTGACAAGAGGACAAAACCCTAATTCCATCATTGATTAGGATTGACGATGTCCAAAATGATGACAAATAAACACACATATTGATATGACAAGATAAGATCGACCAAAATCATGACTGAAGATTATTATCGACAAGACCAAATTTGAAAGCGAGATAAATGAAGAATGCAGAAGAAGGATTTGATGCTCACAAATGATAATGACCAAGTGCATGACATAGAAGAAATGTTAATGCGACACAAAAACCCTAAAATAAGGCAATGCCCAAATGTTAAAGTACGACTCCATAAGCGTTGACCATTTTTAGATGTCCACATTTTGCCCCTCTTTGAGACAATGCGATTTCAAGCATTGTTTCAAAGAACAATAATAAAAATGCCCCAGACAATGACAATGACATATGCATTCCCCCTCAAGGAATTGGCCGGAAACATCAAGAAAAGAGGCCAATTGATCGATAAGAATGATAGAAAATGATTGGATCAAACAGATTGAAAATCAGAGATCGGATGCACAAATTACAAGCAATAGAAAGCACAAAAGATCATGACCAGTATAAGATGGAGAGGGTGCACGTCCATCTAGGTACTGACAAAGATCTATAAATGAGACAAGGAGAAGGAAAAGAGCTCATTTGCACTAGCCAAAGTGGAGGAATTGTTGCTTTGGAAAAGGACCCTTGCATAGAGATGGTGAACATTCCAATGGCAAATCAACTCGGGGAATGTGTATGCACGTACAGATGATCGGACGATGTGGGAGCAGTGGTATGTATCTCAAAAACCCATATTGTCAATTTCATGAATTTTGCTTGATTGCAAGACATTGCGGGGCCCACAAGGAATGAAAAAAAGGACTTATGCGCCTGTGTGGGTGAATTCTACGCTTGTGTAGGATGTTCTATGCCTGTGTAGGGTACACAAGCACAACTTGATGCTGCACAAGCCCAGTATAGAGTACAGAGGCGCAGTTGTGCACTTAGGACCCCAATTTGACCGAAAACAACACGCGAATGATCCCAAAAAGGGGGATAAGGGTAGGATAGGTCAAAATAGATAAGAAACACCTTGATTAGTGCATGAAACAAGGAAATGCAACCCTTAGGAGAAAACCCTAAAACTGACAAATTGTGCCCCAATTGTGATGCAGAGTCGACAATATCCACTGATTACGCGGGAGAAACGACCTGACTGCTTCATGTTACAACATAGACTCAAGAGCACGGATAGAGATACATTAGCAGGACTTGGATTATACTATATTACATTCATGCCTGAGATTAGGGCAAACATAGGACTACTGACCACATTGGCAAAGCGATGGCATTCAGAGACTTCCTCATTCCATCTACCAACAGGAGAGACGACAGTGACACTAGAGGATGTATGGCGTATCCTTCGCATTTTGATTCAAGGGGAGATGATAGAGTATGACCCAGTGACAAGGAGAGATGCTTTGTGTAGATTATTTGAGTGTGATGCAGATGATCTGGATATCATAGAGAGGGAGATTGGCTAGGAGACCATGGCAGCAGAGTATGATCAGCGATATGTGGTGATAGCAGTGGTTATAGCATACCGATTAGCAGGAGACAGATGAGGACATGGATTCCCTATTGGATGGGGAAGAGTGCTAGAGTGAATGGCGATAGAGGGGACTATATATGCATGGGGACCATGTGTGCTTGCCATGCTATATTTTCAGCTGCATCAGATAGCATATCAGGGAGTGTAGACTTTGAGCTATGGAGTCACATTGTTATAGGTATGGGCATTTGAGCACATAGTCATATGTCGAATGATTGTAGAGAGATAGGTAGTACCACACCAACCATATGTGTACTACTATGGGGGTACATTGAGATAGGGTCCATTTGGATACATATTATATTGGCGACATGAGCTAGACAGATTGAGAGGAGTTCACATGGAGGCCATATCTTGATTGCCCTGGATGGTCAAATGATAGTGAGGAGCTACCGTATTGCAAATAGGAGAGATACCTGATTGGGTGACTGGTGAACTACCAGAGAGTGATAGAGATGTACCTACCAGAGAGAGTTAGATGATAGTTTAGAGAGAGGCAGGATGTACCGAGAGGGACTGCACACTTTGCCCGATCGCATAGAGAGACGAGTCAGTGGGGGAGGATGATTCAGCCACACATAGCATACGCCGACTTCACACAGCTACAACAAAGACAGTGGGATTGGAGATCAGATGTGGTGGACACCGAGATGACAGAGGAGTATGAGCAATGGTTTGCACGATGACGGTCGGTGCCATTGATAGATCTTGATATTCTGGTACCTAGGAGATAGGAGGACTTCCCACTCGCTGGAGAGGAGGAGGATGATGATGAGAACAGAGATGAGGATGAGGGAGATGATTAGGAAGAAGAGGATGATGAGGACTAAGGTGATGATAAGGACGAATGTGATAGGCCAGATCTAGTCGATCAGGAGTCATTGCAGGATATACCCATAGAGTCGGAGATAGCTAGGATAGAGGAGATGGAGATATGTAGGGCCACCATTGCAAGTTAGCATGATCACATTGCGACATTAGAGAGACAGAATGCTATCTTGAGGATAGAGTAGGATTAGTTCAGAGCAGAGATAGCCAGACTGACAACAGCTCGAGATATAGCAATAGCCCAGGCACAGCAAGCAGAGCAGAGAGTGACCTAGTATATTGGGTCGATTAGGGATGCCAGTGCATGTGAGATGGCACAAATGTTGGTAGAGATCAGAAAGGAGATATGCCATTGGAGGACACTATATGAGAGTGCAGTTCCACCAAAGCAGAGAGCAGCGTCATATCGGGCACGATTGAGGACAAAGAGCAGGCCACATTCTCGGAGGTTAGTGAGCAGCATGGGGGTGAGTGGACCTAGGAGACCACCATAGCCAGGACTAGGGATAGAAGGGACATCATCCTTGAGACATGGTAGGGATGAGAAGGACAGAGGGAGCACCTAGTGATAAAGGCATATATAATGTGACATTATGTATTCAGCTTGCGGGCCATACTTAGGACAGACAGTCAAATTTTTTACTCTGATATTGTTTTGATATATGATATGATATGCAGTGATATGATGGGATGCAATGTGTTATGGCTTATATTTATGTTCCATGTATGGATGTCTTATGTACTATTTATGTACTAATGATGTTTATGTTTTCGGATGCATTTATAAAATGAAATGGATAAAATGCTTGATATAGGCTTGTACTAATCAATGAATGCAGGATGTAGCTTATGTTTTTGGAGATCAGAGAACTAGACCAAATTGACTGCCCAAACTGATGGAAGAAATGTTAGTAAGAAGAAATTAGATAGAGGAAAGTTAGAGATGAAGAAAAAAAACTTGCTTTCACCAATGCACTTTGTAGGTGAGAAGCTTTATTTAATGTAGCAAAGCGGATGCAGAGCATCATGGCATTGATGGCTAGAGCTGAAACACAACCCCATTTGCAAAAGATAGACACATCGTACACAAGGAATGAGTGAAGCATCCTAGGGTGCATACATCAAGGGTCGAGGTATGTGTGGTGTTCACAAAGCAAACGTACTTATCACAGACACCCAATGATATAGTTGCCCCAGTTTGTGACAAACATTCCACAAATAGCAAACATAACAAAAGAACAAAGAATGGGACCATGAACCATCCCGGTCACTCTAAATCACTCAGTGACATCATTGAGAAACATAGGAACATGATCGAAACCAAAGATAAATCAGTAAAAAGATAAGACTCACAAATTCGACCAAGTCAAACAAATAGTCTGATTGCCATTGTCAAAAGTGGAAAACAAGAATGATCATGTTGTCTGGTTTCAGGGAATGCAGTACCTCGTCTAAGATAGGACATAGTCTGGTTTCGAGTATACCACACCCTGAATAAGACCCATGATGGTAGTGACAAGGACAAATGATATTGATGTTGATTGATTGATATGACAATTTTAATTAGTTTGAATGTCTGGTTTGATTGAAAAGTTCATCTGTTAATGTGTGATTTCATTAAAGCACAATGTTTGATTGATTGTTGTTGGATGTATGCTCAGCGATCTGTCTATGCACAAAGGGGATATTATTGTTTTGTTTTTTTGAGTTTTTACATTGTTTTTGTTCTTTTTTTTTCCAGGACTTTATTTGACTTTTTAGGGATTTTTTTTAGGACATTTTGCAATTTTTTATGATTTTTTCAGGACATTTTCAATTTTTTATGATTTTTTTTAGGACATTTTTCAGGACATTTTTCAATTTTTGAAAGCTCCAGTAATTGATCATGACAAGGGGCGTGCACCCAATGAACATTTAAAAAAATATATACAGTGACTAGGACCAAAAAATATGCACAAGGACTGGAACCTGAGTATGCAAGACAATGATGTTGACCAATCACAGGCCTGGAACAGAACATTGGGTCCGAACAAGGATAAGCGTGATAAAGCTGTAGAGGGAAAGTATAGCTAGGGGTCATGATAGATGATGGAGCAATAATCTTTTACACATGGCACCTATTTGCCAAGTTTTTATCATGGTACTTGCCCAAAGCGCCTGTTTGCCAAATTTTTACTAGAGGGCGAACTATTTTTCTTTACTTTTGTTCTTTTCAAAAAAAATTTCTTTCTTTTGCACTTTTTGTATTTTTTTTTTGATGTTTTCAATTTTTTTTGAGCTTTTTGATTTTTTGTATTTTTTCAGGATCATATTTAAAGAACCGCTGACAGAAAACTATGCCCAGTACTTGCGAAGGTGCATGCTATTTATAGGATTCGACAGAGGTTCACCGTCTAGGGTTGTAAGCTGATATGCCCCCGAGCCATAGGCTATAGTAAATATGAAAGGTCCAACCCAATTAGGCTCAAAATTTCCTTTGATGATGTCATTAGTGTTGGGAAAAATGGTGTCTCAACCTTGCATTTATGCGAGGTTACTATTTATAGTAAGTTTTCATTTGAGCACAAAATGGTGCGAAACTCTCCCTGAAGCTTCTGGTTGGCTAGATAAGCATTCTGGTAAAGTTGCGTCACAAGGTCACAGCTAGTTTTGAAGATATTAAAGTTTTCATCTTGGAGGGGTGCGATAAAATGTTTAAACTTAATTTTGGGGGCTTTAGAGGCTCCGAAACGCCCTGAAAAGTGGCCATAACCGGCGCAGCAGGTTATGAGGTGATAGAGCACTTCGCGAGCTTTCTGGTGCTTCAAACGGTTCGTCAATCGGACACCCGGTTCTCAAGTTATGGCCTCCGGAAGTTTGTACTCCTGAAATAGGAAAAATAATTTGTATCGGATACATAAATGAGCTGTAAAAGGGAGCGACACGTGTTGATGTGTGTTTTAACATGTCATAGGGCATCTAGAAGGGAGATAAGGTCGGCTACACCTTATTGGGTGGTTTTAGCCCATGGTTTTGTAATACCGTTTGACGGTTTCTTGTATTGTATCTCCTATTTATGAGGTGTGTGAGATAGAGGTTGAGTGTAAGAGTCTTATGGCTATTGAGTTGCCTCTGAATCTCTGATTAGTGGTACTCCTGCGAAGAGCTTTCTCTACATGTATGTTGTAATCTGTTTTTGATTGCTGAATAAAATATTGAGCTGCTTTTGGAGTGTGGGGTTTTTCTCCCGAAAGGGTTTTCCCCATGTAAATCACTGTGTTGTGGTATGAATGCTATTATATCTATTTCTATTTTCTTTAATTGTTGTAACAATCTAAAAAAGTTTTGCATTACCCTCCTCTCAAGGTTAGTGTAGGAAGTTGTTTCCGCTACTTAACTTCCTTACAATTAGATTGTGCATTCTTTGGGTTCGCCTTTAAGACCAAATCTCCCACTTCAAAGTGTTGCCCTTTGACCGTCTTATTATAAAAGCGACGAAGATGGTTTTGATATGCCTGCAAATGTGTTAGGGCTATTTGAAATTTCTCATCTAACATCTCAAGCTAATGCAACCGAGAGACTTTGTGTGCCTCATCATCAATCAAATGTTGCAAGGAAACATGCAAAGAAGGAATCTCCACTTCCAAGGGTAAAATGGCTTCTACACCATACACCAAGGAATAAGGTGTTGCGCCAGTAGGTGTGCGGATAGAAGAATGATAAGCCCATAGTGTTGGATTCAACTGTACATGCCAATCTCAACCAGCATCATTGACAACCTTTTTCAGGATCTTAATAATGGTTTTATTTGATGCTTCGGCTTGACCATTGCCCTGTGGATAGTAAGGACTGGAGAAATGGTGTTGGATGTGAAACTTTTCATAGAGTTCCTTGACATCTTTATTCTTGAATGGACGGCCATTATCTATGACTATTGCAAGAGGAACCCCATATCTGCATATGATATAATTTAGTAGGAATTTTGAAATTTGCACACCGGTGATATAGGTCATAGGAATAGCCTCGATCCATTTTGTAAAATACTCTGTGGCTGTAATGATAAACTTGTGTCCATTTGCGGATGTCAGGTGAATCTTGCCAATAAGATCCAATCCCCATTGAGAAAAGGGCCATGGGGATATGACAGAATGAAGCTCTTGAGCTAGCGCATGAATGTAATTTCCATGGATTTGGCATTTGTAGCACTTCTTGACAAAATCATGAACATCCTTTTCCATAGTGGGCCTTTAATACCTAGCATGAATCAACTTTTTAGCTAGACTCAGACCATTGAAATGGCCCCCACATATACCATCATGAACCTCGTGTAAAGCCATTTGTGCCTCGTCAGAATCCAAACACCTAAGGAGGGTGTGGTCAAAGGAATGACAGTAAAGGGTGTCTGCGATGATGACATATTTGGTGGTCTGGCGGATGAAGGCTCGATGTTGGTTAGAGGAAAGGTTAGGTGTTAAGGTTTGGGCTTTCAAATATTGATAGATAGCATTGTACCACGGGGAATTAGGACCAACAAGAACACACATCACATCAGCTGTCGAAATTTCAAAAGAAGGGACAAGCAACTGTTCGACCAAAAATTCACATCTGTCCATATTATGGGACATATTTATCATGGAAGCAATAGTGGCCATCGTATCTGCCGACTTGTTTTGAATTCTGGGAACTTGACTAAAATGGATAGCAATAAATTTTATCTTGAAGAAATATACCATATGCTTGTAGGGAATAAGCTTTTCATCTTTTGTTTCATAGTCATTCTTCACTTGACGGATGACTAACTGAGAATCTCCATAGACTTGCAAATGTGTGATGTTCCAGTGGATCACTACTCAGAGTCCTATGACCAGAGCTTCATATTCGACAATGTTATTGGTACAATGGAAAGTTATTCTATAGGATTTGGGAATAGCATCACCTTGAGGGGTGACAAACAATATACCTACTCCGGACCTGAATTTGGTATGGGATCCATCAAAATATAACTTCCATTCATTAGAAGATATGAGAGCAAAGATTGATTCATCCAGAAAATCCATCAACATTGGATGATCATCAAGAAGAGGTGCCTCTGCAAGTTGATCCGCTATTATTTGTCCTTTTATTGCCTTGCACTCAATGTAATCAATATCAAACTCACTGAGGATCATAACCCACTTTGCTAGGTGACCTGTTAAAGCTGCTCTACTAAGCAGGTATTTCAAGGGATCAATTTTTGCAACTAACAATGTCTAATGATTTAACATATAGTGTCAAAGCTTCTATGTTGTAAAGACCACTGCTAAACATGCCTGTTCAATAGTTGAATAATTCAGCTCATAGCCTACTAGGGTCTAACTAATATAATAAATAGCCCATTCTTTGTCTTTCTCATCTTGTTGGGCTAAGAGAACTCCCAGTGCCATTTCAGTTGCAAAAATATACAATATGAATGGCTTCCCTTCTATAGGAGGCATTAGAATAGGTGGCGACAGTAGATAATCCTTAAGAGTTTGAAATGTTGATTGACATTGCTCAGTCCATTTAAAAGCGACACCTTTATGCAATAAATGCTGGAAGGGATGACATTTGTCTGCCAATTGAGCTATAAATCAGCGGATTGACTGTAACTTTCCTTGCAAACTTCTTAATTGATGGAGATTGGAAGGAGGAGGCATATCCATTATTGCTTTAACCTTGGCAGGGTCGACTTTGATGCCTCTATGAGAAACAATGTACCCTAATAATTTTCCAGCTGTGACACCAAAGACACGTTTCTTTGGGTTGAGTCTAAGCTTGTAGGTTTCCATTCGGTCAAAGATTGGGCCAAGGATGGCTAAATGACTATCTCTTGTGACAGATTTGCATAATAGGTCATCAACATAGTATTCCATCAAAGTATGCATAAAACCATGGAAAATTGTCATCATAGCTCTTTGATATGTTGCAACAGCATTTTTAAGACCAAAGGGAATCACATTCCAGCAGTAGGTACCCCAAGCACATGTGAATGCAGTGTTATATTGATCTTCAGGAGCAATACAAATTTGATTATATCCAAAAAAACCATCCATCAATGATAGCATCTCATATCTGGTAGTCATGTCAACTATGATGTCGATATTCGGTAGTGGAAAGTCATCTTTAGGGCATGCTTTATTGAGATACCTAAAATCCATACAGATTCTGATGCCCCTAGTTACTTTGCTAACTGGTACCAAATTTGAAATCCAGTCTGCATAATCAATGGGTCTGATAAAGCCCACATCTAATAGTTTTTTTAGTTCTACCTTGACCAAGAGAGCCACCTGGGGATGCATCTTTCTGAGTTTCTGTTTGACAAGCTTAGCATCTGATTTTAATGGCAAGTGATGAAGGACTAATTTTGGATCAAGGCTGGGCATATCTACATAGGGCCATGCAAAACTGATCTTCTTCTTAAGAAAGAAATTGACAAAATCTATCTTTTCCTATTTTGATAAAGAAGCAATGAAATCAATGACCTTAGGGTTGTCAGGTGTACCCAAATTTATCTCTTCGGTCATTTCCACAAGCAATGTTGATTTATCCTGACTTGATAGGGGTATGTCCAATCTTCCACCTTTGGGAACCTCAGAGAGGTTTTCACCCGCAAGTACGTCTTTTATTTTTACTTTTGCATGGTCAGAGAGCGCCTTACGATTTTCACTCAAAGACCTATCTTTTTGATTTTGTACTTTTTCTTTTTCATTTTTATGACTAGAAGATGGAGTTGACTCCCCAAAATATGTTGTAGGATCTAAATCAATAGAAAACCCTGACTTATGATCACCTTGTGGTATGCCTTCCCATAGTCCTAGAAATTCAGCAATTGCTTCATCATTTTGAAAACAATCTAATGTGAGTGGTTCTTGTTGGTCATGTTGGATAAGTTGAGGATAGACAAGGGGCATGTCATCATCAGTTTTAAGGAGAGAGAGGACTAAGATGGTAAAGATGTAAACGTCTGTGGTATCACTGTCTGAATTGCTCATATCTGATTCAGAGCTTGGGTCCCAGAATGACTCTATCCAAGCATTAGGACATGTTTTGGGAGGGGGAGTTATTTCATGTTTGTCTTCCATGGGCAAATCATCAGGGTCAAGGAAAACATTGTCAAGGGCATAGGAGCTAGAAGAAAAGGAACTCCACTCCCATTCATTGGAATCAGTTTTAGGTTGGGTATCCTTAGGTTTTGTTTCATCATCAGAGTCGTGCCCCTTTCTACACGTTGTCACTTTGGTAGACACGGGTCCAATTCGCAATGGTACAAAACCTAACCCTAAAGTTGGAGGTCGCAGCTTGGGTATAATAGGTTCTAGTCTTCCTTTCTTGTCAGGGCCCAAGCCACTACAACCATCATATCCCTTTTTCTGTAGCATAGTAAACCCTTTTCCATACCGCTCCACTGGCAACTTGACAGGTGGTGTCTTAGTTGGATCCTTATAAAGTCAATCTATGACATCATCATCCAAAGTTTCCTTGTCAAGTTCACCCCATCTGGTAAATGTAGTGGGGCGCTGATCTTGAATGACTATCTTAGGTTCCTTTTGCAACAAATGTAGTTTGCCATGTGATTTTGGAGATATTGGTAAATTCCCAATTAGGAATGTTTGAGCCATTGAATACTCTCCGCATCCTTGGTCCTGTATCTTCAATTTTCCTTTGATAGCAGCTAACAATTCATTAGGATCCACATAATTATGTGAGTGGGCCTCCCTATTGACTAAGACTTGTTGCTTCAGAGAATCCTTTAAATTAGCACAAAATTGAAATGGATTATGATCTCTTGGAATTGTTATCTCAGTCCCATTGTAAGGATATTTTAAACACTATGATAAGTAGATGGAACTGCTTTCATTGCGTGGATCCACGATCGGCCAAGAATCATATTGTAAGGAAGATCAAGGTCTAGGACCTGCAGGAAATGTTTTCTGTCACTGGACCAACTCTGATAGGTAATGAAATGACCCCTTTAGAGGGATGCTCAGCATCATCATATTCTTTTATTGTTATTCTTTTGGAAGAATCAATGTCATTCTCTATATAACCAAGACCAATGACTACCCTTAAGGTACAAATGTTAAGACCCACTCTGCCATCTATTAGGACTTGCCGGATCTTGCAATTATGGACAAAGAATTTGAGATGTAAAGGATCACTATGAGGGAGCTTATCAGGTGAAATATCATTATTAGAAAAGGCAACATGTTGGGAAATAGCTAGATGTCCAATTCGGGCTTGAAACTGGTCAACATCAATGTCTGTCGGGATAGTAGACTCAATTAAAGCTTTATCTAGGACTGCGTGATGCATAGGAGACATTTTAAACAACTCAAGGATTGATATTTGAGCAGGTGTCTTTCCCAGATGATCTAGGAGATTATATTGACTCACAGGAGTTGATTTGGGAGGAACTGGAGGAGCTCCTTTCAAGACTATTTTGGATCGACGAGTGGTGACAGCGCAAGAAGGATCTTGTCCCTTTATTCTTAGGGTGGAAACATACTCATTTGACACTTGAAAATAATTGATGACATTGCTATAACCAATATTTGCATAATTTGCTCTTTGGGTAGAGTTTGAATAAGATGCTTTACTCTTGTCATTATCAAGCAAAGGAGTTTTGAAAATCATATGATCAGTGTTAGAGGTCACGTTGGGCAGATATACCTCAATTAGTCCTTGATCTAACAAGTCTTGAATCATATGTTTCAATTGAAAACATGATGCAGTTTTATGTCCTTTTGATCGATAGTATTCACAATATGCATTATCATTCCACCAATGCGGCTTTACTAATGGTTCTGCCTTGATATCTGGTAACTTGATAAACTTTGCTTATATTAATTGTTTTATTACTAACTCAATAGGTTCTCCTAATGGTGTAAACTATCGAGGAGGCCCATCCCTTGATCGAAAGGGTTTCCGTTGCTGGTTTTGTTGCTGACCTTGTTGTTGATTATATTGTTGAGTATAGTGTTGATATGGTGGCTATTGAGTAACATTGCTTGTTGGTGTTTGATTTTGTTCCATAGTTGACATATTAGGAGCACTCAATTTCTTTATTGTGAATGGGGGTTGATTTGTATTCACCGCTCTTGCGTCAACAACTCCATCATTAGTGACATTCTTGTTTTTGTACCAAAATCTATTTATGTCCCCTGAATTGTTTGTGTTGTCACTATCTTTGTTAAGCTTAATGATTCCCTTAGCTACAAGAGCAGTTTCAATGTTCATCCCTTTCTTAATGAGTTTCTCAATGGTACTGGGACTTTTCAATTTAAGTTCATATATCATTTTTGGGACCAAATTTTGAATAAATAAATTCACTTGCTGTTCTTTAGGTATATCTAGGGAAGAACGACTATACAAGCTTCACCATCGTTGCAAGAAAGTCACTAATGGTTCACCTTGCTTTTGCTTGGTGTTGCATAAATCTGACATAGTCACTTCACTGTCAATGTTGAATGCGAAGTGAGATATAAACTTTTGAGCAAATTCCGATCAAGTCTTTATATTCCTTGGCAAATGCAAATACCAATCCATGGCTTGTCCTATGAGACTTCATGCAAATAAGTGAATTAAATATGTTTCCTCATAACTCACTTCAATACATGCTGTGAAAAATGCTTGAATGTGGTCTTTTGGATTGCCATTCCCTTTATATTTCTCAAAATTAGGTGCCTCAAAATGCTTAGGGAAGGGAGGCATGTACAAGCTCTTGTCAAAAGGATTAGGACATAAATCTTGATCTGTGTACAATTTCTTTGTTCCTTTGGTTTCCAATGCATCGACTTGTCATTGCAACTTCTCAAGCTATTGTGCAAATGCGTTAGGTAGTGAAGATTTTGGAAGTTCATTATTTACTCTTGGGTGTATGCTTTGTCGATACATCCTTCTCTCCATTGGCCATTGATGCTCAGAAATTGCTATCTTTGGTGTCTCTGGCATATAATGCTCTTGGTACAGCTCTTGTTGTGGTGGTTGTGCCATGCCTTGATATTGACCTTGTTGCTATGCTTCTTGTGGTGGAATCATCATTTGTAGTCTAGGTTGATATTGCAATTGAGGGTGTTGGTGATATTGCACAGACATCAATTATGGTTGTGAAGTATGATAACTTGTTTTACCTAGCACATATGGAGGCACATGTTGTTGTTGATGCTGATGAATCAGAATTTGCTGACTTTGTGCCAATTGTTGTTGTCTTGATGTAAATCCCATCATTTGCAAAAAACTTTGTTTGGGAGGTTTTTGTTGTTTCTCCTTTAGATGGGGTATGGCACTTGCATTGACTTGCTATGTTGTTTGTCCAATCCACTGTGGTGTTTGCAAGTTTGAATTAACTTGTAATGGTGCAGGAGATGCTGCAACTTGTTGTTGAATGAGATACTGTTGTTGTTGTGCATTGCTTGTTTGTGCATTTGAATGTGCCTTTTGTGCATTACCCAATTGTTGCAACATTTTTTGTTGGTGCACACCACTATTTGTAGCTCTTTGTGTTGCCATTATTGAAGGATCTGTCACAATATTTTGCATAATAGGTACTTGAGTATTTGGCAAATATATTGAACTTAATGGGACATAGGAACTTTGTTGCATTGTGGAATTGTTTTGGACATTGGTGAGATCGGGCATTCTAGTCATAAAGCTTTCTTGCATCTTAGATTTTGATCCAATTTTATGCATGCGAGGAACCACTTCTTGTTGAGGGACAACTGTCAATATTTGGGTGGCCGTCATTTGATCTTGTGTTACAGGTGTTGTATTAAATAACGAATTGTTTATTGTTTCAAATGGTGACTTTTGAGGAATAGTCACTGTCAGCATTTTTGAAGCACGTTTACTCATCAAGGTGTGTTGAGTTTCTTGTTGCACATTTTCTTCATTTGGATGTGGAGAGAAACTTAACAACTCACCGCCTTGTTGTTTTTGCACATTAATTTGCTCACTTGAGGAGGTCACATTACTCATCATGTCAAGATATTTTTGTGGGAACATCTTAAATACCTTGTTCAAGAATTTATCCATCTTTTTTGTCAACTTCGGATCTTTAAGGAACATATCAACATCCTCGGAAGCATTAGAATCTAATGAAGAATCTGGTAAAATATTTGGATTTGTTTCTTGTTGGATGCCTTGATCTGAACCAAATCCTTGTGAAAGAGTTTGTTCCTTGTGTAATGTTTGAGTTTGAATGTCATGTTGCATGTTCGGTTGATTCCAATCAAAAGGTGCATTTCCTCTTGGTGTTGGTGGAACACTCCCATATCCTGGTTTCATGGGTACAAACACTAGTTCATATAAAGGAGGTGGTCCAAGTTGAACCATTCCATATGGTGGTAACGATGTGTTTGACGAACCTTGAATTTGTAATGATTGACTAGGTTGCAACTGTGAGTTTGATATGTCATCAATGGGTTGATATGTTGGTTCGCCCATCTTCTTAGATTTTGACCTTGTTTCAATAGGCATGTCACTATGCAAATGGAACTTTTAAAGGATGATGTATGATATGTACCTAAAATGCAATCTATGGCAAGAATGCAACCTATGTTTTTGTTGTTTTTCAAGATTTTGACAAACTTTTTGGATTTCAAATCTAAGAAAGAGACCCTGAGGAAATTGAAATGACGTCTAGACCTCCAAGGACAAAAGGACCAAGTGACAAAAGGACAAAATGACAATGTCTCCCCTATATGCTTGTATACTAAGCTAGGTTTGACCAAATGACATAGATGACAAAAAGACAAAAGTTTGATAAGGTCTAGACTTCCTAACAATGACTTAGGGTTTATTCAAAGATTTGGATTACTCAAGTATGACAAAACCTAGTTTTTGAGACTACACACAAGAAAGCAATGATAACGACTTAGGATATGATATGAAAATGATCTAAAGATATGATATGACAATGCAATGATAAGGAAATGCGAAGACCAATGACTTGGAATATGCGAAATGCAACCTATGCAACCTAAATGGAAGTATGACTTGAATATGACAATGAAATGCAAACCTAGGCAAAATGATCTTGGACCTAAGTGCGAAATGAGGATGCTTGCAATGAAAAGGACTAAAATGAATGGAGATGACAATACTCCTTAGGACCTAAGTGGGACTATGCAAAACCTAACCTAAAGTGACATGAATTTTGAAACAAAGACATTTAATGTGTTGACAACCATGTTTAAATGTTGGATGAATACTTAGAGAAACTTGGACCTTTGTTTGGATTGTGTTTTGAGTTGAATGTTATTGATTCCTAAAATCCAAGTTGATTATGAGCACTTTTTGAAGGCTTGTTTTTTTTTTTATTTAACCTTTGACAATCATAGAGGACAAAATGTTTGTTTGACTTTGACTCAAAACAATCAAGCACATTTACAACAAGTCCTATGGTTGGCAAGGGCAATATCTATTGAATCGTCTACCCGAAATACAACACTTAGTCGGATAGCTAGACGCTTGGTAGCACTGGCTCCCCCTTACAGTGCGCTCACTTCTCAGGCATACCAAGTGTCAAGTTCAAGGGGCATCACTTCCCAAGAAATTGCTATCTCTAACTAAGGAGTACATGAGAGGTGTCTTCGGCATGCACGTATCACAACGCCTGAGCCAACAGATAGAAGGTTTTTGGCATCTAAACAAGAGCTTCTAGTAAAGGCATCCGTTCGGGTGGGTATTGATTCGATGAATAAATCATCGCAATACCATTCCAGCACCTATTGTCTACAACTTTCATTACATCGACAATTATTTAGAGTGGTTTGAAAGAGCTTAGTTTTAGCCCATCACCACTTAGGGTCATTCCCTCTCACCAATGCCTGTGCGATGTGCTAGGCAAATCGGGAGGCAGGCCCAATTCTAAGGGTTAAAACACGCAATCAAAGTAAAAGAAATCAAAGTGTTGGGACTGATTAAAATTGAGTCAAGTTTATAGGCCCATTTCAAATTTTGCTCTGCATACCTAAATGATGTCAGTTTGAAGGGCCTAGTTTGCGAGAGGGTAAAATGGAGCCAATTGATTTTCGGAGGGTAAGGCTCAGGATTCATGTCCCACACCTTTCATTCGGCCTATGAAGTGGTGTGCAACTTTCAGATTTCAGTTTGGATAATTTTATGAGGTACCCACTTTGAGGGGTGAGCTGGAAGTGCATTTTAGGCACAAATGCAGATTTTATTGAGTAGCCTACTTTGAGCGATTACATATTTTGCCCTGTTGATCATCATGGATAATTTCAAAGTGGATTCAATTCTATGCATAAAATTGAGTTACCCTACAAAATTTCAAGTCTTGATGAATCCATTTGCTCAGTTTTTGAAGCCAAATCCATTTGCAGTTTGTGTGGTTTGACTAGTCCCTATTTCGACAGCTAGTCGGAGCCCTATTTCACATAAGTGTAAAAGTTGCCTCAGTAAGCATCATGTCAGAATGTTTGTTCTGAGCTAATGTTGGTATAAATGATGAGCTACGTGTCAAATTTCAAGCCTCTACCAATCCGTTTGATCGGTTTTCAAAAGAGCTCATTTTGCCATCAAATGCAGTTATCCGTACTTTCAGTGATATATCAGTTAATGTAGCCATTTTTGTGTGTGCGCCATTTGCATCATGTCAGTCTTGTGATCAAACTAAGGATTCAAAGATTTAATATGTACTTCAAGGTACCTATGTTTCAAATTTGAGGGCCTACGGAGGTCGTTTGGTATTTTTGAGAAAGGCATCATGTGTTGCTAGGACATTGACTTCATCAGGTCCGCAGTGTTGACAAAGCCAGTTGGGCATTTTCAGGAATTAATATCTCTTTGCTCAGGACTCATTTTGAGAAACCGTTTGGCAGAAGTCATCCTTGTATATCAGATTACACGCCTGTCAGATGGCGAGCTCCGAAAAGGTGTTTTGATAGGTTTGAAAATTACATCTTCGCGATTAAATGTGAAAATGTGGCGTAATTGCTTGAAGGTTGCAAAATTTAGTCTGATGATCCGAAAATGATGCCAATCATTTCCAGAGGTATTTTTGAGGTCCGTGATGCATTTCAGGGGTCGGTTGTATGAAAACAATTTTTTTTGTAGTTGGACCCACTTTGGGGCCTGACCCGGCTCGTGTCATTGCATAAATTTTATGGTAAAATGCCATTATTACCAGCTCTGTTTACATTTTTATCCTTTATGTCTCATCACCATGGTGAATTAAGCAAGGAGTAATTCCAATATGCGCCTTGCATGGTTAATGAAAAGGGTGTTTTTTAAAGGATTCAAAACAAATGCAAATAGCATTTTGTAAGTAACATAAATCCTCTGGTGTAATGTGAAAGAATGTTTATTCTTTGGGTGAATTAGATGAATGCTTTGAGGTTGAGCCAACAGAAGTTATGTACTTGACAATTTGTATAAGGGGTTCTGAGTAATCCAGATAAAGCTCATTATTTTCAAACTTCATTGTTTTAGATGAAGGAGGCTTCAAGGAACCTCAGCAAATGCAATTTGTATCCATCTTCCTTGTATACATAGTCTCCTCATTGATGTTGTTGCAGATTTCATGCAAATAAACTTTTTGTTTACCAATCAAAATGGTGAAGGAGAGGGAAGGTAAAAACTCCCAAAGATATGAATTTCTACCCAATCATCTCTTTCCCATGTGATGGTGCTTGCATCCCCCTCTTGCCTTGCGTTGAAGTGGCTAAGTAGAGAGGGCATCTTTTGGTAAAACAAATGCAAGTTGCAAGTGTATTAAATGTCTCCCCCTGCTGCGTGGAGTGGCAACGATGGTTTATAAATTTCAAGAAAACTGAAGCCAGCTTTCCCTCTCACATTTTCTCCTCATCCTCCCAATGCTGGACGTGGTGTTTGTAGAGAGAGCAGCAAAAACTTGGAATAGAAAATGCATATTGGCACATGGAGAATGGCACAAAGCATTGAAAATTTGTGCAAGAAAATGCATGCATGGCAGCTTGAAGTCATTTTACTCCTCCATGTGGTATGCAAAACATATAAAACTCAGGAAATGCTATTGGTTGTTGTAAAGCCATCTCCTCCCCTATGTAAAAACGTTGCAGATGGCATTTTCTTTTGAAGAAAAGTCTTACCTCCTTCATGTGGCACTTGACTGGTGTCTGGAGAGGGCGTTGGAAATGATTCACAAAGGGCAAATTCTTCATGAGGTTGCAGAAAGTTCCCAAGCGATGCCTTTGTTGGGGAATGTGGAGCATATTAATACAAATTCTGAGCCAATGCTATGGGCATATCAGCCCCTACGTGGTGTTGGAGGGCAGGTTAAACCATCAAGCTGCAGCAAAAAACAGTCCAATTTCCCCCCACGTGGAAACCAACATTGCAATTCGTGAGGGTTTAAATTTTTAAACCTAGGTGTGGAAATGGGATTGAGGAGAGTGTAGAAAGCTTTCAGCTCCCTCTGCGTGGGCCTGTGTAGAATTAAAAACCCGACCATCACTCCTCCGATTGGCTTTTGTGCATTGATCTTCATATGGTGGGGAGATAGGTGTGGGGTTGTTGGGACTCCCTGGACCATTCAACAGAACTAAATAACATATAATTTCTCCATCCTACAATGCTTGTCTTAGGCAGCGATGATTGCAAGGTTAAGGTATGGTGCGTAGGGTAAGATGCAAAATGTTTGACACATGCTTTGTTTTGTTTTCCATTCTAATTGCTTTGATGGAGGAGATAAACCATGGCAACACGGGTATGATCAAAAGTGCCTAAGATGTACATTGCGATTGTGGGATGTGAAGGAAAATTGCCATGTGCATTCAAAGCAAGGGGCAGATTTGTTTGTATCATCAAGGAAATAGGAGAACCTTCACCACAGGTGCCATTAAGACTCAAAAACCTTCAGAAAGTGCAGTTTCTAGGCATATTGTTAATCCCACATTCATTGTGGAGGGTATCTTTTTGGCATTTAAATCTAAGAACACACTCATCTAATATGTCTAAGCCATAGAGGCTTTTGACAGATGGTGCCTATGAGTGCCCAAGGTGGGCCCACATGTGGGTGTGGATCCCGAGTTGATGAAGGAGGTGACTGGGTGGCAACCAGGTGGACCCCACGTAGGCATGCTTCTCGAGGCAAACGAGCAAAATTTTGCAAAGGAAGGTCGACTTAACGAGTGAGAAAGTTCGAGATGGATCAACGGTGCACGTGGTTTTGCGAAGGCAAGATGCATGGAAGTTAAGCCCTGAGAAGTTGCAAAAAGGGTAAATGTCGAGCATGTTGGATCAAGATCGACGGCCCGTGCGGTTTCGTAGATTGAAGATGCACGAACATTAGACCCTGCGAAGTTGTGAGAGCTAGGTGGCGCATAGGTGGTGGGTACAGTCAACGGTCCAGCAGGCAGGTCCCGATGAGGTGTCACCTAGGTGGTGATGATGTGGCGCTGAGGTGGTGTACACGTGGCAGCCAAGTGGTAGTGACAAAGCAAATGATGTGGTAGTGATGAGGTGTCATCCCAGGTGGCATCCGGTCAACCCCATCAACCAATCGGAGGCCACCACATGGCAAGGCATCAGAGCACATTCAGAGCAAAAAATCAAAATTAAAATTGTAAATGATATAGTTTAAACTATATCAAATGATTCAAAAATTTAAATGACTGAGCACAAATGGGGATTAATTCGCCGAGGTCTCAATTTTTGGCCAAAGTATGAATTGTTGTATATTTTCGGAAAGCTCTCGGAATGAGGAATCTGATTATGAAGTTAATTTTAGTGAAGATCAAATATTTTGGAAGTAGTTTGGTCGAGATTGAAATTCAATTAGAGAAGAGACACTTGGCAATTTTCAGTTGCAGATTTGATTTTCTTCCCTCTCCCTTTTATTCCCAATTCTTCTCAGTTGCAAGGGTTCTAGAAATTTGGAGAATGGCTCCATTTTTTCATGGCTTCCAATTCTGAGTATTCTTCAAGATTGTACAAAGCAGGGCTATCCTTTCAATAATGGAGTTCAATTCTGTGCTATAGGTGTTCTTAGTTGCAGGTTCTTGTGTATGTAAGTCATACACAAATTCACACAGAAGTTGTCTCTGGATTTGTATTTTCATTATATTCAAATCAGATCCTCAAGGAGGCTGAGATTTGTTATCTCAAGGAGGTAATTGTGATTGTTTGCAGGGATTCTTCAAGGAAGAATTTAAATTCTGTAATAAATCATGAATAATGGAATATAGTGTTTGGATTTGATATTTTTTGTGAGTGAGCTGAGTAATGCATTTAAGCAAGGCATTAAATGCATGAATATTTAATAATGAAGATGGATTTGCAGTATAAGCTTTCATTTATAGTTTAATGAGTGACTTTGTTGCCCTTGGATAAGGCACTGGTCTTGCAAGTTTGGGGATGTTTTTCAGATCAAACAATTTAAAAGATAAATCTATTTCCCTTTATGTTTAGGGGTTAATGTTCTATCCTTCCAAAGTTCTATTTCACCTATTATTTGTATAAGATCCAACCCATCTGTACATGTTACCTAATTTGGTGAGCTTGTGGAATGGTTTGTCTGCTCATTGTTGATGGAGTCTTATGTTTGTGATTGTTGTATTCAATGCATCAAAAGGGTGTCCCCCCCTAGGTCTAGCAAAACCTAAAGTGCAGGAGGATCATTAGGATCCTATGTTATGTTGTCCAAGCCCTGAGGTGTTTCATTGATTGAGATTGGCTATCTCATAGATAGATTTGCAGGTGTCTTGGGTTATCACTTTTGGTGAACAACAAAAGTGGCAACTCTGCTGGGGAGCAAATGAACTGTCAAGTGCCTCTGGTTAAGAAAGATTTAATTCATATAAGGTTGAGATTATCCCATCTGAGTCACCACAACAAAAATGGCGACTCTACTGGGGAATTGCTGAATAAGAATTGCCTAATTTCATATCCAGCCAGTCTGTCCATTGTGTATGCATAGAGTTTTGAGATTGATTTTATGAGTTAGAAAGTGTTCCTTATGCTGGATCTGCTAGCATCCATGAGTTTCATGTCATATTTTATGAAAGAGTAACAGTGAATGCATGGTTGAAAGTTGTAAGAAGTTCTTTCAGCTGTGTGCAAATTTTTCCCCAATTCCTTATTGGGTGGTGACTCTGTGGTTCATACTAGTGTTAAATAGCCTGGAAGAGTGTTTATTGCAGCGAGATTGAAGGAGTAAAGAGAATTAAATTTGTGATTGAATAGTTCTGCTGTTCAAAATATCTTCTGTGCAAGAGGTGGCGACTCTGATGTAAAAGACCATGCTAAAGGTGAAGTAAATCTTCAAATCTACAAGTTTTATATAGCTGCAAATCTCTAGGTATTTTCAGAGGTTTCAAATGCAAAGATGTTTGTTCTGAAATTCTGAATGTGTAATGTAGTTTTCCCATTTAGTGAACAACACTAGTCTAGAGGGAAAGAGAGGATCTCAAAATTGATTTGCATATCTATGCTGCTAAAATATTCAGTGTATGTTATCCTCTGTAGTATGCAAATGTGGAAGAACTTTATGTCAAGCAATGTTAATGAATAGATCAGTATGAGGATATGTGCTTGAAGTTTTTATCCAAAGTTGTATAATCATTTGTGGGAGTAAAAAGAAAAAATGAATAGTGAATTTTTTCAACCTTGTGTATCTCCACATAGAGCCATGCCTGGTGAAGTGTCACAACCGTATAATAGGAGAAGTTTCATCATGAACCATTATGCTACTCTAAATTTCAGAGATATTCTGGGTTATCCAAATCCCATACCCACAGAATTAGAAAGTATTTGCCAATTTTCAGTGGGAAGAAATCAGAATCAGCATGTCAACATGTTAAAAGACTTTCAGATTTGATAGGAGAGTTTGAAATTTGTCAAGAAGATGTATGCATGAAATTGTTTGTTCGGTCATTAAAAGAGGATGCAAAAGATTGGTTCTCTTTTTTGCGAGTGAATTCTATTACCTCATCCGAAGAATTGGTTTCAGATTTCATGGATCAATTCAATGAGAAGGTGAGTGATTCTGACTTGCTGAAAGAATTCACCTGTATACAAATTAGGGAAGATGAATTGGTACCAACGTTTAATATCAGATTTTCACAAGTTTTCTCCAAAATTTCCAGAAAGTATAAACTTGATGATAAAGTATGTCTGGATGTTTATATGAGTGCATTTGATGAGAAGATGGGTTTCCTATTGAGAAACAAAGAACCCAAAACCTTGTATGAAGCCTTTAACATAGCTAGGGATATGGAAAATAACTTGAAGTTTGGAATCTTGAAGAGATTCGTGTCTGTTGTTGTCTCATACCAAAGCACCTTCAATGGTGAAATACCATGTGAAGCTGAGAAAATCATTCCTTGTCTAGGTGCATCAAGCTTTGCAGTTCCAAATGGCTTTTATAATGCATGTGTTTCAGATTTAAATGAGAGTCAAGAGCCTTTGTCGTTAATGTTGGTTGTCTCTCGCAGTAGTGATGGAATGATCAGTGGGAAATGTTGTGAAAATGTTGATACAAAGATAGATATATACAAGGGATATGTACCATTTGATTTGTATGTTGGTTATGCCGATTATCTTGTTGCCAATTACCAAGTGAATCATGCATCTCTCCAGGATAATATTATTGAAAATAATGATGGTAATGATAATCTATCTTTACATGCTGCTGATGTATTTGATGTTGAAATTCCAAATACAAAGGGATTACTAAGTGTTGCTATTTGTGCAAGCGAAAATGTGCCATATGATGAAAATCAGAATTGTTTAGTGCAAACAATAGTTGATCCTCACTTAGATATTGATAATCTTAATTGTGTTGAGGATGAAGTAAATCTATTTTTAGATTTCACTTCAGATTTCACTTCTTGTAATCATGAGGATGATCTTTCTATTTTGAAAGTTATGCACAAAGTGAATTCAAAAAATTGTGATGGTATGCGTGATTGCAATGAAGATATAGCACACATGGATGGAGAAAATTTTATGGAATCTCAAATGGAACAGCAAAGTGCAATGCAGGTCCAAAAGATTGCAGAACTTAAGAAAGCTCTTGAAGTTGTGGATAAGAAAGTTCAGATATTGGAGAGCCTTCGAGCTGTTGACGAAGACCTTTTGCAATATAGTGAAGAGAATTCTTCGGAAAAGGACTGTGAATTGAATGCTTGTACACCTGATGAACACGCTGATCTAACAGATGGTTTTATGACAGAAAATTTTAATGAACATGCTGAAAACCCATCTGATGAAGTTAATTGCAGCGATGTTTATTTTCTTTCTTTAGTTGATGATGAGTATTCTATTGGTGAAGAAGATCAGTTGTGCCAAGATAAGTATGATTATCTTGATTTTCATTATGATGGTCATAGGATAAAATCTCATGAATGTGAAACATGGAACACTAAGGATTGTTCCAGCCAAGTTTCAATTTCTTCTTTGTCTGATGAAGATGATTATGATGATCGAATGGATGGTGTCTTTAGCAATTTTACTAATGTTCTATTCAATGTTGATATAGATACAGACCAGCCACTTCAGTGTCATAATGTTCATAAAGGGATTGTCCATTTGGTTTCTAACCCTTTGTATGAAGAAATAACTGATTAGCCAGATGTTGTAAATGATGAACCAGTCCATAATGTTGATGAAGTTCCGAACAACAATAACATGGGTTGTAATAAATTATTTCATGATGAAGGTAAGAGGCATGGGTTATGTGATGATCACTTAAAACCACAAATGAAAGTGTTTCAGGTGGATATAAGTTTGGATGAAAAAGATTCAACTGAGGATTTGCTTCAGTCGGAGGTATGCATTCTTTTCCATGAATGGGATGTTGAGAATGTAGAGGTTTTAAGCTTGATAAACAATGAGAGTATGGGGTGTGATCAGCGTAGTGAAGTATCACATCCAGATTGTAACATGTATGTTCCTTGTTTGCATCAGCTGGTTAGTAGTGCCCCTCATTCTATAAATTTAAATGGTAATAAGGTATGTGCTGATAGAAATTGCAATGTTGAGAATGAGTGTTTTATTTTTCATGTTCAGCATGATGATGTCTTTGCAAATGGTAGAGATGATTGGGATAATGAGATGCATGGTATCTTGTGGGAAGGCCTCTATGGTGAATTGTCTCATATTTTTACTTGTGTTGAAGTAGTGCATGATTACAAAGTTCAAAATTAGACAAGAGGTAAGCACACTAGCTATTTCAGTAATGAGACAAAAGAGGTGGATTTTAAAAGCTATGCTTAGTTGTTACTGGAAGGTGCCTTTGTTTGGATCATGGTATTAAGTGATGAGAATCAGATTTTTGATAGAGGTAAATGCTAAGATTGATTGGGCAGCTTGTATTCAGTTTTAAGCATGTTTGTATCTATTGTATAGTCACTTTGCTTCAGTTGTGTGGTTTTCAATAAAGTGCCCTATTGGTCGGGTTGAATAAGGAAGCCCTGTTTTTGAAATGAGATGAGAAGAAAAGAATGATCCATTTTTGGGTGGTTTGCTTAACCAAAGATATATAGATTCTTGTGTTGATCTTGCAATCAACCATCCCCAGTTAGAGCCACTGTTGGGACTGATTAAAATTGAGTCAAGTTTATAGGCCCATTTCAAATTTTTCTCTGCATACCTAAATAATGTCAGTTTGAAGGGCCTAGTTTGCGAGAGGGTAAAATGGAGCCAGTTGATTTTTGGAGGGTAAGGCTCAGGATTCATGTCCCACACCTTTCATTTGGCCTATGAAGTGATGTGCAACTTTCAAATTTCAGTTTGGATAAGTTTATGAGGTACCCAGTTTGAGGGGTGAGCTGGAAGTGCATTTTAGGCACAAATGCAGATTTTATTGATTAGCCTACTTTGTGTGATTACATCTTCTGCCCTGTTGATCGTCATGGATAATTTCAAAGTGGATTCAATTCTATGCATAAAAGTGAGTTACCCTACAAAATTTCAAGTCTTGACAAATCCATTTGCTTAGTTTTTGAAGCCAAATCCGTTTACAGTTTGTGTGGTTTGACTAGTCCCTGTTTCGACAGCTAGTTAGAGCCCTATTTCGCATAAGTGTAAAAGTTGCCTCAGTAAGCATCATGTCAGAATGTTTGTTCCGAGCTAATGTTGGTATAAATTATGAGCTACGTTTCAAATTTCAAGCCTCTACCAATCCGTTTGATCGGTTTTCAAAAGAGCTCATTTTGCCATCAAATGCAGTTATCTGTACTTTCAATGATATATCAGTTAATGTAGCCATTTTTGTGTGCGCGCCATTTGCATCCTGTCAGTCTTGTGATCAAACTAAGGATTCAAAGATTTAATATGTACTTCAAGGTACCTATGTTTCAAATTTGAGGGCCTACGGAGGTCGTTTGGTATTTTTTGAGAAAGGCATCATGTGTTGCCAAGACATTGACTTCATCAGGTCCGCAGTGTTGACAAAGCCAGTTGGGCATTTTCAAAAATTAATATCTCTTCACTTGGGACTCATCTTGAGAAACCATTTGGTAGAAGTCATCCTTGTATATCAGAGTACACGCCTGTCAGATGGCGAGCTCCAGAAAGGTGTTTTGACAGGTTTGAAAATTACGTCTTCGTGATTAAATGCGAAAATGTGGCGTAATTACCTGAAGGTTGCAAAATTCAGTTTGATAATCCAAAAATGATGCCAATCATTTCCAGAGGTATGTTTGAGGTCCGTGATGCATTTCAGGGGTCGGTTGTATGAAAATGAAATTTTTTTTAGTCGGACCCACTTTGGGGCCCGACTCGGCTCATGTCATTGCATACATTTTATGTTAAAATGCCATTATTACCAGCTCTGTTTACATTTTGATCCTTTATGTCTCGTCACCATGGTGAATTAAGCAAGGAGTAATTCCAATATGCGCCTTGCATGGTTAATGAAAAGGGTGTTTTTTAAAGGATTCAAAACAAATGCAAATAGCATTTTGTAAGTAACATAAATCCTCTGGTGTAATGTGAAAGAATGTTTATTCTTTGGGTGAATGAGATGAATGCCTTGAGGTTGAGCGAACAGAAGTTATGTACTTGAGAGTTTGTATAAGGGGTTCTGAGTAATCCAGATAAAGCTCATTATTTTCAAACTTCATTGTTTTAGATGAAGGAGGCTTCAAGGAACCTCAACAAATGCAATTTGTATCCATCTTCCTTGTATGCATAGTCTCCTCGTTGATGTTGTTGCAGATTTCATGAAAATAAACTTTTTGTTTACCAATCCAAACAGTGAAGGAGAGGGAAGGTAAAAACTCCCAAAGATATGAATTTCTACCCAATCATCTCTTTCCCATGTGATGGTGCTTGCATCCCCCTCTTGCCTTGCGTTGAAGTGGCTAAGTAGAGACAACATCTTTGGGTAAAACAAATGCAAGTTGCAAGTGTCTTAAATGTCTCCCCCTGCTGCATGGAGTGGCAACGATGGTTTATAAATTTCAAGCAACTAAAGCCAGCTTTCCCTCTCACGTTTTCTCCTCATCCTCCCAATTTTGGACATGGTGTTTGTGGAGAGAGTAGCAAAAACTTGGAACAACAAATGCATATTGGCACATGGAGAATGACACAAAGCGTTGAAAATTTGTGCAAGAAAATGCATGTGTGGTAGCTTGAAGTCATTTTCCTCCTCCATGTGGTATGCAAAACATATAAAACTCAAGCAATGCTATTGGTTGTTGTAAAGCCATCTCCTCCCCTATGTAAAAACGTTGCAGATGGTGTTTTCTTTTGAAGAAAATTCTTCCCTCCTTCATGTGGCACTTGACTAGTGTCTGGAGAGGGCATTGGAAATTATTCATGAGGTTGCAGAAAGTTCCCAAGCGATGCCTTTGCTGGCGAATGTGGAGCATATTAATACAAATTCTGAGCCAATGCTATTGGCATATCAGCCCCTACGTGGTGTTGGAGGTCAGGTTAAACCATCAAGCTACAGTAAACAGCAGTCCAGTTTCCCCCCACGTGGAAACCAACATTGCAATTCGTGAGGGTTTAAATGTTTAAACCTAGGCGTGGAAATGGGATTGAGGAGAGTGTAGAAAGCTTTCAGCTCCCTCTGCATGGGCCTATGTAGAATTAAAAACCTAGCCATCACTCCTCCGATTGGCTTTTGTGCATCGATCTTCCTATGGTAGGGAGATAGGTGTGGGGTTGTTGGGACTCCCTGGACCATTCAACAGAACCAAATAACATATAATTTCCCCATCCTACGATGCTTGTCTCAGGCAGTGATGATTGCAAGGTTAAGGTATGGTGCGTAGGGTAAGATGCAAAATGTTTGACACATGCTTTGTTTTGTTTTCCATTCTAATTGCTTCGATGGCTTAATGGAGGAGATAAACCATGGCAACATGGGTATGACCAAAAGTGCCTAAGATGTACATTGTGATTGTGGGATGTGAAGGAAAATTTCCATGTGCATTCAAAGCAAGGGGCAAATTTGTTTGTATCATCAAGGAAATAGGAGAACCTTCACCATAAGCACCATTAAGACTCAAAAACCTTCAGAAAGTGTAGTTTATGGGCATATTATTAATCCCACATTCATTGTGGAGGGTACCTTTTTGGCATTTAAATCTAAGAACACACTCATCTAATATGTCTAAGCCATAGAGGCTTTTGACAAATGGTGCCTATGGGCACCTAAGGTGGGCCCACGTGTGGGTGCGGATCTCGAGGTGATGGAGGAGGTGATTGGGTGGCAACCAGGTGGACCCCATGTAGGCATGTTTCCCAAGGTAGATGGGTGAAATTTTGTAGAGGAAGGTTGGCTTAACGAGTGAGCAAGTTCAAGATGGATCAACAGTGCGCGCGGTTTCACGAATGCGAGATGCACGGAAGTTAAGCCCTACGAGGTTGCAAAAAGGGTAAATGTCGAGCATGTTGGATCAAGATCGACGGCCCGCGCAGTTTCGCAGATTGAAGATGCACAAACATTAGACCCTGCAAAGTTGTGAAAGCCAGGTGGCGCACAGGTGGTGGGTACAGTCAGCGGTCTAGCAGGTGGGTCCCGATGAGGTGGCACCTAGGTGGCGATGATGTGGCATTGAGGTGGTGTACATGTGGCGGCCAAGTGGTAGTGACAAAGCAGATGATGTGGCAGTGATGAGGTGTCATCCGAGGTGGCGTTCAGTCAACCCCATCGACCAATTGAAGGTTGCCACGTGGCAAGGCGTTAGAGCACATTTAGAGCAAAAAATCAAAATTAAAATTGTAAATGATATAGTTTAAACTATATCAAATAATTCAAAAATTTAAATGACTAAGCACAAATGGGGATTAATTCACCCAGGGTTCAATTTTTGGCCAAAGTATGAAGTGTTATATATTTTCAGAAAGCTCTCGAAATGAGGAATCTGATTATGAATTTAATTTTGGCAAAGATCAGATATTTTGGAAGGAATTTGGTCGAGATTGAAATTCAGTTAGAGAGGAGACACTTGGCAATTTTCAGTTGCAGATTTGACTTTCTTCCCTCTCCCTTTTATTCCCAATTCTTCTCAGTTGCAATGGTTCTAGAAATTTGGAGAATGGCTCCATTTTTTAATGGCTTCCAATTCTGAGTATTCTTCAAGATTGTACAGAGCAAGGCTATCCTTTCAATAATGGAGTTCAATTCTGTGCTATAGGTGTTCTTAGTTGCAGGTTCTTGCGTATGTAAGGCATACACAAATTCACATAGAAGTTGTCTCTGGATTTGTATTTTCATTATATTCAAATCAGATCCTCAAGGAGGCTAATATTTGTTATCTCAAGGAGGTAATTGTGATTGTTTGCAGGGATTCTTCAAGGAAGAGTTTAAATTCTGTAATAAATCATGAATAATGGAATATAGTATCTGGATTTGATATTTTTTGTGAGTTAGTTGAGTAATGCATTTATGCAAGGCATTAAATGCATGAATATTTAATAATGAAGATAGATTTGCAGTATAAGTTTTTATTTATAGTTTAATGAGTGACTATGTTTCCCTTAGATAAGGCACTGGTCTTGCAAGTTTGGGAATATTTTTCAGATCAAACAATTTAAAAGATAAATCTATTTCCCTTTATGTTTAGGGGTTAATGTTCTATCCTTCCAAAGCTCTATTTCACCTATTATTTGTATAAGATCTAGCCCATCTATACATGTTACCTAATTTGGTGAGCTTGTGGAATGGTTTGTCTGCTCATTGTTGATGCAGTCTTATGTTTGTGATTGTTGTATTCAATGCATCAAAAGGGTGTCCCCCCCTAGGTCTAGCAGAACCTGAAGTGTAGGAGGATCATTAGGATCCTATGTTATGTTGTCCAAGCCCTGAGGTGTTTCATTGATTGAGATTGGCTATCTCATAGATAGATTTGCAGGTGTCTTGGGTTATCACTTTTGGTGAACAACACAAAGCATGCATGGTGTTCATTAACCTTTAGGAAACTAAATGTGCAACTACTTTAAAAATCATATGCAAAGTGTTTTAATAGAAATCTTTGACTGCATCCTACATAAGATTTGTTAGTAGTTTCATTCTTAGTCTTCATCACACGTAATGCCAAGGTGTTGCACAGAGAATCAGTACTAAAGAAAACCAGAATATAAGAACATAATGCAAAACAAAGTAATTTGCAAGTAAAAACACTGATTTTCACCTTTGTTTTTGGCCTTACATAGGCGCAGAATATCTTGACACAGGCACAGAATGCCTTGACACAGGCGCAGAACCCTTGACACAAGCGTAGATCCCTCCTACATAGGCGCAGAAGTGCCCAGAAAGCCCTGAGTTGCCCTATTTCTTGGGTTTTCACTTTCAAATCAGCTCAAAAGGCACTCAAAACATGGTTAAATGGTTAGTTCACGTCGGGTTCACCAATTAATGTAGATAGGAATTTGGAAATCATCAAAGCAAGTAGCAAATTAGACTAGCTAAATCATGAAAACTAAATTGCAATGATAACAATCCTAATAACATTCAATAGAGATACATGAAAAACAAGACATTCAATTCAAATGCAAACCATCGCAAATGCGAATGTCTCCTCAATAATTCTCCATTGTCCTTCTTTCTCCTTCAAATTGCTTTGTTTTGTGGATCTCACCTACAAGTGCATAAGCATAATATGAAAGCAAAATTGACAAGACAGCATAAGGATACTAGAAGCATGATTGATTGATCGGGATCCTTTGATTGAAGAAATTCATTCAATTTATACATAAATTGGAGAAAAGACCAGATTAGCATGAAATTGATTCGAATGGAAATTCAAATTATGACAAGTGTATGACAAACTGCTATGCAAAGAGTTATGACAATTTATGACAATTTATGACAAATTGCTATGTAAGAAGTTATGACAAGAATTTGAAAATAGAAATAGAAATTAGAAGAAATTAGAAAATTAGGTTAGAAATGATGACTTGGAAATTAGGAAAATAGAAATTGATGAAAATTAGGTAAATTAATTAATAATTTTTCATTCATTAATTAATTTACAAAAACAGGAGGAATTAATTAGCCAATTAAATAAATATTTGATCGCGACAAGAAGACTTAGGATAAATAAATAAATTACTTAACCTAGAGGGAAAATGACAATCAAGATTAAATGAATAAATCATAAAATCCTAGAAGATGAATTAGAAATGCAAGGACGATAATTAGGTCTTGACAGAAGATAATTGATGTTGATTGAATCATGATTTTAATTGACAGAGGATCAATGCTGATAAACGATTGAGATTGGTTGACGAATTGACCAAGATTGATAAAGAGACCAAATTGAAAGGCACCAATTGATGAGGAACAATAATTGATCCAAATTGACACGATTGAAAAGAACAATGATCGATGACAAATTGATCGCAAAATTGACGAGATTGACAAGAGGACAAGGATCGATGACAAATCGATCGCAAAATGACAAGATTGAAAAGGACAACAATCGATGACAAATCAATTGCAAGATGACAAAATTGACAAGGACGAGGATCGATGACAAATCAATCGCAAGATGACAAAATTGACAAGGACGAGGATCAATGACAAATTGATCGCAAGATGACAAGATTAACAAGAGGACAAAACCCTAATTCCATCATTGATTAGGATTGACGATGTCCAAAATGATGACAAATAAACACGCATATTGATATGACAGGATAAGATCGACCAAAATCATGACTGAAGATTATTATCGACAAGACCAAATTTGAAAGTGAGATAAATGAAGAATGCAGAAGAAGGAGTTGATGCTCGCAAATGATAAAGACCAAGTGCACGACATAGAAGAAATGTTAATGCGATGCAAAAACCCTAAAATAAGGCAATGCGCAAATGTTAAAGTATGACTCTGTAAGCGTTGACCATTTTTAGATGTCTACAATATGATATGATATGCAGATATATGATGGGATGCAATGTGTTAAGGCTTATGTTTACTTTCCATGTATGGATGTCTTATGCTCTGTTTATGTACCATTGTGAAACATGTATGAATATATTTTTGTGTTTTTGATGCATTTATAATATGAAATGGATAAAATGCTTTAGATGGGCTTGATATAATGCAAACGTACTAACCAATGAATGCAGGATGCAGCTTATGTTTTTGGAGATCGGAGAACTAGACCAAACTGACTGCCCAAACTGACGGAAGAAATGTTAGTAAGAAGAAATTAGATAGGGGACAGTTAGAGATGAAGAAAAACTTGCTTTTACAAATGCACAGAAGTAAGTGAGAACCTTTATTTAATGTAGCAAAGCAGATGCAAAGCATCATGGCATTGAAGGCCATAGCTGGAATGCAACCCCTTTTGCAAAAGACAGACACATCACACACAAGGAATGAGTGAAGCATCCTAGGGTTTATACATCAAGGTCGAGGTATGTGTGGCATTCACAAAGCGAATGTACTTATCACAGACACCCAATGATATAATTGCCCCAGTTTGTGACAAACATTCCACAAACAGTAAACACAACAAAAAATGAAAGGGACCATGAACCATCTTGGTTACTCTAAATCACTCAGTGATATCATCAAGCAACATAGGAACATGATCAAAGCCAAAGATAAATCAGTAAAAAGATAAGATGCACAAATTCAACCAAGTCAAATAAACAGTCTGATCGTCATTGTCAAAAGTGAAAAACAAGAATGATCATGATGTCTGGTTTGAGGGAATGCGGTACCCTGTCTAAGACAGGACACAATCTAGTTTCGAGTATACCACACCCTATATGAGACCCATGATAATGTTGACAAGGACCAATAGTAATGTTGATGCTAGTTTGAGTGATATGACAACTGTGATCAGGTTGAATTCTTGCCTGGTCAAACAGTTCATCTGTGAATGCGTGATTTCATGAAAGCACAATGTTGGATTGACTATCGGTGGAGGTATGCTCAGTGATCTAGTTAGGCACAAAAGGGGATATTTATTGACAAAAATGCAAAATGCTTGTTTTTTTGGATTTGGAAGTTGTGAAAAAAAATTTGCTCGTTTTCGAGTTTTTCAAGTTTTTACAATTTTTTTTTGTTCATTTTTTCAGGACTTTATTTGATTTTTAAGGATTTTTTTCAGGACATTATTTGATTTGTTTGGATTTTTTCAGGACATTATTTGATTTTTAGGGCTTTTTTCAGGACATTATTTGATTTTTAGAAAGCTTCAGTCCGCACGCAGGAATAACTCCAGTAATTGATCATGACAAAGGAGTGCACCCAATGAAAATTGGACAGACATATACAGCGACCAGGACCAAAACATATGTACAAGGATTGGAAACCTGAGTATGCAAGACAATGATGTTGACCAATCATAGGCCTGGAACAGAACATTGGGTCAATGTAAGGATAATCATGATAAACCTGTGGGGAGAAAATACAGCTAGGAGTCAGGATAGATAATGGAGCAATAGTCTTTTACACATGGCACCTGTTTGCCAGGCTTTCACCATGGTACTTGCCCAAAGCACCTATTTGCCAGGTTTTCACTAGAGGACGAATTATTTTTCTTTACTATTTTTCAATTTTTCTCTTTTTTTCTTGTTTTTAATGATTTTTATTTTTTCTTGTATTTTTGAGTTTTTTTTTTTTTTTGTATTTTTGAGTTTTTTTTATTTTATTTTATTTTTTTTAGGATCATATTAAAGGACTGCTTGACAAAAGAACTATGCCCAGTACTTGCAAAGGTGCATGCTATTTACAGAATCTGACAGAGGTTCACCGTCTGGGGTTGCAAGCTGATATGCCCCCGAACCATAGGCTGCAGTAACTATGAAAGGTCCAACCCAATTAGGCTCAAATTTTCCTTTGATGATGTCATTAGATTGTGTATTCTTTAGGTTTGCCTTTAGGACCAAATCTCCCACTTTGAAGTGTCGCCTTTTGACCTTCTTATTATAAGAGCGACGGAGATGATTTTGATATACTTGCAAATGTGTCAGAGCTGTCTGACGTTTCTCATCTAACATCTCAAGCTGATGCAACCTAGAGACTCTTTGTGTCTCATCATCAATCAAATGTTGCAAGGAAACATGTAAAGAGGGAATTTCCACTTCCAAGGGTAGAATGGCTTCTACACCATACACCAAGGAATAAGATGTTGCGCCAGTAGGTGTGCGGATAGAAGTGTGATAAGCCCATAATGCTGGATTCAACTGTACATGCTAATCTCGACCAGTGTCATTGACCACCTTTTTCAAGATCTTAATAATGGTTTTATTTGATGCTTCAGCTTGACCATTACCTTGTGGATAGTAAGGACTGGAGAAACGGTGTTGGATGTGAAACTTTTCACAGAGTTCCTTGACAATGGACGACCATTATCTGTGACTATTGCAAGAGGAACCCCATATCTACAGATGATATAATTCAGTAGAAATTTTGAAATTTGCACACCGGTGATATAGGTCATAGGGATAGCCTCGATCCATTTTGTAAAGTACTCTATGGCTGTGATGATGAACTTGTGTCCATTTGTAGATATCGGGTGAATCTTGCCAATAAGATCCAATCCCCATTGAGAAAAGGGCCATGGAGATATGACAGAATGAAGTTCTTGGGCTGGCACATGAATGTAATTTCCATGTATTTGACATTTGTAGCATTTCTTGACAAAATCATGAGCATCCTTTTCCACGGTGGGCCAATAATACCCAACACAAACCAACTTTTTAGCTAGACTCAGACCATTGAAATGGCCCCCACATATACAATCATGAACCTTGCATAAAGCCATTTGTGCTTCATCAAAATCCAAACACCTGAGGAGGGTGTGGTCAAAGGAACAATGGTAAAGAGTGTCAGTGATGATGACATATTTGACGGTTTGGCATATGAAGGCTCAGCATTGGTTAGAGGAAAGGTTAGGTGGTAAGGTTTGGGATTTCAAATACTGATAGATGTCATTGTACCATAGGGAATTAGGACCAACAAGAACACACATCACATCTGCTATTGAAATTTCAAAAGAAGGGACAAGCAACTGTTCGACCAAAAATTCACATCTGTCCATATTATGGGGCATATTTAACATGGAGGCAATAGTTGCCATAGCATCTGCTGACTTGTTTTGTATTCTTGGAACTTGACTGAAATAGATATCAGTAAATTTTATCTTGAAGAAATCCACCATATGCTTATAAGGAAGAAGTTTTTCATCTTTTGTTTCATAGTCATCATTTACTTGACCAATGACTAACTGGGAATCTCCATAGACTTGTAAATGTGTAATGTTCCATTGGATTGCTACTCGGAGCCCTGTGACCAAAGCTTCATATTCTACAATATTATTAGTACAATGGAATGTTATCCTATATGACTTTGGGATAGCATCACCTTGAGGGGTGACAAACAATATACCTACTCCCAAGCCATACTTTGTGTGAGATCCATCAAAGTATAATTGCCATTCCTTAGAAGAAGTAAGAGCTAATACTGATTCATCAGGAAAATCTATCAACATTGGATGATCATCATGAATAGGTGCCTCTGCAAGTTGATCTGCTATGATTTGTCCTTTTATTGCCTTTCGCTCAACATACTCAATATCAAACTCACTCAGGATCATAACCCACTTTGCTAGGCGACTTGTCAAAGTTGCCCGGCTAGGCAAGTATTTTAAGGGATCAATTTTTGCAACTAGCAATGTCTAATGATTTAACATATAGTATCGAAGCTTCTGTGTTGCAAAAACCACTGCTAAGCATGCCCGTTCAATAGTTGAATAATTCAGTTCATAGCCCACTAGTGTCTGACTGATATAATAAATAGCCCATTCTTTGCCTTTCTCATCTTGTTGGGCTAAAAGAATTCCTAGTGCCATTTCAATTTTAGAGATATACAATATGAATGGCTTCCCTTCTATAGGAGGCATTAGAATAGGTGGCGACATCAGATAATCCTTGAGAGTTTGAAATGTTGATTGACATTGCTTAGTCTAGTTAAAAGTGACACCTTTATGCAATAAATGTTGGAAGGGATGACATTTGTCTGCCAAGTGAGCTATAAACTGGTGGATGGACTATAACTTCCCTTGCAGACTTCTTAGTTGATGGAGATTGGAAGGAGGAGGCATATCCATTATTGATTTAACTTTTTCTTGGTCTACTTTGATGCCTCTATGAGAAACAATCTATCCTAATAATTTGCCAACTGTGACACCAAAGACACATTTCTTTGGGTTGAGTCTGAGCTTGTAGGTTTCCATTCGATCAAAGATTGGGCCAAGGATGGCTAGATGACTATCTCTTGTGACAGATTTGCATAACAGGTCATCAACATAGTCTTCCATCAAAGTATGCATAAAATCATGGAAAATTGTTGTCATAGCTCTTTGATATGTTGCTCCCACATTTTTAAGGCCAAAGGGCATCACATTCTAGCAGTAGGTACCCCAAGCACATGTGAATGCAGTCTTATGTTGATCTTCAGGAGCAATGCAAATTTGATTATATCTAGAAAAACCATCCATTAATGATAGCATCTCATATTCGGCAGTCATGTCAACTATGATGTCGATATTCGGCAATGGAAAGTCATCTTTAGGGCATGCTTTTTTGAGATCCCTGAAATCCGTATAGATTCTGATGCACCCAGTTACTTTGATAACTGGTACCAAATTTGAAATCTAGTTTGCATAATCAATGGGTCTGATAAATTCCACATCTAATAATTTTTTTAGTTCTACCTTGACCAAGAGAGCCACGTGGGGATGCATCTTTCTGAGTTTTTGTTTGATGGGCTTGGCATCTGATTTTAATGGCAAGTGATGAAGGACTAATTCTGGATCAAGGCCGAGCATATCTGCATAAGACCATGCAAAACTGATCTTCTTCTCAAGAAAGAAATTGGCAAAATCTATCTTTTCCTATTTTGATAGAGAAGAAGCGAAATGAAGGACCTTAGGGTTGTCAGGTGTACCCAAATTTATCTCTTCGGTCATTTCCACAAGCAATGTTGATTTATCCTGACTTGACAGGGGTATGTCCAATCTTCCACCTTTGGGCGCCTCAGAGAGGTTTTCACCCGCAGGTACATCTTTTATTTTTACTTTTCCATTGTCAGAGTGCACCTTACGGTTTTCACTCAAAGACTCATTCTTTTGATTTTTTACTTTTGCTTTTTCTTTTTCATTTTTATGACTAGAAGATGGAGTTGACTCCCCAAAATATGTTGTGGAATCTAGATCAATAGTAAATCCCACTTTATGATCACCTTGTGGTATGCCTTCTCGTAGTCCAAGAAATTCGGCAATTGCTTCATCATTTTGAAAACAATCTAATGTGAGTGGTTCTTGTTGGTCATGTTGGATAAGCTAAGGATATACAAGGGCATGCCATCATCGATTTTAAGGAGAGAGAGGGCTGAGATGGTAAAGATGTAAACGTCCGTGTTATCACTGTCTGAACTGCTCATATTTGATTCAGAGCTTGGGTCCAAGAATGACTCTATCCAAGCATTAGGACATGTTTTAGGTGGGCAAGTTATTTCATGTTTATCTTCCATGGGCAAATCATCAGGGTCAAGGAAGACATTTTCAAGGGCATAGGAGCTAGAAGAAAAGGAACTCCACTCCCATTCATTGGACTTAGTTTTAGGTTGGGTATCCCTAGGTGTTGTTTCATCATCAGAGTCACACCCCTTTCCACATGTGGTCACTTTGGTAGATGAGGGTCCAATTCACAATGGTACAAAACCTAATCCTAAAGTTGGATGTCGCATCTTGGGTATAATAGGTTCTAGTCTTCCTTTCTTTTCAGGGCCCAAACCACTGCAACCATCATATCCTTTTTTCTACAGCATAGTAAACCCTTTGCCATACCGTTCCACTGGCAACTTGACAAATGGTGTATCGGTTGGATCCTTATAAAGCCAATCTATGACATCATCATCCAAAGTTTCCTTGTCAAGTTCACCCCATCATGTAAATGTAGTGGAGGGCTGATATTGAATGACTATTTTAGGTTCCTTTTGCAACAAATGTGGTTTGCCATGTGATTTTGGAGATATTGGTAAATTCACAATTAGGAATGTTTGGGCCATTGAATACTCTCTGCATCCTTGGTCCTCTATCTTCAATTTTCCTTTAACAACATCTAACAACTCATTAGGATCCACATAATTATGTGAGTGGGCCTCTCTATTAACTGGGACTTGCTGCTGTGGGGAATCCTTGAGATTAGCACAAAATTGAAATGGATTAGGATCTCTCGAAATTGTTATCTTAGTCCCATTGTAAGGATATTTTAAACACTAATGATAAGTAGATGGAACTGCTTTCATTGAGTGGATCCATGGACGGCCAAGAATCATATTGTAAGGGAGATCGAGGTCTAGGACCTGTAGGAAAGTGTTTTCTGTCACTGGACCGACTCTGATAGGCAATGAAATTATCCCTTTAGATGGGTGCTCAGCATCATCATATGCTTTGATTGTAATTCTTTTGGAAGAATCAATGTCATTTTCTATATAACCAAGGCCAATGACTACCCTCAAGGTACAGATGTTAAGACCTACTCTGCCATCTATCAAGACTCGTCTAATTTTGCAATTATGGACAAATACTTCAAGATGTAAAGGATCATTATGAGGGAGCTTATCAGGTGAAATATCATTATCAGAAAAGGTAACATGTCAGGAAATGGTGAGATGTCCAATTTGGGCTTGAAACTGGTCAACATCAATGTCTGTTAGTACGGTGGACTCAGTTAAAGCTTTATCGAGGACTGTGCAATGCATAGGAGACATTTTCAACAACTCAAGAATTGATATTTGTGCAGGTATCTTTCCCAGATGATCTAGGAGATTATACTGACTCGTAGGAGTTGATTTGGGAGGGATTGCAGGAGCTCCTTTCAGGACTATTTTGGGTCGACGAGTGGTGACTGCACAAGAAGGATCTTGTCCCTTTATTCTTATGGTGGAAACATACTCATTTGACACTCGAAAACAATTGATGACATTGTTATAACCAGTTTTTGCATAATTAAGATTCGATGTTTGGGTAGAGTTTGAAGAAGATGCTTTACCCTTGTCATGATCAAGTAAAGGAGTTTTGAAAATTGTATGATTAGTGTTAGAGGTCATGTTGGGTGGGTCTACCTCAATTACTCCTTTATCTAACAAGTCTTGAATCATATGTTTCAGTTGAAAACATGATGTGGTTTTATGTCCTTTTGACCGATAGTATTCACAATATGCATTATCATTCCACCAATGCGGCTTTACCAAAGGTTCTTCCTTGACATCTAGTAATTTGATAAAATTTGCTTGTATCAATTGTTTCATCACTGACTCAATAGGCTCTCCCAATGGCGTAAATTGTCGATGAGGTCCATCCCTTGATCTGAAAGGTTTTCGTTGCTGGTTTTGTTGCTGACCTTGTTGCTGATTATACTGTTGATATTGTGGTTGTTGAGTAACATTGCTCGCTTGTGTCTGATTTTGTTGCATAGCTGACATATTAGGAGCACTCAATTTCTTTATCATGAACGTGGGTTGATTTGCATTAACTGTTCTTGCATTGACAACTCCATCATTAGTGACATTCTTATTTTTGTACCAAAGTCTAGGCTTGTCCCCTGAATTGTTTGTGTTATCACTGTCTTTGTTAAGCTTAATGAGTCCCTTAGCTACAAGAGTAGTTTCAATGTTGATCCCTTTTTTAATGAGTTTCTCAATGGTACTAGGACTTTTCAATTTGAGCTCATACATCATTTCTGGGACCAAGTTTTGAATAAATAAGTTCACTTGTTGTTCTTCAGGTATATCTAGGGAAGAACGATTGTACAAGCTTCGCCACCTTTGTAAGAAAGTCACTAATGGTTCACCTTGCTTTTGCTTAGTGTTGCATAAATCAAACATGGTCACTTCACTGTCGATGTTGAATGTGAAGTGGGATATAAACTTTTGAGCCAATTCTGGCCATGTCTTTATGTTCCCTGGAAAATGCGAATACCAATCCATGGCTTGTGCTATGAGACTTTGTGTGAATAAGCACATCAAATATGTTTCCTCATAGCTCACTTCAGTACATGCTATGAAAAATGCTTGAATATGGTCTTTTGGATTGCCATTCCCTTTATATTTCTCAAAATTAGGTGCCTCAAAGTGCTTAGGAAAGGGAGGCATGTACAAGCTCTTGTCAAATGGATTAGGACATAAATCTTGATCTGTGTATAATTTGTTTGTCCCTTTAGTTTGCAATGCATCGACTTGTCATTGCAACTTCTCAAGTTGTTGTGCAATTGTGTTAGATAGCGACGATTTTGGAAGTTCATCATTGATTTTGGGGTGTACTCTTTGTCGATACATCATGTTCTCCATTGGCTGTTGATGCTCTGAAATTGCTGTCTTTGGTGTCTCTGGCATATAATGTTCTTGGTACAGCTCTTGTCATAGTGGTTGTGCCATGGCTTGATATTGTCCCTTTTGCTATGCTTCTTGTGATGGAATCATCATTTGTAGCCTTGGTTGATATTGCATGGACATCAATTGTGGTTGTGATATATGATAATTTGTTCTTCCTGGCCCATATTGAGGCACATGTTGTTGTTGATGCATCAAAATTTTCTAACTTTGTGCCAATTGTTGTTGTCCTGATGTAAATCCCATCATTTACAAAAACCTTTGTTTGTAAGGTTTCTTTTGTTTCTCTTTTAGATGGGGTATGGCACTTGCATTGACTTGTTGTGTTGTTTGTCCAATCCACTTTGGTGGTTGCAAGTTTGAATTAACTTGTAATGGTGTAGAAGACACCGCAACATGTTGTTGAATGCGATATTGTTGTTGTTGTGCATTGCTTGCTTGCACATTTGATTGTGCCTTTTGTGTATTACTCAATTGTTGCAATGCTTGTTGTTAGTGAAAACCACTATTTGGGGCTCTTTGTGTTGCCATTATCGAAGGATCTGTCACAATATTTTGCATAATAGGTACTTGAGTATTTGGTAAATATATTGAACTTAATGGGACATAGGAACTTTGTTGCATTGTGGAATTGTTTTGGACATTGGTAAGATCAAGCATTCCAGTTGTAAAGCTTTCTTGCATCGTAAAAGTGGATCCACTTTTAGGTATTTGAGGAATGATTTCTTGTTGAGGGACAACTATCAGCATTTGTGTGGCGCTTATTTGATCTTGTGCTAAAGGTGTTGTATTAAATAATGGATTATTTATTGTTTCGAATGTTGACTTTTGCAGAAGAGTCACTGTCAAAATTTTTGAAGCACGTTTACTCATCAAGGTGTGTTCAGGTTCTTGTTGCACATTTTCTTCATTTGGATGTGGAGAGAAACTTAACAACCTACCACCTTGTTGTTTTTGCACGTTAAGTTTGTTGGCTTATGGACACTCCAATGAGACATTGTGTGTGATTGAAGGTTTTGTCATTGATGGCAACCTTGCAATCCTATGGCACCGGCAAGACATTACATTGGCAAAGCATTACACAGGCAACCTTGCAATCCTATGGCACCGGCAAGACATTATACCGGCAAAGGATTACACAGGCAACCTTGCAATCCTATGGCACTAGCAAGACATTATACCAGCAAAGCATTACACAGGCAACCTTGCAATCCTATGGCACCGGCAAAGCATTATTCAAACAAGATAGTGCACCGGCATCAGCAAAATCAATCTATACTAGCACCGGCACAAAAGATGTACACCGGCATAGAAGAAAATATGTATACCGGCATAGAGGCCGACAAGATTTTTGATATGTAATATTTTGTTTATTTATTGTAAGCCGGCTTAGCAAATTGTAAAATGACTGTTGTATATAAAAGAGATCATTGTAGACATTTGTAGGATATGGATAGGAAGCAATAAGAAAATTATAAGGTAGACCTAATGTGTGAATTGTAGGTCAAGGGTATATGTAAAGAATAGAGCAAGAACCGGTACTGAATCTGGCATTGAAGATGCTATTGTAAAGCAGTATAGAATATTGGATTTGTGTAAATCCTCATTGTAAGTCAGTGTGACTTCTTATTGAGGAGTGTGCTCTAGGTAGTTGGCCTTCCTGCATGTGCAGGCCCCTATTGTAAGTAATATTCTCTTATTGGCCAGTAAGTGAATATTGTGGGTCACAAATCCCACTGAGGTTTTTCCCACACTGGGTTTCCTGGTTAAACATCTTGTGTTATGGTGTTCTTTTCATGTGGATATTTTTGATTCTATTATTTACATTAATTCTTGCATACTGATATACTGTTACTTTATGTTCTGCATATTCAGTTTTAGGAAAATCACATTATCGGTTAGATACTGATTCACCCCCCCCTCTTAGTATCTATGGGAACCCTAACAATTGGTATCAGAGCCTGGTCCTCTATTTTCAGAAGCCTAATAGCTTGAGGAAGATCTTGATAGTAGTAAAGATGGAAAATCTGATGAAGCAACTTGAAGGAGCTCTTACTGACTATGATGCAGAAAAGTTGAAAAATATCAAATTAGAAAATGATTTAAAAGCAGCTCAGGACATTATTCAAGCACTTCAAGAAAATCTTACTGTTACAAGAAATAAGAGAAGAGAACTTTTTGAAAAATTGCAAAATGATAATGATGAAAAGGAATCACTAAATGATATGATAAGCAAATTGAAACAAGAGATCATGACAACAAAAAATGAAATGCAGGATATGACTATGAGATTTTGCAAAGAGATTGAGGACAGAAAGAAGAATGAAGAAGAATTGACCAGGAGACTAAGTGATGCAGCAAATGAGAACACAAGACTTCGCTATGAAAATGACATGTTGAAAATAGATCTGATGCATACTCAAAATGACTCGAATGAACTAATGAGACAAAAAGAAATCTTGGAAAGGGAATTGGAAACTACAAATCAACACAAAGAAAAATTCAAGAAAAGCTCAAAAGAACTTGGTACCTTACTGAAGAATCAAAAACCCAAAGGTGACACTTCTAGAATTGGATTTGAAGTTGGAGAAAGCTCCAGTACTGCAAATACCTAGGATCATAGCAAACCGGTAAGACCTTCTAATACTTACAAATTCAATGGAAAATGCTTTAACTACAATAAATATGGTCATAGGGCAAATGAATGTAGATCTAGGAATTATTAGAACATCAATCCTCCCACCAGTCAATGCTCCAAATGCAACAAAATTGGTCATAACTCTGAAAACTATAGAATGAATGTAAGATGATATGTTTGTGGAAGATTTGGTCATTTATCAAATAAATGTAGAACACAAACTGGCATAGGTTATGGGAAAGCTATTCAAAAAAATAATGTAACTTGTTATGCATGTAACAAGATTGGTCATATTGCTAAATTTTGTAGAAGTAAAGGTACACCAGTAGACATCAAAAGTACTAGTTTGAAGGGTAAAGAAAAGGTTGAAGAGGTTAAGCAAGAATTCTCAAAGCAATGGATTAGAAAAGGTGATCTAAATATTAGGGATACTTCTCCACCGGTAGAACCAACAAATGCTCCACCGGTAGGAAAATGTGATGCTCCACCAACAAGACAGAGTAATGCTCCACTGGTAGGATGTTCTTCATCAAATTGAAAAAAATTATCTTGAGGGTTTGGCAATCTAATGACACGTGCTATTATTCCCTCCGTTAGAGAAAAGAAGTTGCAAAACATTCATTACCGGCAAATAAAGTTAAGTTAATACATTACTGGCAAGCAATTAATGTGGTAGGTAGTAGAAAAGAATTTATAAAATAAGGTTTTGGCTCCATTTCATTTCACCGTGAATTCAAACTTTCAGAGAGCACAAAGATTTCCGAGCTAAGGCATTCCGAGCAAAGAGGCAAAGCACTTCAGCAATCAATCCATCCAAAGGAAGAAAAAGGTATTTATCATCATGGCATCCTCCTCTGCACCTGAATTCATAGGAAACCCTACAGTAGTCGAAGTTATAAAATGACCTAGGCTCGTGTTTCAGCTAGTTCCTAAGGTAGCTAAGAAAGATGACAACACAGGTGCTTTTTCAAAAATTCCAAATGGTGTTGTTTATGCAGAAGACCCTAGAATGTATATTCATTGCAACATAGAGGAATTAGATGATGAAGAAATCAAAAACATGTATAAAACTATTAAATGTGACAATTCTAGAAATGTGAAACCTGAACATAAAATTGTTGAAACCCTAGGATTCACTGAAATCCTCTGCATTCCTGAATTTCCCAAGGAAGTGGTTAGGATAGTTCTGAGTAGGGTACATGGTTCATTCTTTTGGCTTGACTTAGTGCATAAAATTACAAAGGAAGCTGTGAAAGCAGTAATAGGGTTACCCTCCACCGGTAGTAGACCCGACAAAGCCAAGAAGGTCTCCAATGACTTAGTAACGAACTTAACTGGTGCAACATCCGACAAGAGATCATTGAGGGTTAATGATGTGACAGATACAAATGTTAGATTTGTTAGCATGATTTTAGGTTACAAAGCAACTCATGCTAATAGGCTTAACTCAGTTTCCAGTTTATGTATAAAGTGTGCTTATGACATGGTTAAGGACAATGTAAAAATTGATATCTATGAATGGTTAAAGGATGAGTTAATTGACAATTTAGCAAAAATCAAGAAGGATAAGAAAGGAACCTTTAGATTTGGAAATTTACTTGTATGCTTAATGATACATATAACCAAACAGGCTCCCAGTATAGGCAACAAGGATTTTGGATTTTACATACCGGTAGGAAAACAATTATCTGACTTATTCAACATGGGTGAAAACAAGGAAAAGAATATCAATGAGTATTTTCAAGCACTAAAGGTCAGAATGAAGAAAAGAATTAGACTATCACAGGAAATTGGCAACAAATATAAGGATGATATATGTTTTCTAATCAAAAAGGATGAGAGCTAGATGGAAGCAGTCATCCCAAGGACAATTTGGGTAACAGAGATGGGGTATGAAACAGATGACCACATAGTGGAAACTTATGCCAAAGCACTTCTGGAAGCCCCCAATGAACCAAAGGAAGAAGTATTTGGTAGTGCTGAGACCATAGAAAGTCAAATTCAATCTAAGAAGAGAGTGAAAAAGGTTGAGGCATTTGTGAGGAAAGGATCCAGACAAGTAAAAATCATAAAGGAAGACATATTAAAGAAAACCGGCATAACTAAAGATGAGTTGGCAACCCAACAACCTGAAACTCATCTATCACCGGTAGGTACCTCCTCAGAAGGAGATATGCCAGCAACCTTCAAAAGAGTTGTCAGGAAAAGAGACCCCTCATCGGCAACCACTCCTTCACCTAGATGGACAAGATAGAAGCAACAAGCCGTGAGATCTCTAGTCAAGAAAGTCACACCTAAGAAGAAGCTGACCCCCAAAAAGAAGAAGAAAACAAACACTGACTTGGCCCCTCTTGATATATTACTGAATGAGATCATAGAGGAAGGTAAATTGAAAAACATAGGGAAAATCTATGACACCCTATCAGATGATGAGAAAGGACAAGTTGAGGAGAGTGTTATATTACACATGGACATGTGTAAAAAAATTTTGATGCAAGTCTTAAATGAAATTCCTGATGAACTATATAAAAGACTTGAGGCTAGAAGGAAAGGAATAATTGAGTTGGATAAGAAAATTAAAATAGAAAAATTACTTGCAGTATACCCGGTTAACTCACCTAAGGAAATTGATGATCTGATAGCTCAGGCCAACCGGACAGTTTTTTCCACTACACACCGGTAAATTTCACTAATGGCAGGTAGAGTTACAGAAGTTTCAGAGGAAACAAAAAATGGTTGGGATATATTCTTGGTTGAAAAAGAAAAACAAGAAGAATATAGGAATCCTAAGCCCATTCTAGTATATTAGAAGGACAAAGGGAAAGGTAAAGTTGGTGGACCACCAAGTATCAAGATTAGAGACAACTTACCCCCACCTCCTTTAAATACTCCACTGGTAAAAACAACAACTACAGAAGATCAACCGATAGCTGAGAGTATGGATACAAAGAATAATAATCCTAATCTTGAAGTCCTATATACTGTGAATGTTGATACTCAGAAGATCAACATAGTGGTAGATAAGGATACACCAGATAAATCAGGTATAGCCAAAGAGCCTCCGACAATAGGAAACATAGAGCAACTGGCAGCAGATACAGAGAAAAAGATGGAATCTGGAACACAAACAAAGAAACCAATAGAGATAAAGGCTCAAGAACAGATGCCATCGGTAAGAAATGATGCAGGAAAACCAGTGCTTAAAGAAATGCAGACACAAACAGACCTACCAGAGGTCAATACAAGCTTGGTCACTTCCACCGGCACTCAGTTTATTGGGTCACCATCAAATGTGACTGAGGTATTACTTGAATCTATCAAGAAAATAACTAATTATAGCTCACAAGCTTATAAAGCGATAGATGATTCAATTCCATTTTTGAAATCAATAGCTCCTAATTGTAATATAGACAATAAAGACTCTTTAGGTCAGTTGGATACACTTTGTAAATATATTTCTAGAAATTTTGAGCAAACAAAGGTAGAATCTGTAAAGGAAATTGTACAAAAAGAGAAACATAAATTCTTTGAGGAAGGAATAAAGAAGTGTAATAGGGAATTTGACACACTTCTACCAGAACTGTGTAATTTATTGAAAGAGTACAAAACTCTGTACAAAGACACCTGTAAGATAAACTTTTTGACCATAGATGTAGACAAAAAGATGAGCAAGGTACGGGAAGAGATCAATAAACTTACAGATAATTTTATTAACTCACCTGATACATTATCAGTTTTTGAGGAAAAGATAACAAATTTTGAGGAAGAATTGCTCAAATTGGAAAGAGAGAAAGAGAAAATAATAAACAAGGCAAAATTCTTGAGATCTAAACTAAGTCCAAGATTGGACTATTTAGCATCTCTGTGAAAGGAAATCTCAGAGGCACTAACACAGGGAAGCAAAACACCAGTAGAGCACTTGCAGCATCTCACCGGTACAGTATACAGAACTGAGATAGTAAGAAGTTTATGGATGGCATAAACTTAATTTTGGGAGATATTCTTCAGATAATAACTACCCAACTACAAGGCTGAGGTTATGGACTGGTACAACTACAAAATCTACAAACCTTTGTCATTGATGCCAAAGGGGGAGTAGTAGGATGAGAAAATTCAAAACACAGGGATCACATGCTCAGGGGGAGCTCTCACATTTTTGGTAACATTTTTGGTCTACACATTTTTTTGGATATCTTTTTGAAATTTCTCATGAGTGTTGCCATCAATGCCAAAGGGGGAGATTGTTGGCATATGGACACTCCAATGAGACATTGTGTGTGATTGAAGGTTTTTTCATTGATGGAAACCTTACAATCTTATGGCACCGGCAAGACATTATACCAGCAAAGCATTACACAGGCAACCTTGCAATCCTATGGCACTAGCAAGACATTATACCGGCAAAGCATTACACAGGCAACCTTGCAATCCTATGGCATAGGCAAAGCATTATTCAAACAAGACAGTGCACCAGCATCAGCAAGATCAATCTACACCAGCACCGGCATAGAAGATGTACACCGACATAGAAGAAAATATGTATACTGGCACAGAGGGCGACAAGATTTTTGATATGTAATATTTTGTTTATTTATTGTAAACCGACTTGGCAAATTGTAAAATGACTGTTGTAAATAAAAGAGATCATTGTAGACATTTGTAGGATATGGATAGGAAGCAATAGGAAAATTATAAGGCAGACCTAATGTGCGAATTGTAGGTCAAGGGTATATGTAAAGAACAGAGCAAGAACCGGTACTACATCTCGCATTGAAGATGCTATTGTAAAGTAGTACAAAATATTGGATTTGTGTAAATCCTCATTGTAAGTCAGTGTGACTTCTTATTGAGAAGTGTGCTCTAGGCAGTTGGCCTTCTTGCATGTGCAGGCCCCTATTGTAAGTAATATTCTCTTATTGGCCAGTAAGTGAATATTGTGGGTCACAAATCCCACCGAGGTTTTTCCCACACTGGGTTTCCTCGTTAAACATCTTGTGTTATGGTGTTCTTTTCATGTGGATGTTTTTGATTCTGTGATTTACGTTAATTCTTGCATACCGGTATACTATTACTTTATGTTCTACATATTTAGTTTTAGGAAAATCACATTACCAGTTAGATACTGATTCACCCCCCCTCTCAGTATCTGTGGGAACCCTAACAAAGTTTCTCACTTAAGGAGGTCACATTACTCATCATGTCAAGATATTTTTGTGGGAACATCTTAAAGACCTTGTTCAAGAATTTATCCATCTTTTTTGTCAACTTCGGATCTTTAAGGAACATATCAACATCATCGGAAGCATCAGAATCTGATGAAGAATCTGGTAAAACATTTGGATTTATTTCTTGTTGAATACCTTGATCTAAACCAAATCCTTGTGAAAGAGTTTTTTCCTCATGTAATGTTTGAGTTTGAATGTCATGCTACAGGTTTGGTTGATTCCAATCAAAAGGTGCATTTCCTCTTGGTGTTGGTGGAACACTCCCATATCCCAGTTTCATTGGTACGAATACTGGTTCATATAATGGAGGTGGTCCAAGTTGAACCATTCAATATGGTGGTAATGATGTGTTTGACAAACCTTCAATTTGATTGGTTTGAAATTGTGAGTTTGATATGTTGTCAATGGGTTGATATGTTGGTTTGCCCATCTTCTTAGATTTTGACCTTGTTTCAACAGGCATGTCACTATGCAAATGCAATATTTTTGGAATTTTTCAAGGATGATGTATGATATGCAACTAAATGCAAACTAAATAGATGAAAATGCAATCTATGGCAAGAATGCAACCTATGTTTTTGTTGTTTTTCAATTTTTGGACAAACTTTTGGAATGCAAATCTAAAGACTCAACCTTGGGAAGTTGAAATGAAGCTAGGTCTGACAAAAATGATAATAGGACAAATTGACAATGTCTCACCTATATGCTTGGATACTAAGCTAGGTTTGACAAAAATGATATTAATGAAAAGACAAAATTTAGACAAGGTCAAGACTTCCTAACAACAGCTTAGGGTATCATCCAAAGTTTTGATTTTTCAAGTTTGACAAACCAAATTTTTGAGACTAAATGCAAGAAGGCAATGATTATGACAATGACTTAGGATATGACAATGAAATGCAAACTTAAGGAAATGATTTTAAACCTAAGTGCAAAATGAGGATGCTTGCAATGAAAAAGGACTAAAATGAACGGAGATGACAATATGTCCTAGGACCTAAGTGGGACTATGCAAAGACCTAGCCTAAAGTGACATGAATTTTGAAACCAAGGTATTCAATGTTTTGACAAACCATGTTCAAATGTTGGATGAATACTTGGATGAATTTGGACTTTTGTTTGGATTTTGTTTTGAATTGAACGTTGTTGTTTTATGAGTACTTTTGAAAGTTTGATTTTAACTTTTGACAATCACGGAAGACATAATGTTTGTTTGACTTTGACTAAAGACAATCAAGCACATTCACAACAAATCCTATGGCTGGCAAGGGCAATATCTATTGAATCCTCTATCCATAAAATACAACACTCAGCCAGATAGCTAGACGCTTGGTAGCACTGGCTCCCCCTTACAGTACACTCACTTCTCGGGCATACCTAGCTTCGAGTTCAAGGGGCATCACTTCCTAAGAACTTGCTATCTCTAACTGAGGAGTACATGAGAGGTGTCTTCGGCATGCGCGTATCACAATGCCTGAGCCAATAGATAGAAGGATTTTGGCATCTAAAATGAGAGATTCTAGTAAGGGCATCCGTTCTAGTGGGTATTGATCAGACGAATAAATCGTCACAATACCATTCCAGTACCCATTTTCTACAACTTTCGTTGCATCCACAGTTATTTAGAGTGGCTCGAAAGAGCTTGGCTTTAGCCCGTCACCACTTTGGGTCATTCCCTCTCACCAATGCCTGTGCAAAATGCCAAGTAAATCGAGAGGCAGGCCCAACTCTAAGGCTTAAAACATACAATCAAATTGAAAGAAAACAAAGCATGCATGGTGTTCATTATCCTTTAAGAAATGAAATGTGCAACTACTTTAAAAATTTGCAAGCAAGATGTTTTAATTTGAGTCTTTGACCACGTCCTGCATAAGATTCGTTAGTAGTTGCATTTTTGTCTTTGTCATACGTAATGCTAAGATGCTGCATAGAGAATTAGTACCAAGGAAAAACCCTAATGCAAGAAACAAATTGCAAACAAACAAACTTGTAAGAAAAACAACTAATTTTTACCCCTATTTCTAGCCTTACACAGGTGTAGATCTCATCAACACAGGCGCCGATCTCCTTAACATAGGCACAGATCCCATCTACACAGGTGCAGATCCCTTCTACACAGGCGTAAAATGCCTCAACACAGGCGCAAAAGTGTCCAGAAAGCTCTGAGTTGCCTTGTTTCTTGAGTTTTTCACCTGCAAATAGCTCAAAAAGCACTCAAAACATGGTTAAATGGTTAGTTCATGTCAGGTTAACCAAAATGTAGACTAGGAAATTGGAAAATCATCATAACAAATAACAATTAGGACAATCACAAAACCTAAAACTGCAATGAAAACAATCCTAATCCAATCAATGAAAACATGAAGACAATATATTCAAAATGAAATCAAAGCAAACCAAATGCAGATATCTACTTCATGTGGCTCCATTGTTCTTCTTTCACCTTCAAATTTGATGTTGTACTCACCTACAAAGTGCAAAATGCAAGCAAAAAGCAAGTTGTTGATGAAATTCATAGCATAAGGTTACTAGAAAATGTGATTGATTGATTGACCCTTTGATTGAAGAAACTCATCCAATTTATAGACAAATTGGAGAGAGGACAAGATTAGCATGAAGAGATTTGAAAGGAAATTCAAATCAAGAATGGCAAAATTATGACAAGTGTATGACAATTGCTATGCAAGATGTTATGACAAATTATGACAAATTGCTATGCAAGATGTATGACAAGAATTGAAATAGAAATAGAAATTAGAAATTAGGAGAAATTAGAAAATTAAGGAAAAAGATAAAATAGAAATTAGATGAATTAATTAATAGGTTTTCATCCATTAATTAATTCATGAAAGAGACCTAGGACTAAATAAATTTATTTATTTAACCCCCAAAGAAGGAGAAAAAGGATTAAATGAACAAATCATAAAACCCTAGAAATAAGAAGACAAAGAATTAGGTCAAGACAACAAGAAATTGATGTAGGTTCAATCATGATTCTATTTGACAAAGAACCAATGTTGATAAATGATTAAAAATGGTTGACAAAAATCAATGACAAATTGACCAAGATTGACAAGGAGATCAAATTGATAGGCACCAATTGATGAGGAACAATGACTAATTGATCCAAATTGACATGATTGAAAAGGACAAGGATTGATGACGAATCGATCGCAAAATGACAAGATTGACAAGGACAAGGATCGATTACGAATCGAACGCAAAATGACAAGATTGACAAGGACAAGGATCGATGACGAATCAATCACAAAATGACAAGATTGACAAGAGCAAGGATCGATGATGAATCAATCGCAAAATGACCAGATTGACAAGAGCAAGGATCGATGATGAATCAATCGCAAGAGGACTAGATTGACAAGAGAAAGGATCAATGACAAATCGATCGCAAGAGGACAAAACCCTAATTCTATCATCGATTAGGATTGACGATGTCCAAAATAATGATAAATGAGAATGCACATTGATACGATAGGATAAGATCGACCAAAATCATCACTGAAGATTGCTATCGACAAGACCTAATTCGAAAGCGAGAAAAATAAAGAATGCAGAAGAATGACTCGATGCTCACAAATGATAAAGACCAAGTGCACAACATAGAAGAAATGTTAATACGACGCAAGAACCCTAAAATAAGGCAATGCGCAAATGTTAAAGTATGACTCCGCAAGCGTTGACCATTTTTAAACATCTACAAGTAAAACATCTTTAATCAATTATGTCCATAATCATCAACAACCTTCCCAATATCCTTATTGAAATGTCAACAATCTCTCATTGTCTGTTATGATGTACTATTGCCAACAGTTTATGATAATGAAATGATACTAATGCAAGAGTAAAATGATATACAACCTAATGCAAGATTAAGATGATAATGATGTGCAGCTAATGCAAGATTAAAATGATAATGATGTGTGATAATGATGTGCAGCTAATGCAAAATGATATGCAACTAATTGTAAAATGATATGCAACTAATTGTAATTGAGCATCCTCATTCTGCATTTGTCATCTCGATATAACCACATATTATTTGCTTTCGATATATGTGTCATCATTGAGCATTGATTGATCTTCAGAAATGTTGAAAATTTATACAAGCATAATGGTATAATTGAACCATAATGACTTGAGAAAAATTTACATGATTTTTGATTTTGCAAGATAGCACAAGCGTCAAGGTATAATTGAACCAGGACGACCAGAGTGCGTATTGCATTTAAACAGACAAGAGTTAACCTTTGTCCATACAAATTCGAAATGTCCTCAGCGATATGCCACCTGATTTCTTCATAGGACAAATTTGCATGGTAAAAGACTTCACTCACATATAGAAGACAAATAAAACATCACATTCCTTCCTTGCTGCTCTAGTCGTAAGACATCCTTGAGTCACTTAGGAGATATGATAAGAAAAAATTAACAACCATAAGTAAGCATGCATGCTATTTGGAATGTATTCTTGTCAATAAAAAAATCTTGCAAATAGATTTTTGTTTAGTTGAAATTAGTTCATGTCTGTGATGTTTAGCCTTCTTGCACTGTCCTTTGGCATTTGCTGGTTGTTTTAGTCCTTGTTGTCTTGCTACATGTTTGGTCTGATGTTGAAAATCTTGAAGGCAAAATGCCCCCAGCGAGGTCAGGATTTTTCCCCTTTCTATGGATACTACTTCAATATGGATATGCACATTGATCACCAATCCATGGTGGAATATGATTTGGATAATTGATTCAAATAAACCAGGGATAGTGATTATGCTAAGTATGTCCAGGATTGATAAGCATTTGTGAATTTCTGGTGATGTCTCAGATGGGAGGATATGATATGTACAATATGACTTGTGGAACATGTATTTCCATCAATTGATAAAGATAAGGCTAACTTAGAATAAAATCTACCAGTCATACTGGTCTATGCCATTGTTTTCATTTGTTCGATGATTGATAAGAATGTCTGGTTTCAAAGAGTGAGTACCCCGTATAAGACCGATCTGTCTGGTTTTGAGTGTACCTATCTTTGTATAAGGCATCTTCATGTTGATGTTGATGTTGATGTTGATAGATGGATTGTTTATCAAGACTCAATGATTGATAGGAATGTTTGGTTTCAAAGAGTGAGTACCTTGTATAAGACCGATCTGTCTGGTTTCGAGTGTACCTATCTCTGTATAAGACATGTTGATGTTGATTTCGAGTAATGAATTGATTAACAAGACATGTGATCAGTTCAATTGCAGAATTTGAGAGTTTTCCTATTTTTGAATTGATTGGATGGATGGTCCATGCGTTCATGCTTTGATTTTGATTTTGTCGATTTTTAGTTTTTGGATATTTCAATTTTTTTGAGTTTTTGGATATTTTAATTTTTTTGAGTTTTTGGATATTTGATTTTTTTTTTTGAGTTTTTGGATATTTTGATTTTTTTTGAGTTTTTGGATTAGAAGAAAGATGTATTTAGTTGCAAGACAAGGGATAGATGATTGAACCGTTGAGGTGGAAATTGATTTGTTTTGTCCATAGTTTTGATCAAGATCAAGGATGGAAAATGGGATATGGATAGAGATAGGATATGGATAGAAGAAACAAGATTATAGATAGTGATATATGATGGAAGCAATGAATAGATAGGATAAGGGATATGGATTAGAGGATATTGATAAAGTGAAGCAAGAACGTAGATAGCATTGAAGGATAGAAGATATGAAGGGATATGGATTAGAGGATATGGATGAGGTGAAGCAAGATCATAGATAGTGATAGATGATGGAAGAAATGAATAGATAGGATAAGGGATATGGATTAGAGTGAAGCAAGATTATGGATAGAACTAGATGATAGATGACAAATGCAGAAAGAATTAGATGATAGAAGATATGAATAGATAGGATAAGGGATATCGATTAGAGTGAAGAAAGATTGTAGATAGCACAGGAGGATAGAAGAAATGAATAGATAGGATAGCGAAGCAAGATTGTAGAAAGAACTGGATAATAGAAGCAATTAATTAGATAGGATAAGGGATATGGATTAGAGTGAAGCAAGATTGTAGATAGCATTGGAGGATAGAAGAAATGAATAGATAGGATAAGGGATGTGGATTAGAGGATATGGATGAGGTGTAGAAACATTGTAGATAGCACTGGATGATAGAAGCAATGATTAGAGTGGATGAACTTTGCCCCCAAGCATAGATGTTTTCATTTGCAAAAAGGTGATATGTAAGACTGTCACAACATTTAGCACCATCTGAATGAGTGTTCTTGACCTTTTCAAAGATAGAGACCCAACACACACTTAAAACCTCTGGAAAATTCAACTGAATATTTCTAGCAACTAGGAAGCAGACTCAAAAGAGAAGAAGAATCCCAAACTGGATCAAGGTACTTAGTCTTTGATTACCCATGTGTGTGCAAGTGAGTTCATTCTGGCTCATATGATCATTGTAATCTTTAGAATCCAACATGGCTAGCTACATGAGTTACCTTGACTTCAAAAGCATCCTGGATAGAGCCTCGCTGCCAACAAGCATCCATAGCCCCGATGAGGTTATCACTGTAATCTCACAAATACTGCTCCATTGCCAGCCAGGCATCCATAGCCCCGATGGAGTTACTTGCATGTTCCTATAACCAAGCATTTTGATATTACATTTCATTGCATTTTGCTTTTCTTGATATTCATTTTCTTTGCTCATGCTTTTGATGTTTTGATATTTCTTTTTGCTCTTTATTTTTCTTGCATTGGCTTGTAAGTGATGAAACTTACATGGGTCTGATAATTACAGTGGTGCTGAAGCAAGTTTTGAGATTTTTCACTAGTCATGTCTTCAATTTCAAAGATCACAATGATTTTAGAGTAATCGATTAAGTGTATGAGATATAGTAATCAAAAGATGTCAGTACTAGGATACGATAAGTGGTTCTTTTCTGGATTGAGTGTGTATCCCAACCTAAAGAAAATGTTAAAGAGGAATAAAATTGGATTCAGAAGTGTTTCATGAATAGATATCTAGGAAAAGGACTGAACATGAGATTCGAGCATGGGCAAGTATGTGACAAAATGACACAAAATCCTATTTCATAGATGAAAGATTTATGCAAAGGATTGAATGAAAGGGATGGAAGGATAGAAAAGAGGTGTTGGATAATAGATAGAATGTTTGAAGATTTGTGCGAGGATAGATAGAAATGTATTCAGGATGAGTGTTGGTATGCAACTTGAGAAGTGAAGAGATAGAGGAAAATCAAATTTTGGGACATAAGGACCCAAAATAGATAGAGGAAATGATGAAGAGATGGAGGAAAATCAAATTTTGGGACATAAGGACCCAAAATAGATAGAAGAAATGATGGAAGAATAGTTTTGGAAATATGTTTAGATAGATGGTTAAAAGAAGTTCAAATATGTGTTCCTTTGTTGATCTTTCTTATGGATCATTTGAGGTGATGGGTTAGTGATGGAGGGAGGTAAGGACCCAAGATGGATGGAAGGGATGAAGAGTTTGATTGTGGAATGAAAGGACCTAAGATAGATTTGGAGGGTGAAGAGATTGACTTTGGAATGAAAGGACCTAAGATAGATTTGGAGGATGAAGAGATTGAATTTGGAATGAAAGGACCTAAGATAGATTTGGAGGATGAAGAGATTCCTTGATTTTGATCTTGACTTGGAGTAGGATCATTTGAGTTTGTGCTTTCCTCTTGATTTGGAATTAGATTAGTGAAGGAGATGGAAGGGATATCATGCTCTTTCTTAGGAGGTGGATGTTGAATGGGAATTTTCTCTTGAGATGGAAGGGGATCATCATGGATGGAATACCAAAATCTTAGGGGATCATCATAAGATTCTTGATAGGTGGGATCTTGATAAAAAATGGGATTAGATTGGGAAGTCATGATATTGTGATCTTGATTTATGTTAGGACACATTTCCTTTGACTGAGTTTTATTTTTCTTGGTTTGATGATGAATGATCAAAGTTGATGCTTTTGATAGGTTGACGTAGAGAAATTTACTCCTTTTGATAAGGGCCCTAGGACTAGGTTGTCTCTTCTTTAACTTAGTTTTGTGATGAAGACTTGTTCTTCTCAAAATATGAGGAGTGGTCATACACGAATGATCAATGGTTTCCTTCGATGTTTGGATTGAGATACTTCATTTGAAAAACTCAAGCTTACTTTATTAAATGAAGATTTAGATGCCCCCTCATGACAAAGTGTGTCAAATGATATGGATAAAGTCTCCCAATATGGAAACTTGATTTGACAACTTAAGGTTTAAACTAGGTATGATTGTTTGATAAAATCCATTAGATGATGGGCCTTTTGATCAAGGTGATGATAATACCTAATTTTGATAGGATAAAGTCTTATCCCTAGATAGTTTTGGATTTGACAACTTTTGTTCTAAGACTAACTTGTTTGATTTGGAAATGATTTCTCTAGTGTTTCTAATTTGATTTCTTATGACCGTGTTTGATATTGGACCTGAAAGGATACTCAAGAAGTTTGATAAAATTTTCCAGAAAGGCTTGTTTTGCTCTCTGGTTTTCTGATTTTTGATCATGCGCTAAAACAAAGACGTAATGCGCTACATAAAGTTCTCAAAGCGCTAGAGAAAAGACTCCACATGCTATGCTGCCCCCTGATATGCGCTAATTGGTTTATTTTGCTTTTGTCTTAGTTCAAAAGGTCATGCGCTAATATGGGCTACCTATGTGCTAATGGTTCACCCCTACATGCTAAAGTTTGGCTTCCACGCACTAAGCTAATGCTTCGACGCGCTAAGCTATTTTGAGGATGCGCTACTTGAAACTTCTAGAATTGGATTTCTATGAAGCGCTAATGTTAAGACTTAATGCACTAAGGTGAAGGTCTAATGTGCTAAAAGATGGTCCCCACTCACTAAGAGGTTTCTCTTATGCGCTAAACTACCCTGATTTATTTTGACTTGGTTGTTTTTCTACAATTTTTGGAATTTTTAACACGTGATTTTGATCGATGATTTCTTTTTGGATACTCAAGCTTACTAAGTCGAATATATAAATTCTTGATCACTTGGTTTAATATTCACCTAATCTTGTTGGATGAAAGTCTTTCCTAAAGATAGTTGAAATTTTGATAACCATCTCAAAAGATGCTTTGTTGGATTTGGAAATCTCTTCCACTTTATGATTCTTCCTTGTTTGAGCTAACCTTTGAGTTTGATTGTTGGATACTTTGCAAGACATTTTAACATTCATGACAAGAATACATAGCACACATGAAGACAATGATCATCCTAATGCTAAACATTGAGTGTATATTCTTTTGAGGATATGTTCAAATCCCTGATGTTATCATTGGCTTGATTTACAACAAAAGACACATCAGATAGACTCTTTATTCAAAGGTCATTGACAATATCATAACCCACTAGTCTCGATACTCCGTCAGCTCAAACAGCCTTGTCACCCCCTAGAGGGCGCCCATTTTTTTGCCTTTTGCTAGAAATTAACTCAAAGTAAATTGCTTCACAATTGAGTAGTTATCTTGGGAGATATATGGTGAGTGATCTTGGGGGCAGATTCTTCCCCACCCTTACACTATGATATTGCCAATGTTTGGCAACTGACTCAGCTCAAAGTTTCTATGCTAAGGTTCGTAATCAAGCTTCCTATTCAGCCATCAGTGATAAACTCCCTCGGGAGGCTTCCCAACCTTTAGAAAAAAGGATTTATGTATTGCAAGGATACTAGGGGAAGGCTAATTGCTGCGTGCAACCATCGAAAAGGACTTTCGTCGCTTTCCACTTTTGATTATAGTGGGTTGGAACACTTGACATCAAAGTCATTTCCCACTTAGGTCTTTCCCTTCACACCCACCAAAAAATGGCTTTAAGAGTTTTTCAACCCCTCGAGAAGGCAGGCCTGCTAAAGGATGTAAATGTAATAAACATTGAAAGCATAAGAGTGGTCAGGATTTTTGATCACCCAGTTAAGGGGAGAGCATATTCCTTCCACTTTCGAGACAAGGCAAACAAGATTCTTTTTAGCCTTCAAGAAAATGATTCTCTAACTTCTATTTGGAGATGTTGCTCCAACAAGCATGATGTTTTTTTTAACCTTTCATAGCAAAGTGTGTATTTCCAAAACTTTTGTAAAACTAGTCTGGTCAACAAAGTAAATTGTGATGTTTGGTCAACAAAATTAAAGTCGATAGGGGAAAACTTTCCCTCTTTGCCTTGCACAAAATGAAGATGGGGTTCTTTTACTTTGCAAAATGAAGTGAATCCTTTTAAACACCAAAGGATGGTGAGGTTCTTTTTAAAACTTTTTCCAAAGTAAAGATTGTTGGTTCTTTTTACAGCTTCCAAAATGAAGTGTTTTTCCTCTAATCTTGCAAGAAAGCAAATATGAAGTTGTTGTTCTTTTTACCTTGCAATAAAGAAAAGATGAATTTTTATTTTAAAACACCAAAAAGGAAGGTATGAAGTTCATTTTATGCATCCAAATGAAATGATGAGGTTTATTTTAACTTTTGCAAAAAGGAGAGTGAGTTCTTTTTAACCAACTTTTGTTGAAAGAATGTAAAAAAAGAAACTTAAAGCCTCTAAACTAACTCCTTCCCTTGCATAAAAAATATTAGAACATGTACACAGTTAGTGATCAAATGTTAGTGTGGGCTTATACAAGCCTAAATTCTGATCTTGGCTACAAATTTTACAATCCTGATCCTGAAATACCTTGAAATTTGACTAAGTCTGAAATCTGGAAGATCTTCCAAAAACTAGATTTTGCATTATAACTCCTAGAGGTCCAAAACCCCTCTCAAACATCCTGACAATATATATGGAATATAACTTAAAGTATAAGAAAGAGAAAAGAGAAGAGGAAATGTCACTTATACTTGCTAAGAAAAAGCACCTATGCGCTATTATGTGCCCTGAATGCGCTAAGCTATTTTTTTGACGCACTATTATGTTTTTCTCCCATGCCGAGACCTATAGGAAACTGTTAGGAATATGATGCACAAAGGAAAAGACTTTATGCGCCATAGAATAGACTGCACGCACTAAATAGTGAGCCAGATGTGCTATCTAACAGACCCGACGTGCCAAACTATTTTTCAAATGCGCTACTCTATTTTTCTCCCATGTTGATACCTATAGGAAAAGATTAGTGGAAGTCATGTGCTAAAGAAAGGACTTCACGCACTAGAGTATGGACCCCACGCGCTAAAAAATAAGCAGGATGTGCTTGACTGTTAACCGGATGTGCCAGGGAATGTTTCCCATGCATTGATTCCTATTTCCCGTAGACCTGCAAAAGTGGTTAAATTTAAAAACCAATTTGATATATGGGGTAGAGCCCCACGGTGGGCACAAGAAATGTATGCGGGAAAAATGGGTCGATAGAAATAAAAATGTGAAAAATGGAGTCTAAAGAGCCTTTCTCACACACCCACAGGACTTCTGTGTGCAAGCTATGGATTTATGAAGCATAACTCAGCTTCCCAAGGATGGTTCCATGGTTCTCTATCTTGCACGATCCCTCAAACCAATGTTTTTTATCTCAGATCACTGAGCAAAATGGTTTAGGGATGGCAAATGCAAGAACGAGGGATGCTTTGATTTATTTTACAATAAAATGCAATAAACTAGCTATAAGATGACGAGGTTAGTAAACAAGACTATCCTAGCATACTATATTAGTTCCTAATTTAAGTTAAATGATAAGGAACATACTTCTAAACATGCATATTTAGACTAATTCCTAGTTAAAAGAGAGGCTAAATGATGAGCATATATGAAATGTGAAAGCTTGAATGTATTTGAGCATAAGTATGATACTAAAAACTTGGATATGAGAATGGAGGAATGAGAGCTCTATTTATAGAAAAAATAGGGCAATGGATGGCCAGGATTAAAAGGTTTAATCAATGGTTGAGTTTGAAAGTTGCTCAATCCATGTTTGCAATTGGCATTAATGAAATGGTGACAAATGTCAACATAGGGCTGGGTTGAGAGAAGGGGTTGGAGACATTAAATGCCTGAGAAGACCTCATGGTCATCTAGAGGGTAAGGGTCAAGCTTAAGTCAAGATTATCCATTGGTTTAAGAGTTAATCAAAGGATAAAATCTTGTGCAAATGATTAAGGGATAACCATGGTCAAAGAAATGAATGCTTGATGAGACCCTTGGGTTACATGGAGGTTGAGTTAATGGAAATTCTTTAATCATGTTGGAGGGTTGAGTTAACCATTAATGGTTTGGGAGACTTTGCAAAATTAAGTGGTTGAAGATTTGAAGCCTTTAATGGTTATCAAAGACTTTAAGGGTTTGAGAAGTGACCTCCCCTTGCTTAGGGATGTGACAAAGTTTAGGAGATGGGTTAGGCTAATTAGAAGTGATTAGAAGAGTCTAGAAGGGGATTAGAAATAGGTTTTAGGAGGTAAGTGGGGGATGTAGGATTTTGCAAGTGTATGGAGGGATAATAAGATTTAATTGAATAAAATGAATTTAATTAAATTTGGTTGCAATTGAGGAAATTAAATAAATTAGATTTATTCAATTTAGGATAACTATTTAATTCAATTTGAATTTAATTAAAAAGTGGATAGGGGATTTAATTGAATAAAAATTATTTATTCCATTAAATGGCAAAAGAGGTATAATGAATTTAAATGAGTAATTTACTTAATTAAATAGAGGAATGTGAGTAATTCAATTAAATTGGATTTAATTAAATAGAGAAATGAACATAAAATATTCATTTAGGAATATGGTCATTTTTATACGTCTACAGAACCAATCCATATTGTGTTAATGATGTGTTTGACGAACCTTTAATTTGTAATGTTTGACTAGGTTGAAACTGTCAGTTTGATACGTTGTCAATGGGTTGATATGTTGGTTCGCCCATCTTCTTAGATTTTGACCTTGTTTCAACAGGCATGTCACTATGCAAATGTAATATTTTTGGAATTTTTCAAGGATGATGTATGATATGCAACTAAATGCAACCTAAATAGATGAAAATGCAATCTATGGCAAGAATGCAACCTATGTTTTTGTTGCTTTTCAAGATTTGGACAAACTTTTTGGAATGCAAACCTAAAGACTCAACCTTGGGAAGTTGAAATGAAGCCAAGACCTTAAAGGACAAAGGACCAAATGACAATAGGACAAATTGACAATGTCTCACTTATATGCTTGGATACTAAGCTAGGTTTGACAAAAATGATATTAATAAAAGGACAAATTTTAGACAAGGTCAAGACTCCCTAACAACAACTTAGGGTATCATCTAAAGTTTTGATTTTTCAAGTTTGACAAACCAAATTTTTGAGACTAAATGCAAGAAGGCAATGATTATGACAATGACTTAGGATATGACATGAAAATGATCTAAGGATATGATATGACAAAATGAAGCCAAGACAAGATGACAATACAATGATAAGGATATTCGAAGACCAATGACTTGGAATATGCAAAATGCAACCTAGGCAAAACCTAATTTTAGCATGACAAGGATAATGCATGAATGTCACCTAAATGGAAATCTATCTTGGATATGACAATGAAATGCAAACTTAGGGAAAATGATTTTGAACCTAAGTGCAAAATGAGGATGCTTGCAATGAAAATGACTAAAATGAAGGGAGATGACAATATGTCCTAGGACCTAAGTTGGACTATGCAAAACCTAGCCTAAAGTGACATGAATTTTGAAACAAAGATATTCAATGTTTTCACAAGCCATGTTCAAATGTTGGATGAATACTTGGACAAATTTGGACTTTTCTTTGGATTTTTTTTTGAATTGAAGGTTGTTGATTTTGAAAACCCAAGTTGATTATGAGCACTTTTGAAAGTTTGTTTTTTATTTAACTTTTGACAATCATGAAAGACAAAATGTTTGTTTGACTTTGACTCAAGACCATCAAGAACATTCACAACAAATCCTATGGCTGGCAAGGGCAATATCTGTTGAATCCTCTAACCATAAAATGCAACACTCAGCTGGATAGCTAGACGCTTGGTAGCACTGGCTCCCCCTTGTAGTGCACTCACTTCTCAGGCATACCAAGCTTTGAGTTCAAGGCGCATCACTTCCCAAGAACTTGATATCTCTAACTGAGGTGTACATGAGAGGTGTCTTCAGCATGCGCGTATCACAACACCTAAGCCAACAGATAGAAGGATTTTGGTATCTAAAAACAAGAGATTCTAGTAAGAGGGCATCCGTTCGGGTGTGTATTGATCTAGCGAATAAATCATCACAATACCATTCCAGCACCTGTTGTCTACAACTTTTGTTGCATCCACAATTATTTAGAGTGGTTCCGAAGAGCTTGGCTTTAGCCCATCACCACTTTGGGTCGTTCCCTCTCACCAATGCCTGTGTGAAGTGCCAGGCAAATCAGGAGGCAGGCCCAGTTCTAAGGGTTAAAACATGCAATCAAATTAAAAACAGACAAAGCATGCATGGTGTTCATTAACCTTTAAGAAATGAAATGTGCAACTACATTAAAGATCATAAGCAAGATGTTTTAATGAGAGTCTTTGACCGCATCCTACATAAGATTCGTTAGTAGTTGCATTTTTAGTCTTCGTCACACATAATGCCAAGATGCTACACAGAGAATTAGTACCAAAGAAAAACTAGAATGCAAGAAACAGAATGAAAACAAACAAATTTGCAAGTAAAAACAATTGATTTCACCTCTGCTTCTAGCCTTGCACAGGCACAAAATGCCTCAACATAGGCGCAGAACCCATCAACATAGGTGCAGAAGACTCAAACATAGGTGTAGAAGACTCAAACACAGGCGCAGAAGTGTCCAGAAAGCTCTGAGTCACCTTGTTTCTTGAGTTTTTCACCTACAAACATCTCAAAAGCACTCAAAACATGGTTAAGGGGTTAGTTCACATCGGGTTCGCCAAAATGTATGATCAGGAAATTGAGAATCATCAAAAGAATAGCAATTAGGACAACCACAAAACCTAAAGCTGCTATGAAAGCAATCCTAATCCAATCAATGAAGACATAAAGACAAGATATTCAAATTAAATGAAATCGAAGCAAACCAACACAGATATCTCCTTCATGTGGCTCCATTGTTCTTCTTTCACCTTCAAATTTGATGTGGATCTCACCTACAAGTGCAAAATGCAAGTGGAAAGCAAGTTGTTGAGAGATGAAATTCGTAGCATAAGGTTACTCAAAAATGTGATTGATCTCTTTTCATTGAAGAAAATCATCCAATTTATAGACAAATTGGAGAGAGGAAAAGATTAGCATGAAGAGATTTGAAAGGAAATTCAAATCAAGAATGGCAAAATTATGACAAATGTATGACAATTTCTATGCAAGGTGTATGACAAATTATGCACAAATTATGACAAGTTGCTATGTAAGATGTATGACAAATTATGACAAGATTGAAATGGAAATAGAAATTAGAAATTAGGAGAAATTAGCAAATTGGAAAATTGAGGAAAAAGATGAAACAAAAATTAGGTGAATTAATTAATAGGTTTTCATCCATTAATTAATTCATGAAAGAGACCTAGGACTAAATAAATAGATTTATTTAACCCACAAAGAAGAAGAAAAGGATTAAATGAACAAATCATAAAACCCTAGAAATAAGAGGACAAGGAATTAGGTCAAGAAAACAAGAAATTAATGTAGGTTCGATCATGATTCTGATTGACAAAGGACCAATGTTGATAAATGATTGAGATTGGTTGACAAAAATCAATGACAAATTGACCAAGATTGATAAGGAGATCAAATTGATAGGTGCTAATTGATGAGGAACAATGACTAATTGATCCAAATTGACACGATCGAAAAGAACAAGGATCGATGATGAATCGATTGCAAAATGAAAAGATTGACAAGGACAAGGATTGATGATGAATCGATCACAAAATGATGAGATTGACAAGTTGATAATCGCAAATGATTACTAACAAGCTAAAGATGATTGAAAGATTGACAAGAGGACAAAACCCTAATTCTATCATTGATTAGGATTGATGATGTCCAAAATGATGATAAATGAGGAATGCAGAAGAAGGACTCGATGCTCACAAATGATAAAGACCAAGTGCGCAACATAGAAGAAATGTTAATGTGACACAAGAACCCTAAAATAAGGTAATGTGCAAATGTTAAAGTATGACTCCACAAGCATTGACCATTTTTAGACGTCTACAGTATTCACTTGCAAACTTTGATGTTGGTAGGTAACATTAACTCACAAAATCTAAAGAGTTACAACTAAATTCACTGATATAGGATTTGAGTGTGCATTGTTGTTTAATATCCTTAGGCACGCACAAATTCTATATAGAAACTAATATATAATTAGTTACTCTACTTATGTGTTGGCAAAATGAGATATTCATGGTCTACTGAGGATTTAATATGAGATACTCATACATTATTGGTCTTTCAACCTTTTCTACAATACAAATCGAAGTATCTTATGTTTATTATAACTGTAGAAGCAAATGAAAAGAAATTTATTAAAAATAACATAGAACAAGAACACGATATTTATAGTGGTTCGCTCAAAGATGGCTACATCCACTTTCAGGGATTATCTCTTTTATTAATTCTCAATTCAATTGCATATTCAATTAGCAACTATATTTATAAAACAGTTTCAACTCCAATAATTGGAAAAATACATCAAAATAGACAACTTCTAAATTATCGAACACATGCCAATTTCAAGTCATTTTAAAGAAGCCAACCATTTCGAATCTGTGAGAGAAACTTGCTAATTTGGGCTTTAGTGAACCCAACAATCTCCCACTTGAATACCAAATAGCTACTCAGAGATATCCCTCCATTGTAGGTTTATTGTTAGAGCTAGACAATGCTAAGAGAAGTTCTACAAGATTCAAACTTCTCCCTGGATACTACCTGAAGAGGGGAAAAAGATGAAAGAAGAATGAAGGGACAAAAGGAGGTTAGAATGTGAATAAATCAAACAATGACACAATATGAATGCAAACAACCAACTTTATACCTTGTCTTTCACCTCTCCATCAGATTGATCTTGATGAAGTGGAAGATGCACCCCTATGATGCTCCACTTGATTTGCTCATTGCTTGATTTGGATGTAGATTTCTCTCCTTTTCTCAACAAGATAGGTTTGGATTAGATTCAGATGATGAGGATGAATGAGATGAATTGGATTAGATGAAAGGATATTTGGGCATTATGAGGGTTTGATAGGAAGAGGATAGAAGAGAAATGGGCATCATGAAAATGTATGAGAAGAGGATATTTTGTGAGGAAAAGAGGCTCCAATTTATAGACTGGAGGAGGCCAAAATGAATGGCCAAGATTGATTTGGGAAGAAGGGTTGAGATCAATTTGAAATGGAGGGCATGGATCAAGGATGCCTTGAGAGAATAAAAAGGAATATAAAATTCCTTGGGGAAAGGGGAGAGGAATTTAAAATTCCAAAATAAAGGATTCATGGAGGGATTCAAAGAAATTTGAATTTCTTTGAGAGGGGAGATGAATTAAAAATTCCAAAATGAAGAATGCATGGAGGGATTCAAAGAAATTTGAATTTCTTCGAGAGGCACAATGTTGATGTGACATGAGTGGGGAATATAAAATTGTGAAATAATGATAAGTAGGATTAAGAGATATTCTAGAAGAATTAATTAGGCTAAGTGGGGATTAGGAAAAGTGATTTGTAAGAATCACATGATTAGGTTAAAATTAATTAACCAAAAAGGATTTAGAAGAATTAATGATTGAGATGATTTTGGAGGAATAAGGAAATAATTAATTTATTTGATAAATTAAGTATTGGACAGTAGTGACAAGATTAATTAAATTAGATTTAATTGATTCTGAGAGGAATAAGGATAACACAATTAAATTAATTAAATAATGATTTGATTAATTTTAGGTGTCTACATTTTGCCCCTCTTTGATATAGCATCATGAAGTGATGTTATATCAAAGAAGAATAAAACATAGTGGAAGAAAAGGATAAGGACTAGTAGCATGATGCCATAGTCATGAGGTGAGGAAGAATGATGAGGAGGAAGGATGACGAGGAAGTACTGGTATTCCCTCTCGAGAGGACATGTGAGTTTGAAGAACATGGGTGTTCTCTCGAAATGGATTAGAGGACTAGATAAAGAGAGGAGGAGGATGAAGATGGATGGATAAATTGGAGTCTCTGAATGGAACGATATGAATGAATGAAATGAAATGAGTGGATAAGATTTCTTGTTGGGAAGATATAGAGAGAAAACCTAGGTTTGACATTGTCATGGATAGTCTACATCATTGATTATAAGAACCAAGATGATATGAAGATCCTACACGTGGACTAACGCTCAGACAAACAAGTATTCCTTGCACAAAATCATACAAGTGTTGATAAACACTAATGCAGGGTCATTGGTTCATATAAGGAAAACCTTCAAACACATCATACCATGAAAACTATGCCCCATTATATACTAGCCAAGACATACCAAGATATAGGATGATCAAGGCAATTTTGTACAAGTATAGTTCTGGGACACAAGATAAAAATCAAAGCAGAAAGATCAACCATGCAAACAACATGCACATGACCAACTGACATCTCTTGCCAAGAGTAGGATATGGATTTGGATAGACTATCAGACTAGGGAAGGATGCATCCTGATGAGCAGGTGATGGATTTAGATAAAGGTTGATGATTGTCAAAAGGCAAGTTGGATGTGCAAGGTCTATAGATGAGAGAATTGTTGCTTGGATTTGATTAGACAATATTGATTGGTACTTGGATTAGGCACACGTAAGTGTAAGAATAGGTAGATGGGAAAATCTCAATTTGATGGATTGGTTAGGATGGAAGAAGGATAAATGGTTAGATATGATGAAAAAAAGGGATGGATGATTGAGTAGGATTGGATTGGAGATGGGATTAATGATTGAATTGGAAGAGATGGAGAATATGATTGGATGAGATAGGATTGTATTAAAAATATAATTGGATGGGATGGGGTGGATTGGTGGATAGGATTGAATTATGGATAATAGGATAAATAGATTGGAACCAATGACAAGGGAGAACCACAGTTCTATAAAAGGATGAATGAATGGATAGAGATATTGTTTGGATAGATGGATCAAGTGGATGGATATGGATAGGAAATGGAGGAATAAAGGATGGGGGGTAGGATGATGAGACCGAAGGAATATATTTCAAAGGAGTGCAATGCCCCATTTTCCAAAGCATGCATGAATATTATGTTACCTCTATATTGATCAAGATCAAAGGTAGGAATGGAGGATGCATTTGGATAGGATGAGAGATATGAGATGGAGGATATGGATAGAATAGTCAAGATCAAAGATAGTAAAGAATGGATCGATGCAGACAGGAGGTGGATAAAGGATAAGAGATAGGGATAATGAAGATGGTAGGATGGCATAGGTGCAATTTGCCCCCAAGTGTAAAGTGCAAGAGAATGAGGAGATTACACATGAAGCTTGTTTACCAATTTTTCATCATGGTACTTACCCAAGGCTCCACAAGAAGTGGTTTTCACCATTGGATGAAATGATTTTTCTTTACTTTTTCTGCTTTTTTTTTTGCTTGTTTTTTTTTTTACTTTTTTTTTGGATTTTGTTTGGATTTTTGTAATAGCTTAGATGTATAAGGATAAGGATAAGTGGATATGGAAGATAGTGTATGTGTGAAGGAGGAAGGGAGGACTCAAGTATCTAGCTTCATTGATGGTATCCCATAATATTGCTTTGAACTAGAGGTATGCTCATAGATGTTGGTAACCATAATTGGGGAGATGAAATGGATAGGGGATGGAATATAAGGATTTGCAAAGGATTGGACTAACGAAATGGGATTGTGAAAAAGGGATGGTGGATAGTGGATAGGGTTTTGAAAAATTTGTGGAAGATCAAAATTGGCACACACCTTGAAGGGTGGTGGAGTAGTGAAGGAGAGGGTTTTGAATTAGATGGAACATAAAGTATGGATTTTGGGACATGAAGACCCAAAATAGGAGAAGGGGATGATGGAATTGGGATGGTGGATTTTGAGACATAAGGACCCAAAATAGATTTTGAAGATGGAGGAGTGTTAGATGGAGGATTGGAGGACTTATGAATGGATGGAGCTTTTGGATTAGTAAGTTTGGATGCCAATTTTGATTATTCTTCTTCTAGAAGTATCTTAGGAATCCACATAGTTTTTTTATTTTTTATTTTGGGGCCTTTGTGGTCTTTTGGAATTTTTTTTCTTTCAGATCATATTTTTCTTTTGAGCATGTCATTTTGAGGGGACATGTTGATCCTTTGATTTTTGTGGATTTTAAGCTTTATGCTTTTTAAATTGGGCGTCCAAATTGCTTCCAATAGAAATGGGATGGGTGCATGAGGATGAAGGGTTGATGGATTTTATAGATGGGATAGTGAAGGGAGTGTTGGGAGGGATTCAAGGATATGTGCCTTTGTTGATCTTCATTAGGGATAGTGGATGGAGGGATGTAAGGACCGAAAATGGATGGAAGGAATGGAGGTTTGAGCTTTGGAACATAAGGTCCTAAGAGGGATGTGGATGATAGGGGATGGTGGGATTTTGATTTATATGAAGGGATTTTGGATTTAGGAGGAATAGAGGATGCACCAACATCTTGAGCATTATCTTAAGGATAGCTTGAGGACCCTTATTATTTTGGGAACAAAATAAAAGTTCATTTTGAGGGGGATGGGAGGTGGAAAGAGTTGTAGGCGCTTGAAGACAAATGTCTTGGATGGGAGTGATGGGATCTAGAGGAGGATTAGGTTCATGTGGGGGATAAGAATTATAAGGAGGATCGGGATTATGCAGAGGATCAGGAGTGTGAGATGGATTGGGATCATGACATGGAGAGGCAGGAATACTTTGATCTTGACTCGAGATAGGATCATGTTGTGGAGTAGAAGAGATTATTGGATCTTGATATGGAATGAGAGCATTAGATAGACAGATTATTTCTACTTGAGAGGGGGTGGAGGGGATGGAATCATGAGATGGAGTGGAGGGGATGGGATCATGAGATGGAGAGATGCTTTGATCTTGAAATGGAGAGGAATCTATGCTTGCATGATTTGGAATAAGCTCTTGGCATGTTTGGAGTTGTAGGGATTGCATGATAGAGGAGGATATGAAAGATTTGATGTGAGTAGATGGAGGAATGGGGATATCATGAAGTGTGGGGGATTGGGATTTTTTTTGAGGTGGGTGGAGGACTTTAGGAGATTGTACAACTTTGTCTCGAGAAGGGGATTTTGTCTCCTTTGCTAGCATGTCTTGGATAAGATTATGGATGATGGACTTGGAGGATGTGGATAATATGGATTTTGGAGTACTAGGATTAGATGGAGGATTGGGATTAGATGGAGGATAAGGATTGGATGGAGGATTGGGATAATGGATTGGGGAATTAGGATTAATGCTTAGAGGACTATGGAGTAAAGGATTTTGATAGAGAGTAGAGTTAATGAAGATGTTGTAAAAGGACAAGGATTGGGATCTAGATGGGAGGGGATATTAAGGTATATATGTGGATGAGGGATAATATGGAGATGTGGGTGGGGAATAAGATGAATTTCCCTTGTCAAAGGTAGAGGAAGGGTAAGAGATATGATATAGATTAGGATTGGATATAGTGTGTTGAGATGAAATCGATGGGGGTATGATAGATGGATGAAAGATTATGGGATTGACTTGGTAGGTAGGTTGAGGTTGTCCATGAACTTCCATGAGCATTTTCTCATACCAAGGTCTGAAATTCTAGGTAGCCATATTGAGAATGAGGGAATAGATTGGAAAGATGATGAAGATGAGAATTAGGGCTTAGGAATTTTGGATTTTGATTGAGGATGGATTGATTTGATTGGATCGAATTGGATTGGATTGGATTTGATTGGATTTGATGAGATTGGTTTGGATATGATTAGATTGAATTGGATTGGATTGGAAGGTGACAACCAAGTTAGGTAAAATGCAGACCTTTGAATTAAGGTACAATTGATTAAGCCTTCTTCTACTTAGGGTGGATTTTCATACCTAAGCAAAATAGGGCCAAAGGATTAGGATTTTGATCAACCAAAATTATTAAGAAAAGGTACTTGGGGGGGATTATTTCCCAAGCACAGAGGCTAATGATTGATTAAAGATAAAGGTCTAAATCAAACTTTCACAAAGTGTTGACTTTGGATTAGGATGGATTGATAATTGGATTGGATTAAGGGGTTGATTTGATGAATTGATTGGGATTTAGAGGATTTTATTGGATTAAGAGGACAATGACTATGGAAGAATAGATAGAGAAATAAGGGGAGGGCTACCCAAGATTGGATGAATGATAGGATTTGGATAATGAAAGTGGATTGGGGATTGACAATTGTTTGGATGGATAGTAATGGATTAGGGATGGAGATGAGGGACTAAGGATTAGATGATGACAAGATGGAATATTGGAAGGGGATGGATTGATTGGATTGAGGAAGGATAGACTTGGCAAGAGATATCAAGCAATGAATACATGTTGGCAACTAATGCAAATAGAGAATCGAAACACAACGTGCCATCCTAGGAAGTTGGTTGAGGAGGAAAACCTTTGATTGCTGACTCAGGTACACACCCAATAGCTAATCAGAATACAAAGGTTGGGTCTCACGCAATGGATTCTAAACATCGTATTATTCAATTCAACCACTAATGGAGGCATGAAATGGCAAGTCTTTTGGGGGAGTTACTATCTCCCTTTCACAAAGATTATCCACCTTTAGGAGGTGAACCAGGTGGCTTCTATTCCTAAGGATCTTAGTAAGGATTTATGTTTGAAGACTACCCCTTGTATTTGCGCAAGCACGATTGAGGCCTATAGCCCTATAAAATACCAAGCACAATGGTAGTCATGCAAGCGAAATTTAGACCTCAAGGGACCCTACAAAGTGCTCGATATGAGAGTGAACTCTCAAATAGCTTTGTCCTCTGATATTTTCATCTCAAAAGACTTATTTATTATAGTGAGTTGGAATACTTGGGTCATTCCACTCTCACAAAATCGAGAGGTCAGGCTCGCTAAAGGTAAAAGCATACAAGCAAACACGAAATTTTTTTTTCAAGGGTCTGGATTTTTTATTGTCTATATAGACAAGAGCATACTCTCCTACCTCTACACTATTCTCAAACACATCAATCAAGTTTTTCTTTACCCCTAATTAGATCTAAGTGCCTAAGAAAATGATTAAAAAGACACAATGTTTGGTTGTATCTCCTTAGGCAACCTGCAAAACAAATATATTAATAGTCTTTGTAGTTTGATCTTGGGAATTCGAAAGAAAAGGAAGCTCCAAACACAAGATGATTATCCTAAAAAAAGGATTGCAAAATTATTTTCCTTGTGATTTTCTAACTAATTTCAAAAAAATAAAATTAATAAAAATTGATTTTATATGCTAAAATAATGAGAATCTAAAGTTCAAAAATAAGGGTTGACTTTGAACATGTTAAATTAATTTTTCAAAATAGATATGAAAAATATAAAGACAAACTATTTTATATCTCTAAATCCCCTTTCCAACGCATTTTGAATTTTTAAAATCTAACACCCGAGCGAAATGTTATGCCTGTTTTACTAAAACTGGTTTTTTACCTAAACACACGTGTTGATTGACAAGCGCACACGCTAATTCATAGGTGCTCACGTAGAAGCGCATGCGTAGGCACTGAATAACATTTTTTTAATAAAAAATACTATATGCACACATTTTGGCGCAAGCATAGGTGTTGTTTTGCATCTACACGTGCTAATTGACAATTTTTAATGAAAAATCGGATTTTTTTAACCAAGTGCATGCGCTGATTCGTAGTCTGACATGCTGAATTATGGGCAGACATGCTGATTGACCAAAAAATGCTGAAAAAGAAGCCAAAAAATTCAAATTTTGAATCACCTATGCTGTTTGATGACAGATGCACTGAACTAGTTAGTCAGACAGACGCACTATTTTGCAGTCGCTCGTGCTGTTCTGACACCTACTACTAAAAATTCACAAAACTCCACAAAAATGTTAAATTTAGGGATGTGGGTCCCATCGAGCATGCTAGAATGAAGAGAAAAAAAAAGATGAAAGAAGAATGAAGGGACAAAAAGAGGTTAGAATACGAATAAATCAAACAATGACACAATATGAATGCAAACAACCAACTTTATACCTTGTCTTTCACCTCTCCCTTGGATTGAGCTTGATGAAGTGGAATATGTGCCCCTTTGATGCTCCACTTTATTTTCTCCTTGTTTGATTTGGATGTGGTTTTCTCTCCTTTTCTCAACAAGATAGGTTTGGATTGGATTCGGATGATGAGGATGAATGAGATGAATTGGATTAGATGAGAGGATATTTGGGCATTGTGAGGGTATGATAAGAAGAAGATACAAGACAAACGGGCATCATGATAATGTATGAGAAGTGGATGTTTTGTGAGGAAAAGAGGCTCCAATTTATAGATTGGAGGAGGCCAAAATGAAGGGCCAAGATTGATTTGGGAAGAAGGGTTGAGATCAATTTGAAATGGTGGGCATGGATCAAGTATGCCTTGGGAGAATAGAAAGGAATATAAAATTCCTTGGGGAAAGGGGAGAGAAATTTAAAATTCCAAAATAAACGATTCATGGAGGGATTCAAAGAAATTTGAATTTCCTTGAGAGGGGAGATGAATTAAAAATTCCAAAATAAAGGATGCATGGAGGGATTCAAAGATATTTGAATTTCTTTGAGAGGCTCAATGTTGATGTGACATGAGTGGGGAATATAAAATTGTGAACTATTGATAAGTGGGATTAAGAGAGATTCTAGAAGAATTAATTAGGCTAAGTGGGGATTAGGAAAAGTGATTTGTAGGAATCACATGATTAGGTTAATTAATTAAAATTAATTAACTGAAAGGGATTTAGAAGAATTAATGATTGAGATGATTTTGGAGGAATAAGGAAATTATTTATTTATTTAATAAATTAATTATTGGACTATAGTGACAGGATTAATTAAATTAGATTTAATTGATTCTGAGAGGAATAAGGATAACATAATTAAATTAATTAATTAAGTTGATAGGCTTAAATTAATTAAATATTGATTTAATTAATTTTAGGTATCTACATTACCTTTGTTAACATATCAGTTGGATTCAACTTCATGTCAATTTTCTCCACCTGCAACTTATCCTCTTGTTGAATAAAATGATATCATAGATCTATATGCTTTGTTCGATTATGAAAGGCATAATTATTGGACAAGTGAAGAGCACTATTGCTATCACAAAATAGAGTAAAAAATGATTGCTTACACCATAATTCACTTAACAACCGCTGCAACCATATTATTTCCTTTGATCCTTCAGTGAGAGCAGTATATTCAGCCTCAATAGAAGAAAGTGCAACCACCAGCTGCAACCGAGAAACCCAACTTATCACTGCTAGACAAAAGTAAACACATAACCGATAGTAGATCATTGTTTATCGAGATCTCTAGTCATATCTGAATCAACGTATCCCTGCAGTTGAGTATCCTTACCATAAAAACATAAAACATGATGTGAAGTACCTTTCAAATACCTAGAGATCCATTGGATAGCCTGCCAGTGTGGTTTACCTGGATTGCTCATAAATCTTCTCACAACTCCCACTACATAAGCATTATCTAGACAAGTACAAATCATGGCATACATGAGACTACCAACTGTTGATGAATATGGAACACTTTTCATGTGTTCTTTATCCTCTTCTATTTTAGGACACATAGTTGACGATAACCGAAAATGATCAACCAAAGGAGTACTAACGGATTTGGCATTCTTCTTATTGAATCTAAGATTTTAAGAATTTATGTTTCTTGAGATAGTCTAATTTCTCTCTTAGTTCTATTCTTGACTATATTCATCCCAAGAATCCTCTTAGCTGCCCCTAAATCCTTCATGGCAAATCATTGAAATAAATGTTGCTTCAACTCTTGAACAACCTTCACACTAGTGCTAGCAACCAACATATCATCAACATAAAGTAAAAGAATAATAAACTCACAATTAGAAAGCTTTTTGTAATAAACACAGGGGTCTAATTCAGAATGAGTGAAATGTTGTCGAGTCATGAAGCTATCAAATTTTAGATATCACTACCTTAGGGATTTCTTGAGCCCATACAAACTCCACTTCAATCTGCAATATAAATGTTCTTGACCTTGGTATGCAAAACCTTTAGGCTACTCCATGTATAATTCTTCTTCAATATCTCCATGAAGAAAAGTTGCTTTGACATCTAATTGCTCAAGTTCAAGATCCCAAGCCTAACACTACTCGAATGGTGTACATTTTCACAACTGGTGAAAAAATCTCATTAAAATCAATTCCTTTTTCTTGAGAAAAACCTTTCACAACCAATCTGGCTCTGTAATGTTTATGACCTCCATCTTCTTCTTTCACATGATATACCCATTTATTCTTTAGTGGTTTTCAATTTGGTGGAAGAGGAACCAAATCCCATGTCTCATTGACACGCAAATACTCTATTGCTTCATTCATCACCTCCATCCATTTTACTGAATTTGCATTTTTGCAAGCTTGTTTAAAAGTTGAAGGCTCTACCTCATCATATAACAGTAACTCATAATTATCATATTTATTTGGATGTTTTTTTCTATTAGTTTGCAAATTGTTGGTGTCTTGGAGACTTTCTCCAATGTTTTGTCCTTGTATACCAGTGCTCAGCCCCTGATCTCTTGACTGTGGAATAGAAGGTTGCAAATTTGTACCCTCACACCCATGCATGGAAGAGTCTTTTGGCTGCACTTAGGTTTCTATGGACTGTGTTTGAACTAGACTACCTATTGGAGGCTGTAGAGACATAGAGGGCAGCAAATTAATGATTGAATGCTACACTAGCAATGGTGGAGGCTGCATATTAGACTCAAATAACCACGTAGGAACACAAGAAGGCTGCATAAAGGTATAAACAAGGGCACCAATATTTGAAGGTAGAGAGCTTATAGTAGATGGCTATGAAGAAAATATTAAAGGCTGAGAGAATGTGATAGAAGTTTGCCTACCATGACCATTATCAAATAAATCAACATCAAAATATTTATCTAAAGATTTGTCCCGAGGTTGCAAACCTGAAAATTTGTTCTCATTGAAGACAACATCTCGACTTTGAACAACCAATTTAGTGATGAGGTCTCGTAACCTAAAACCAAACTAATCCTCACCATAGCCTAGAAAAATACACCTCTTTGATTTGAAATCAAGCTCCATTTGTTGCTCCTTGGGAATACGCACAAACACTTCACAGTCAAACACCCACAAATGGTGATAAGAAATTCTTCTTCCAAGCCATCTCTCTTTTGGAATATCAAAGTCCAAATGAGATGAAGGAGCACGATTTATTAAATACACTATAGTATTACATGCCTCTACCCAAAACTCTTTTCCCAAACCAGAATTGGAGAGCATACAATGAGCTCTCTCAAGAATTGTCCGATTTAGCCTTTTAGTTGCACCATTTTCCTAAGGGGTGAACGGGACCACCTTTATTCTATGAATGTCATTGTTTGCAAAAAAATTTCAAAGTCCAAGGAGAAAAACTCTCCCCCATTATCAATTTTAAGACATTTAATTTTATGCCATATCTAGTTTTCAACAAGAGCCTTAAAATTTTTAAATTTTGAAAAGACTTCTAATTTTTTATATAACATGTAAATCCAAAATTTGTGAGTGAAATAATCAATGAAAGTAACAAAATAATTCGCACCTCTAAAAGAGGTTACCTCCATGGGACCGAAAATGTTCAAGTGCGCAAGTTCCAAAGGAGTAGTTTTCTAATCATGGCATGCTCTCAAAAGGATGGTTTGGCTCTGTTCTTCATAAAGGCAATGCTTGCATAACTCCAAATCCACCAATTTTAAGCTGAGAAGTTGATCTCATTGAAGCATTACTTCAAGCCCTTTCTTGCTCATGTGCTTGAGCCTCTTGTGCCAAATTTCAGAATTGTTGTCCATAACTGTCATGGCAGTTTCCACTTCACCATGGCATTCTAAAATGTAAAGATTACCCAACTTCTTTCCCTTTGGAAGCACTAAAACTCCCTTGGTTACTTTCCAATTGTCTAAAAAAAATTTAACATTACACCTAGAAGCAATAAGCTAGTTTACAAAATTAAATTTCGTTTCAACAAAGGAACATATCTCACATCCTTTAAAATCCATTGATTTTCATTTTTCAAATTCAAAATTATATCACCTTTACCAATGATTTCACATTCCTTATTTTCACCAAGAAAAACCTTACCGAATGTACCTTCTTTGAAATTTGTAAAAGCCTCCCAGCATGAAGTTGCATGCAAAGAAGCACCGAAATCAAGCACCCATGAATCTGCAATTGTGTTACCAGTAGCCAAGACCAAAACACCATCATCTTTTTCAGCTACAGTCTTTTTTTCATTATTACTAAGTTTGTCTTGTGCCTTTTTTATAATTCCAACAATTTTTCTTTGTGTGACCTGGTTTGCCACAAAACCAACATGCACCATTTCTACCTCTAGACTTCGATCTATGTGCAAATTTTGACCTTCTACTATTATTATTTTTCCATATTTCTTGACTCCTACCTCTATTGTCAGTGGTGATAGCAGTTAATGCATCACCAGATGAGGGTTCCTAATTTTTTCTATGCATGTCTTCCTTGAGAAGAGTGGCTACAACATCATGTGAAATTTTAATTTACTTTTGGCAGCCACCAAATTTCTCCCTGCCATCACCACACCTTCCCAGTTATTTGGTAAAAAACATAGTAATAAAATTGGTTTGATCTCATCATCTAAATTAATGCTCATAGAAATCAACTGGGTGACTAAAGTATTAAATTCATTTAAATCATTAGACATAATCCCTCCTCACATTTTCAAAGTATATAACTTTTTCATTATGAATACCTTATTCGAAGTCGATGTCATCTCATACATTGAAGAAAGCTTATCTCACGGCTCTTTTGTTGTCTTCTCGACTGAAACATTAAATAAAACATTGTTGGACAGTGATAGAAAAATGGTAGCTCTTTCTTTCTTGTCCAATTTCTCCCAATCTACATCTAATAAAGAACCTTTCCCTTTGGCTTTTCCAGCCAATGCATTTGAGAGATCTTGCTTGATGAGCAATGACTCCATTTGTACCTTCCACAGACTGAAGTCTGACCTACAAATTTTTTAATCTTCCATTTATTTGCATCTTCCATAGCTCCATAAATTATTTACCGATTTCCAACACCAAGTTTCTCCACCAGGCTCTGATACCAATTGTTGATTATAATTGCAGTAGCAAATGAAAAGAAATTGTAGAAAAGAAATAGAAATTAAAAGATTAAAATAGCACAAAACAAGAACACAATATTTATAGTGGTTCACCCAAAGATGGCTATGTCCACTTTCAGAGATTATCTCTTTTATTAATCCTCAATTCAATTACATATCCAACCAGTAGTTGTATTTATAAAATAGTCTCATCTCCAATAATCAGAAAAAATCCATTGAAATAGACAACTTCTAAATTAGCGAACATATGCCAATTTGAAGTTATTACAAATAAGGAAATTGTTTTGAATCTGTGAGAGAAACTTGCTAATTTGGGCTTCATTGAACCCAACATCTTAAGGGTATTCTAGTACTACTAAGAAACATCTTTATATATCGAGCCTCTTCTCACTTACTAAAATCGTAGAGAACTCACTATCCTAAAATTTTGACAAACACCAACTTTAATCACACCATACACCACACTTCCATGCAAATGTTTGGCATTAGGAGGTAAGTAGGAACTCCCTTAGGCCTTTAACATGAAAGCACTTATTGTGCCCTGATGAAAATGAATGATACTCCCCTTTTATGCTGGTCAGTCTCCACCTTAGTGTATAAGATTTTCCAACCTATTGGATACCTAGGATAGGGATATGAGACATCCTAAAACTTCACTAATTAAATTAAATTCATTCCTTTCTACCAGGTATCCATTGTCATAATTTCTTTCTATAATAGTAAGAAAAACCCTACAACTCTTATAACATCAATATAACACCCTCTATACTAATTACTATTTGGGATGGGAGCCTAAATTGGCCCAAAAGTCTGGTATGCACTAAGCTCACATCAGGAACATCGAGAGGGTTATGAACCCAACCTAAAATATTGATACAAACAAACAACCCCCGTACTAATAGATATACTTAAGAAATCCTAACTATAAGGATTTCAACACCATTTATGGAGATGATCATAAGCATAAGCATGCCCTTAGAACCAAAATAAGAAAAAAATTCTCAATTTTAACAAAAACCTAAACACACCCCAAAGCTAGGAGGCCTCAAGAAACCATTTTCAAATCACAAGATCACACATACATACCTAAATATGTAGTTTAATATAGAAATAATAATATAAACAAAAGGATATCCCCTATATCCATAACAAGAGGGATTCAAGGGGACTCACTATCCTCTTGGAGAATATATAAAGCTATCTCGATCTCTTCATTTTCACAATATCCACAAACAATAAACCACATCACAATGCTTTTTAACCTCAATCAATATATTCATAATAAAATGCAATTCCACATCATGTACTTCCCCTCTTCACATATAACACATCTTCTCACATAACATAGATATTCCATGCCAAGTAACACCATATAATAGAGACATTTCTTGAAGAGAGGATCTACATCTCTCTCAAACCCAATACATCTCCAACTCTTAACTCAAATGTAAAGATACAAACCCAAAACATGATAAATCAAACCAAAATAAAACTTCAACACATTAAAACACACACAACAAGAGGGTTTCAATACAAAAGAATGCTTAGTCATGCCTACCTCTTTAATTAAGTAAATTTGGGAAGATTCTTGACCCAAAATCTCAAGATTTCTTGTCTCTTAAGGGAACTTGAAAATCTAAAAAGAACAAAAAATAAAAAACTCAAGGATCCCATTGTAAACAAAGCTTCAATGAAAAATCAATAAAATATCCATTGTCTTGATACAATGAGCATATAGAAGAGGTGTTGATTTTTCCACCCAAATTGCTTATCTTTTCCCCAATCTTGTCACTTCTCCTCTAGGATACTTTTCAAGGCTCCAAAATATTTTAAACCATGTAATCAACATTTTAACATGAACCCCAAATCATAGCTCATCATTTTAGGGGTTTGATTTCATATGAATAAAAAAAGCAATTGCTATTAAAAGACATAAAACTATATCACATGTTCAAGTCCAAAATATATACTTAAGGTGACCTAACTAAATCTCACTTGACAATGATAGTAAAAGTCATAGACTAAAAAATCAAACATAGATTTATGCATAACACATTGACACAAGAATGACCTCTCTTAAGGTAAGGATTAGGTATATTAGGGAGTCACAACAATGGTTTCTCTAAAACCTCTAGATAATATTATATTGATCATATACGACTAACTTGCACACTTGCACAATAATATCAATATATCCAAGTTAATAGCCAAAACAAAATTTACCATCAAATAGATATACACGACATAAATATATCACAATTAAATAATATTATCAATATGCATCAATTTTTTACTACATCTATGTTTTTTATAATGCCTAAATTTTCTATGGTCCATCATCCACTATTACATTTTTGACATATAGGTACTAATATAGGTTCTTGCGAGTGTCCTAGTTGTAAATATGTTCCCTTTTATTAATGATTATAGGTGGAAGCATGCCCATGTATAGGTGTCATCATACATTAGCAATGTGGTATTATTTAACCACATGAAAAGATTTATCAAATATGTATTCCTATATTGTAATAGTTCCTAGAGTTTGAAATCCTAGCTCTAATGCAAAATGTCATGCTCACCCATAAATAAACAATGGAAAAAACGTAGTGTTGAACATACCACTAGACTGAGAGGGGAAGGCTGAATCAATCTGGACCTTACAATAACTTATTTATAATCCTTTAAACTGTAGATCACAATTAAATTTTCTCTACAATTATGAAACATAAAACCATAAAAGAATAATATGCACAAAAACACTAGATTTACGTGGAAAGCCCAAGAAGGGAAAAAAAATAGGTAAGAATCATACTCACAATATTAATAATTGATTGCAATGTTTTAGGTTCAAGGCCAATGAAGCTCACCTCACTTGATTGTAATTGCAAAACTAAGGTACAAAAACTTAGGGAAAGATACAAAGAACTTGAATTATTGTTGCACACTACTTTACAGTAAAATACAAAGACTACACAAGTTACCAAAAGGACTCACTGTCTTTTGGAAGGTTCAACAAAATGATGAATTGAAAGGAACAAGATCTCCTAATCATGAAATTATCCTTGAACCACTGTGTCAAGCAAACAATATCATGGTAAACATGTCTCATTTCATTCATTGTCTTAGAACACTATCACATTGAGGATATGATCATCAAAGCTCATCACAAACTAAAATTTTTACTTTGCTTCTTCACATACACTTGTGTATTATTCACATCTAATTCACAACAATTCACACACCAATTTCCATATCTAGACTTCCATATATATAAGTGTAAAGCGGAAAAAGCAATCAAACCCTAGGTGTTCCCCCCCACTCCAACGGGAGAGAAAGGAGGTCACTAGGATTGACGGTTTTCACTTAGGGGAGACTTTACATTCAAAAGAGGGGTTGAAACCCACAAGATCCAATCCCACACAATGCAAGATTGGATTCTAAATGAGTTTCAAGGGTTGTGACAGCAAGGCTACCCTCTTTTGTAAAGAATGTAGACAGAAGGATTGAGCTAGGAATGCATGTAAAGTGAGAAAGATTCACTTATAAACAGAGATAGGAATATAGGATGAAGCTACAGACCTGGAATTAGCAGTAAAATGTCAAGACGGTGCTGTCCTGCAAATTTGAGTGAAAGTTGATGGGACGATGGTGCCCGGCGTGCACACGGTCCTCCGAAAAATCCACGAAACGAAGGGGGATCTGTTCGTCTCTGCACAAGGATTCCAGATCTTCAATTACAGCCACGTACCTGCAACCTACACATAGAAAAGAGAGGACGATTGGGGGGTTAGGGATTAGGGGTTTGCCTTTAGGTCAAACCCCAGTTTTGGAATTAACCAAGAAATGAGAATGTTGTAAATGTAAATGTTTGTAATGTAATAAAGTACTGATACCTTGTTGTAAGAATGTTTGTATTCTTACATGCGAAGGTGTAATTTTGTATGTTGTATGTGATCTCCTCTTCAATGGTTGAATCCTTGTCTTGAATGCAACACTTAGCCTTGAATGGAGACTTAGAATGATCAATTGCTTGAAGGAATGCTTGAATGTTTGAATGTTTGAGTGTTTTAATATCGCTTCCGCGTCTTGCACACATATGTCCTCCCTTCCCTCAAAATGGGAGAGGAAATTTAGTTTATATACTTGTCAATTAGGGCTGATAGACTGATTTTTCCAACCTTAGGCCGACCAGGAAACATTATTTCCTGAATTGCAAACATAAAGACCCGAGGCCCAAAAGAGACTGGGCCCAAAATAGGGCCAGGGACCAGGGCGCTGGGCACCATGGTCCTAGGGGACCAGGGCATTGGGCGCCCTAGTCTTGAAGGACCAGGGCACTGGGCGCCATGGTCCCACCTCCCAGGATAGCAGGGTGCAAGGAGGGATCATGCCAAGGTGCAGAAAAATGCAGTTTTCGGTGTCATAAACAAGTTTTGGGGTCTCCATTCAAGTTCCATGTTGCATCACCATCATGAAGACCCAAATGCAGTCGAAATTGCAAGTGTCACAATTTTAGGATGCTACATTTAGCCCCCACTTTAGCGGGAGTATAAGCCCATACTTCTGGTAAAGTACAAGGAAACAACATTGAAAGACTTTCACCACGTCAAGGAGGCAAGATACACCAAGCCCCCAGTGGACTAAGGATCTTATGACTTCGATTGACAAAGTAAAAGGGAAGATCACGAGGGAGAACCATGACTGTCAATAGTAAGGTTCCCTCACTATGAGTCATGCAAGAAAAATACCAAAAATTTTCAACGCAAAGCTAAGTTCGCCAAGAAATTTTCAAGTATCTTGAAGAGATATGGACGGAGTGTATGCCCCCCTATGTTAAAGCGATTGCACACGCCTCATCAGGGGTGATTGCTTTAAGGTAGTGATACACATAAGAAATGAGAAGGGAAAGGAGCATGTTATCACAAAGATTTAGCCCCCAAGTGTGAGATAAACCCAAGGATAATAGACACAAAACACGAATCACGAGGTGAATTCACTTTCCTTGGGGTCAGTATGCTGTATGATAATTCATGTATATCATATGTATGTATGCATAATTGTTCTTCATTCCCCAATCAAGGAAGGTCACCTAGAAGAAGGGAACACATTTGTCTTTTGAGTCAACATGAGAGAGACCAAAAGAGATCTCAATGCTTTGCATCGTCCTCAAGTAGACAACACTAAGGACAACAAATAGAAGAATAAGAATAACACATAGAAGAAGTAAAAAAAGAGAGGAGGAGAGAATCTGCTATGCTAATGAAACTAGTCTAGCACGTCATCTACCCCCCGATCTTGCTGATCAATATTTCGGGAAGGCAGGAAACATGCTAGAGGAGGAACATCCAACACAGCAGATGGAGCTATCACAAGATCCAAACAAGGGCTATGTTCATGTTACAAGCCATGTTGTTCTTGTCTAGGAGCTAGGATAAGTGCTTTAGAAAATTCGTTAGATAAATGGTTATCAATATCAACAAATTCATATTCACTATCAGAAGCAAGAGAAGTAACATTTTCATCATGAATAACATTTTCATCTATATCATCATCAAGATTTATAAAAATAGGATCTTTAACTCGCACAGGATCAAGACCATCATGCATCTTATGTTTAGGAGATTTTGGCTCAATTTTCGGTTGAGGAGAAAATGGAATAATACTAGCTGAAGGTGTTTTTGGAGATTGCAAAGTTTGAGAAGCAGCTGCCTGAGCTCTAAGACAATGCTTTCATCGACATTCACGTGCAGAATGATTTCGTCTAGTCTTAGTAGGAAGTTGAGGAGATTGAGGAGGAGGAATGTTCTCATCCTTATCACTTGGGTGTTTAGGTTGTGGTCTCTTAGGTTGGATAATAGGAGAAGAGGAAGGTCTCTTCTCTCTATAAAAGGAAGGAGGAGGAACTGCACCATATAAAGGAGGAATATTTGGTTTAGGAAGGAGACCAAGTCCATCATGACGAGGAGGTATAGGTCTACTTGTAGAAAGTTTATCAGATATAGACATAGTCACATCCATAGGAATAGGTTGGGAATCTTCTTGAGGAAAGACATTAGTTTTATCTTTCAAAGGAAGAACTTCCTTCTCAAGAATGATAGGAATATCAAGTTTGGGTGTTCGAGGTTCACTTAGAGATAGGATCATATCTTTTTTCCACTTTTGATAAGATTTGAAAAGATGATCACTTCGCAGTGGAAGAGATTGGAATTGTTTAGGCCAAAAATAATCAATAGGAATGCTAGAAGCTCTTTCAGCTGGTTTAAAGAGACTATGATTGACAGTAACAACTTCACCATTATGGGGAAATTTCAAACACTTATGAATAGGAGAAGCAATAGCTTTCATGGAAGATAGCCAAGGATAGCCTAGCTTCACACGAAATTGTTCGGATGAAGGAATAATAGCAAAGTTCACACCAAGGGATTTGTTATGAACTTCAATAGGTAATGTAATAGAACCAATTGAAAGAGAAGAAAATGCATCAAATAATTTCACAACCACATTTGTTTTGTCATAGATCACTTGATTCAATTGCAAAGTAAAAAGAAATTCTTCAGTAATAACATTAACCATGCAAGAAGGATCAACAAGCACTCCACGACAAGGTGTATTCTTGACTTTTGCAACTATATATAAAGGACCATCAGGTGCCCTAATAGTTTCACTAGAATCAAATGTGATGGAAGGTTCTTTAGGGTTTTCTTGCTGCTCCAGAAAGCTAATCACATTCGGAGTCATAGACACAAGACCATCAGATGAGAAAGAGGAATCATTAGTATCAATCGCATTAGCGATATGAGAAGGTAATGGATCAGTAAAAATTTTAAGATTTTGGTTAGGAGGAGCTACAGATGTGTTGCCTTTATCATTCACACCAGAAACAGAGATAGTATTATTATCAATCAAATCTTGAATTTTACCCTTTAAAGCAAAACATTTTTCAATATCATGCCTAGGTTGACAATGAAATTGACAAAAAGATTTGTTATCAAAATAGGGTGAATTAATCTTTACAAGATCTATTTGCTTTATAGGAGGGAGAGTAAGCACATTTTGTTCCAATAACTTATTCATAATACTATGCCATGATTCATTCAAAGGAGTAAACTTTCTTTCTTTCTTGAAAAACTTAGAAATAGGAGGCACACCTGATGCTGCATTCACATTGTTGTTGATGATGTTTTCATTGAACTTAATGGACTCTCTGTTCAGTTTAAACTTTCCAAATGGTTGTTGACTACTATCAACCTTATCACTCGAAGCCATAGGATTTGCTTGTTCCATTTGACTCACAGTCAGTTGATAATTGTGAAGAGTTGCACACAACTGTTGGAAAGAAGTAAACTCAGAAAACAGAAGTTTTTCTCTAATATCTTTTTGTAAATTAGAAATAAAGATTCTTTGAACATCATTGTCAGGTACTGGAAAAGAAATTTGAGCATAAAAATGCTTATATCTACCAATGAAATCAGTCACTTTTTCTTTAACACCTTGTTTACAATGCATTAAATCAATCAAAGTAACTTTAGGACCTATATTGTTTTGAAATTGTTGAATGAAAGCATTTGCAAGTTGTTGGAAAGAAGTAATGGAATAAGAAGGCAATGAGCAATACCATTGTAGGGCTTTATCTCTTAATGTCCTAGTAAACAGTTTTGCAAGCAACCTTTGGTCATAAGCAAAATCGGTACATATTGTTTAAAAAGTCTTAACATGTGTTAAAGGATCACCTTTACCATTATAAAGCTCCAAATGCGGGATTTCAACATGTTTAGGGGGGATAGCTTGAACAATGTCAAGAGAAAGTGGGCTCGCAACATCAAATGTGGGCACACTAAACTTAGATTGATTCATAGAGGTAATTTGTTGCTGTAAAGAAGAGACAGTTTGTGCAAGATTGTTAATGGTCGCTTCAGTCGAGGAGTTCATATTAGATGTGTTAGATTGTGATGGAGGTATTATGTTATTGAAAGAAGGTATTGATTGAGAGTAAGGTGGTGGGACACTATGATAGTTATTCATAGGAGATGATTGGAAAAGAGGAGAACCACAAGGAGGAATGGAATGGTTAAATGAATTGCCCCCTTGCGTCATGTTCATTTGTGGAGATATAATAGGAACACTTATTGAAGGAATGAATGAAGAAGTTGGATTGAATGAAGGGAGAGGGTTAATTGAAGAGGAAGGATTGCCCCCATGACTGGTGATCATAGGTGGAATGTCTTGTATAGAAGTAGTCATTATGTTTGATGTAAAGGTAGGTATGCTAGCAATAGAAGTTGTCAATGGAGTAGAATGATTGACTTGAGTAGGAGGTTGTGTATAACCTAAAGTTTCGGCACAACTCTTCATAGGCATCACATTCGAATCCACAATGTGTGCAATACCACACAAAATATCAATTCCATTCTTATCACTTTGAACCATACGTTTTAGACCCTCAATTAAGGAAAAAGCTTGACTATCGGGGTATTCTTGGGACATCCATTGCTGAAAATCATCAAATTGGTTATCCAATTTCGAAAGTTGTTCTACAGAAACCTCATGGAGAGCTTCTTCATCATTAGGAGGATTAGAGGAATTACCCGTGTCCTCGTTAAAAAGGCTATTCAAATTAGGTTCCATCTCCTCGGTAATTAAACCTTGGAAAGACTTAATTCTACGGCTTCGTCTAACGGGAATAGTGTAAGTAGGGCTTATTGTTGTAAAACTCATGCACTAGAGAGGGAGAGAATTTTGAATTTAGAGGGAGCAGATTTCAATAAAATCAGCCAATCTCCTAGATTTAGGCTGTTAAATGCAATCACAACAATCTCCCGAAATTTCAGAAAAAATGTCAGGGACCGTGGTGAACAGAGTGCACACGGTCCTCGCAACTTTTTTCAAAATTTTCAGGGATGAAAGTTATGATGATTTTAAAGCTAATCTGAAAAAATTGAGTGATTTTATGATCTGTAGATAGGCCAAATTAAAGTTGCAATCTCAAAATTGAACCCTACCAAGGTTGTTGAAAAATGCAAAATTTGAATTTTGAAAAAAGAGAGGGAAATTGAAATTTTGAATTTTATGATTTTAGAGGGAATACTAAGAGCAACGCAAGCTTTGAAATTTAAAAGTTGACTCAATTTCACGCTAAATTTGATTTTGAGAGCGGAAATCAAAGTTGTTGTAATTAAACACTTAATTTCAAAAGTCACAAATTGCAAGAATTTGAATAAAGCACTGAAATTTCGAATGAATGCCAACACACTTTTCAGATTTAGGACAGTAAGAAACACAATTTTGACACAAAATTTCAATTTCAACAATTTTTGAATGATTAGAAGCCTTAATCCAAGCAATCACTAGACCAATTTTGACTTTGATTTTGAAAGTGTTAGAATTGATGAAATCAGCCAAGAGTCTAAATTTTAGCAGAAAAATACAGTAAGATCTAGCTCCCGAAATTTCAGAAAAAATGTCAGGGACAATGGCGCTCGGGGTGCACACGGTCCTCGCAACTTTTTTCCAAATTTTCAGGGATGAAAGATATTATGATTTTGTTGCAGAATCCAAAGTTACAGCTGATTTGGAGATGTTTTGATCAGTGAAATTGTCGGTCAAATGTTGAATCAAGAGGGTTTTAAAAATTAGGGTTTTGACACTTAACCACTTACTTTTTAGAATTAAAGCACAAATATGAATTGATAATTTGCAATAGAAGGGTAGATCTGAAACAAGCATTAACATTTAGACATTTCGCAAGCTCAAAAAAGAAAATTTAGGGTTTTCATGCAATTAACCTCTAAAATTTGCAAAAGATCAAACATGGAAATCTAATTAAGGAATCCAATTTTCAGATCTAACCATGAATAATCAGAAAGGATGTTCACGTCAGGTTCACCAAAATGTAAAGCGGAAAAAGTGATCAAACCCTAGGTGTTCCCCCCCACTCCAACGGGAGAGAACGGAGGTCACTAGGATTGACTGTTTTCACTTAGGGGAGACTTTACATTCAAAAGAGGGGTTGAAACCCACAAGATCCAATCCCACACAATGCAATATTGGATTCTAAATGAGTTTCAAGGGTTGTGACAGCAAGGCTACCCTCTTTTGTAAAGAATGTAGATAGAAGGATTGAGCTAGGAATGCATGTAAAGTGAGAAAGATTCACTTATAAACAGAGATAGGAATTTAGGATGAAGTTGCGGACCTGGAATTAGTAGTAAAATGTCAAGACGGTGCTGTCCTACAAATTTGAGTGAAAGTTGATGGGACGATGGCGCCCGGCGTGCACACGGTCCTCCGAAAAATCCGCGAAACGAAGGGGGATCTGTTCGTCTCTGCACAAGGATTCCAAATCTTCAATTACAGCCACGTACCTACAACCTACACATAGAAAAGAGAGGATGATTAGGGGGTTAGGGATTAGGGGTTTGCCTTTAGGTCAAACCCCAGTTTTGGAATTAACCAAGAAATGAGAATGTTGTAAATGTAAATGTTTGTAATGTAATAAAGTACTGATACCTTGTTGTAAGAATGTTTGTATTCTTACATGCGAAGGTGTAATGTTGTATGTTGTATGTGATCTCCTCTTCAGTGGTTGAATCCTTGTCTTGAATGCAACACTTAGCCTTGAATGGAGACTTAGAATGATCAATTGCTTAAAGGAATGCTTGAATGTTTGAATGTTTGAGTATTTTAATATCGCTTCTGCGTCTTGCACACATATGTCCTCCCTTCCCTCAAAATGGGAGAGGAAATGTAGTTTATATACTTGTCAATTAGGGCTGATAGATTGATTTTTCCGACCTTAGGCCGACCAGGAAACATTATTTCCCGAATTGCAAACATAAAGACCCGAGGCCCAAAAGAGACCGGGCCCAAAATAGGGCCAGGGACTAGGGCACTGGGCGCCATGGTCCTGGGGGACCAGGGTGCTGGGCGCCATGGTCCTGGGGGACCAGGGCGCTGGGCGCCATGGTCCTGGGGGACCAGGGCGCTAGGCGCCCTAGTCCTAAAGGACCAGGGCGCTGGGCGCCATGGTCCCACCTCCCAGGACAGCAGGGTGCAAGGAGGGATCATGCCAAGGTGCAGAAAAATGCAGTTTTCGGTGTCATAAACAAGTTTTGGGGTCTCCATTCAGGTTCCATGTTGCATCGCCATCGTGAAGACCCAAATGCAGTCAAAATTGCAAGTGTCACAATTTTAGGACGCTACAATAAGGTTACTCACTAAAACCCTCAACTAGCTTGGCCATAGACAAAATATACATGAATTACATAAATCCAGCCACCACAAGCAACTTTACATAATGCGGTCCACTCCAGGAGAAAAAGGGGATCCAAATACATCACAAAGTATCTTCCTAAGTTGATTCAAACAAACCACACACACCACATCCTCCAAAGTTGGCATCAAATGTAGCATGTAGAAAAACAACAAAGCATGTTAACCAATCAACCCAAAAACATCACCTAATGCAAATTGCTTAATGCAGATCTACATATGCCATGATAATATTCATATCAAAATTCTAACTCAACATCTAATGCATATCTAGACCAAAAGAGTATGATCCAATTAAGATAAATCAATTGTGTTGGCCAAAGACCAATACAACTAATAGTGCCAAACATAGAAGAACATAACTTCACTTGTCGATCAAACTAGCACTAAAAAATTGAACTTGAACACTGCACTAACCATATGGACATATCCTCCATGCTAAAAAAATTGAATCAACACAATAGATTAATGTAGAGAATTCTTCAAACCAATCCTGATAGACAACCTCACTGTTAGTAAACTGCCATGATTAATTCATCATCTAAGCAACTAAGGACCTAACAATATGATAGTACAACATCAATAGAATATAAACATTATATCTATAACTGCAAGCCATAATCATTAAGAATCAGAGGAATGCAGAGCATTCTTCCATAAGGACATTAAATACTCCATCCTACATATTGTAACTTCCACTATAATATCCTTTGGGAAACACCTCATATTCACTTAATATCACCACTAAACAACATAACAACATCTAAACACTCATTTTTGGACCATATACTACATCCACACAACTAAATAACTCCAACTACCTCTTCACTTCTGTTACTTCAACACACAATCATAGAGAACACAAAGTGTGTCCAATACTAGACAATTTTGACATCAATGACAACACAAACAACAAAACTCAAGTTTTCAACACATAGTGAAACTTTTTTTTATTTTTTATTTTTAAAGAATGGTATAATACTAAGAGATACTATTGATATTTAAATATACACTTTTGTGTAAACCTACACTAACATAGGAAATTTCACATCCATGAGATTTGGTGGCCTCTGTAATAACCTCCATATTTTAGAAGTTTGATCTTCATATGATGCTTAGTATTTAGACAATTTTGAGGGTGAAAGTGAAAAAAAATTGCTTTATGAAAAAAGGTGATGCACCAATAGAAATATTTTGATTAGAAATAATATTAAGTCAAAATTTAGTAGCATAAAATATAGAAATCTTACTACCACAATATAGAGGTAATTAAATGCACAATTATTAAATTATTGAATGGTTATTAAATTCTAAACAAGCAAATAGAAGCCTAACAACTTAAATAAAATAATTAAGAAAATAACTTGCATACATAATGACATAGAATAGTAGATTTTTAATTTAGAAGTTTACAATAAACACTACATACGAGACTTGAGGAACATGTACATAATCTTGAACCACTATGAAATTCACCTTAAAGACCATTATTTATGAAAAATAAAATAAAAAAATTCTTCCCTTTGAATCACCTTAAAATATTTATGTTCCTCTTTATATATCATTCTCAAGACTCCATACCTCGAGTTTCACAATCTAATAGTTAACTATATCTTTGGGATTTTTAAGATTGCAAAACTATTTCTAAGAACCATAATGCATGAGTCCAAGGGGTTGAGCTTAACTGGTTAAAACACTGGGTTCTCACTATGGAGACCCAAGTTCAATTCCCAATGGGGACATCTGAAGTAGAATTCTAAGCTATGACTCTTGGCCTTCCATAGGATGGGAAAGGTCTTGGGGTCAATCTAATCAAACATAATAATAATAATAATTCAAAGATATATAATGGGGATGGGGGCCCCTAATGTGTCCCCACTAGTTCATAGCTCCAGTCAAAAGCTATTCAGGCTTCGGCCAATTACCGATCCAAAAAAAAAAGAACCATAATGCATGACATTTATATATTTTTGAGAAGCATCCTTTAGAACCAATAACAAATGAAACCTTAGGTGGATAAGATGGCCCTTATGAATAAAGATTCATTGGTTCTATAAAATACTAGATGGACTACACTTGCCCCTCACCAACCATTGATGATCATTTCATAAGTGTAATGCTGCCACATGTCTAGCTAATAAATAATAATGTTAATATCCACAATAGAACCCACTTAGGAGTTATTCTTGTATCCTTCAACCAATGATGCGATATAAAGATGTTTTCACACCTACCAAGGTCTAAATATTTTAGATTTTCTTGATTTTAATTTATTTTCACTCACATAAGTGATTGGGATGCATTCTATCTTATAACAAGAGCCATGTAGTAGGGAGTACATACCTCAGTAGCTATTAAGTAGTAACAAAAATAATAAAGTGCACATTTGTTATAAATTATATTGTCAAAATATTGTTCATATTGCTAGTAGAGTTTGGTTAAGAAAAGAATTTCGTAGATTTAAAGTTATCAAATATTTATTAGTTAAAATATGGTTAGGATAACTTTATCAAGACCTAAGATGGTTTTAGAAATCAAGAGAGACATCGACTAGGATAAAGGGTTTCTTAGTCAAAAATGATTTAGATGGTTTGGAATTTATAAGATTGAATTGGCCCAATGTAGTGAATTAGTGACATATATCTTTGAAGTTTGAAAAATTATTTCTATTGCGCTTAATGGAAAATTTTAGAAAGATTAAGAAATTGCAAATATCTATTGAGGAAGCACGTATCCTAAGGGAGCTAACATTCTTACATTTCGTTAGCTTATGACAAGAAGGAAAAACAAGATAGACTAAAGAGGCACAATGTGGAGATGATGATGATAGCTTAGATCATTTACATTAAAGGTGGAAAATGGGACTAGCTCAGGGTCTATTCATAGAGTTTGTATATAGAATAATATCATAGTTTTGCAATTTTATGGTGGGATTGAGTTCACAAGTTTGTGATAGAAAGACCTTTCACAATGTAATGAGAATTGGACAACTAGAAAAAGTTTAGAGTGAAAGCATGGGCTATAACATTAGGCCTGGAAAATGTTGAGACTACATACATGCATTATAATAGTATGACCAATGAGGGACCAATGTGTTAAATAATCTATTCATGTGGCTATGAAAAGGATTGAGGCCTATTAGATAGGTGGCAACATAGTGAAGCAATGTGATTGTGACAGTAAAGAAATTGATAGTGTCTATGGGCTCACACTAGGATGCAAATAGAGTTTTCATTTAAGAAAATCATTTGGAACATTCAAAGTTGTGTGATTCTTGTCATTTATAGATGTAGTTATGAGAACTGCATATGAACTCAAGATGATTGTGGAATCCAAGAAGGATGGTTAATAATTTACATCATAGTTAATGCAATTTTTTAAAAGGTTATTAAATTGCAATATCCATGAGATTTATGGAGATCATGCATCAAATTTAAAATGTACATGCAACTATATGGTTCAAGTCTATGAGCATTAATGCCATATTAGATTGTTGTCTAGTTGATTTCATTTCTGTGGTCAATATGATTGTATTTATTACTACTCTTTGGAGGAAGGAGAAGTATTTTGTACATGAAATTTATGGTATTGGAGGTGTATTTGAGCTTTGTAGTGGTTACATAGATAATAAAGCAAAAAGTTTTTATTATGTCTCTACAAATATTTTGAAGAATAGTTTATCATTTTTTAATGATAAATAGTTAAGAGTTAATGTGTTAGAATACTTTTAATACTTCAAAGTGTGTAAAGAGATAAGAGTTTGAAAGAAAAGTGAAAAACCCCAACTATATCTATTTAATTTATAACTTGTCCTAATCCTACTAACAATGGTGCACCCTTCAATGGTATTGGTATGTGACAACTGGTCATGTTGAAGTGCTTAAATTTTGGTGAATTTACTAGGAAAGTTAATTAATGGGGGATTATAGGAGTAGAGCCCCTCTTCCAGGGCCTAGGGGAACTATTCCTCTAGTGCAGTTTGGGAGAAAGCCCATGGTAGGGGTTTAAGGAAAATTTACCCAATAGGGGTTGTTATGGGCAAGCTCCCCAACTGAGCTCTCAAGGAAAACATCCACAAAATATTAATTACCCATTATTTAATAATGAAGTCAACCATTATTTTGGTATATAAACTGACCTTTGTAAACTACCTAAAAGGTTTCTAAAATAAGTGTATGCATAATGTGAAAAATCATCAAATTATAATTTTTGCTTCACTAGATAATAAAAAGAAAGTGGACATCCTTTTCTCTATGTATGTAGCCTATTGTGACATCGGCACCATCATCGACACCATCATTTCTAGAGAGATTGAGTACATAGAAGTATGAACCTGGACCAACATTTGATTTCTTGGACCAGCTTAAGAATATATTTGTGAAGGTTCATCTATTTCAAACAATTGAGGATGTGCTTATTTATAATAAGGATTTTATCAGTAGTTGTGCTTGAAGAAACTAGGGCAAAAGAAAAAGGACCCTCCAAATTTCCATGTTGTATGATAGATGGTATACATAATGTTAGGAAGGGTCATTGTCACAAAGTATATTGATCCTATCATCCTTGTAGTAAATATCACCATAAATGAAATATTAATACCCAATACATTGATTGATTTAGGGGAAACTATTAATATAATGACTAGGGAGATTATGTAGAACTTGCAACTATCTGACTTAAGACATACTTCCACATTTCTCTAGTTAGCTGATGGCTCAATAGTCAAACTAGATTGAACCATAAAAGAAATAGCTATTACATTAGACTCTTGGGAGTACCCTATAGATATCATGATCCTGCGACCTAAGGCCAATTTGGGGCTATCCACTTATCCTAGGTAGGCTTTAGCATGCTACAATAGATTATCTAACATAATTAAATTAGAGATATGGACAACTCGTCCTTCTTATCTTGTTCTTATTACCCACTACATACTTTGCTTCTTGGAACATCATCTGAGAACTATTTTTCTTTTGGACATGTGCTTCATAAGCCACTAGCCCATACTAGTGATGTCATGAGTTTTAATCTATGAGTCTGCTAACTACTCAATTAGAGATCAACCCTAACAAGCATCAATATAAACAACAATCTTGATAAGCAAGAATAGACACAATTTTTTCTTTGCACTACCATGACATGAAGGGTCTTGATCCAAATCTTTGCACACATAGGATATATGTCAAGGAGGACAACAAAATAGTAAGACAACCTTAGATAAGTATTAACACTTCTATGATAGAAATATTAAAAATAGAGTTGTAGAAGCTATTATATGCTAGGTTCATATACCCAATCTTTGACAACCATCAGATTTCACCTCTAGTTATTGTTCCTAATAAAGGAGGAAAATGGAGAGTTTGTATGGACTATAGAGAACTCAATTTAGTAAAAAGAAAGGATCAATCTTCCTTTCCTTTCATTAATCAAGGATTGGACTCTCTAGTAGGTAAAAAGTACTTCTCTTTTCTAAATGGTTTTGTTGGCTACAACTAGATAAGGATTGTACTAGAAGACCAAGATGAGATAACATTTACTTGTCCTTGGGGAACATAGACATATGTAGTCCCACCCTTTGGCTTTTGTAATGATCTTTTTGCATTCAAAAAATAATACTTTGCATCTTCTCTAATTTGGCACATGAGTGCATAGAATTATATATGGATGACTTTACTACATATAGTGATACCTATGAAGAAGCATTGGGCACTTTGAAGATAATGATGCAAAGATGTTAGGACCATAACTTGTCACTGAGAAATGAGAAATATTATTTAATAATGGAAGAAGGTATAGTGCTTGGAAATTATGTCTCTAAGAAAGGTATAGAAGTGGATCCTATCAAGATTTAGGTAATAAAAATTCTGTCAACTCCTATTGAACAATAGGATGTTAGAAGCTTTTAGGACATGCAAGTTATTATAAAAGGCTCATCAAAGGATTTAGAAATATTACATCACCTTTTTTTTTGCTAAAAAAAGGTGTAGAGCTTGAGTGGATTGATGCATTCTAAGAGGCCTTCCAAGAATTGAAGGATACATTGACCAAGGCACCTATCCTTGGAGGTCCAAATTGGAATCTCCCATTCCAAATCCACATTGATGCCTTAGACCATGTTGTTAGGGTAGTCATTGGACAAAAAGAGGAAGTAGTTGAGTATGTTATCTATTATGTTAGTAAAAATTAGCATGCAATAAAGATTAATTGCACAGTCACTTAAAAAGAGATGTTGGCAATGTTCAATGCCATTAAAAGTTTTAGGAACTACATAACTAGGAACCAAATATTTAAAAACATGGATCATGCAACACTAAGGTACTTAATGAATAAACCTATTGTTAGTGATAGGATGGTCAAATGGTTACTCTTATTGCAAGAGTTTGATATTAATATAACAGACAAATGTGGTAGAGCTAATGTTGTTGTACAGACTTTCTTTCTAGGTTCACAAAACAAATTTTGAACAAGTCATAAATAACATTTTCTAGATGAGAATCTCTTTGATTTAAATGTATGGACTCCATGGTATGTTCATATAGAAAACTAACTTGTCTCTAGAAGGACTCCTCTACACTTCACTCCTAGAGAAGGGCATTAGTTGGTGGAAAAGAGCTTCCCATTTTCATGGATATCTGGCTATCTATTTTTTTTACTTAGGTTATGACCTCTCAAAGCCAAAAAGGTACCCTTGACTTCTAAAAAGTATTTCACCATCCAAACAAAAAAATCTGGAAAAAATAGCCACACCGCTCTATAGTGCTATGAATCACCTTTACACCAACTATAAGAACTGAAAATTCAATACCATTGGACCAAGTTATGCTCTATTAAAGGAAAACTACCAATTAGCCTATGTGCAAGCAAAATAATATAATCAAACTCCAAAATTTCTCCAATCCACTTAAATCACAATTGTCCATAAAAAAAAATCATTTGGGGTTGACGTTGACCTAGAATTAATCCTGCCCAAAAATCTGATTTAGAAAATATTTGAGTTTCGATTTTTAATTATTTCAAAAGTTATTATTTTTTAAGAAAATTATGAAAAAAGGACTAATACAAATACTAAAAAGTTTTTAAAATGCTTTCAAAAAAATTTGTTTGTTTAATGGCTAAAATGTTGGGTGAGATATCCCATCATCAATCTAGGGGTCAATACTACCCCACCCATTGGTTTGTTGGTGGGGATTCTACAACATAGTGGATGTTGGGGGTGGGGGCTCTAAGCGCCCACCAAAAATTTGTATTTTATTTTTAAAATTGTTTTTCAATAAATCTCCCAATAATAACTTTTTAAATAAAAAAAATTCAATGAAAATTTTAAACAACAATGAGGTAAAATTATTTTCTTTTTATTTTTGTGAGTTGAAAATTCAACACCCTGGTTCAATCGTATGGTTGGGTTGGGGACTTTTTTTTTGCATTTTCTTAAACTTTTTCAAAGGGGGTCAAATTTAATATTATATTTTGTCTATCAACCAACTTGAATCCAACAGTGAGGTCCATTTTGTCTTAGGAGGTCATCTGCAACACTTCCCCTACAAAACCATCATATAACATGCAACCAAGAAACTTATTTGACCCATAATTTTTGTAACCCCAAATCCACAAACAATCCATCATATTAGAAAATCTAAAACCCTTAGATATGCAATAAAAAAATTGCAAAACCCTCATATCTTGCCATGTTTTTCATTCTCTTAGATAAAACATAGATTCAACTTTAACATATGATTTTCTGAACCTAGGGTTATACAACCACAACCATGGCTCTGATACCAAATGAATGAAAACTTGTTGCTTCATATAGATAATTTCCACACAACCCATAAGATAAATCAATGCAAATGAGTACTTATAATCCATATGCAACAGAATAGACAATATACCCATCAAATATAATATAAGAGATACCTTGGGAAAACCCTAATGAAGAAAAAAATCAGCCTCCAAAAGAATCTATTCACTATGTATTATTAAATAAAGCAATATTATAGTACACCCATGAACACTCCTGAATCACAAGACATCTACAAGCACTCCATGTAAATAAACATGTAAACACACATTCCATTTGACAATTCAAACCTCCACAAATGTGATGCAGAGAAGGTGGGTAACACCAAAAAATCACAAACAAGTCAACAGTCAATGTTGCAGGATCTCTAACACCAGTGATCTTTCTCCTAACTCACCTATGGACTTGTAACCTTCATGACATAACTAATTTGACACATACATTGGGTATGACTTCAAAGGCATTACACAAAATGTTCATACTAACCTTATAAGGGCTTGTGGAAACATATGTGTTCCAAGCAAATGTTTATCTCATATATTTACTACAAATTTATAACACTTTATACACAATGAAGTTGAACTCCTTGTAGTAAAACATAACAACAAATTTGGGAATAAATTTTAAAATAGGTTTGATCTCCCCAAACTAAGCATAGTTTTAAATACCCTTTTGGGGCTTACATAACATATCCAGATTGCAGGTGGTGGTGTTTTGGACAAGTTGTCTCAAAATTAGGACTGCCTTCTGGCAATTAGGCCTAATTGGGCCTCTATTCCAGAGCAAGTATGGGGTTCTTCTAGTCCAAACAACTAATCTAGACTTTAGGGTCTTAAACACACCTAATAATGTCTGAAACGACCAATTTTTGCATGTGTAATGATCATTTCCTCTTTTTTTTATCAAATCCTCACTCTAACTGTTGAACTTGAACTCGGCCTAATACATGCTAATATTAGGCTAGGGAATCAAAGAAAATGCTTCAAAATCCTTCTTCCACTTCTACCCTTTTTTAATCTTATAGTACACTCCTAAGGCCTCCATTCCATTGAGTTTGAGAGAGATCCACTAGTGGAATGTGCTTAAAACATGATTTTTAAACCCAAACCCTCAAAACAAGGGTTTTCAAAACTATTTTTAGAAAAATGGTGATATCTTGCAAGCCAACAAAGGAAAATTTATGAAACCAATGTCAAATGAAAGCTATTTCAAATTTGTATCCAACCATACAAAACTCAATTCATTTTGAGGTCGTACAACTCCATACAACTAATCGTGAGAAAATGTTGGAAAACTAAAGTTTTATTAGCTTTTCTTTGCATACAATTTTGAACCGACCCAATGGTCAATGTTACATTCTTAAATATATGTTCTCACCACCCTAGCAATGGCTATAACTACCATTTGAACCAACACCAATTAAAACACAATTTTTACAACTTTGCAACGAAAGTTGCATTAACAACTTTTTACACAATATGACAACTTTTTCATCAACTTGTCAAATGACCCTAGAAGGAATTCACACGACCCTAGCCCATTACATAGATGCTTAAGGAGATCAAATAGACCCATTACATGATAAAGAGTTAATAAGAACAATGTTTACAACTTTTTACATATTACAACTTTTGGCATCAACATAACAATATGACAACTTTGCATCAACCTAACTTCCTAATGCACTAATGTGACTCAAATAATTACCAAATGGTCCAAAGAACCTTATTCAATGCCCATAACATAAAATCCAACATAGATTTTGAAAATGATACCTCATGGAGGCATGTGTACATTAGGTTCTCTTGGACCATACACCTGAGGAGAGAAGAATCTCAAGTTCCACCTAAGATGAGTTCTTAAACAGGTGTTCCATGCTTATAAATATCTTCTTGTGTCATCCAAGTTGCATCTTCAGGAGGGAGGCCTTTCCATTTCACAATATATTCATTATAGACTTTGTGCCTTTTTCTCTTCACCTCCTTGGTGTCTATAATTCTCTTAAGCTTCAATGGTTCAGTAGGACGTATATCCTTAACCTAGTCTTCATCATCAATATCTAGAGTACCTTCTTCTTCACCTACAAAAAAAAAACCTTTGAAATGCTAAAGGTCAGAAACATTATATATGGGTGAGGGAATTCTATCTCATATGAATTTTCACCAAATTTGTGGACCACCTTGCATGGATGACGATGAGCCTACAAGAAAGGGCTCCACATCTTAAGGTTTATAACTACTCTCCACTATTCAAGCCTAACACCTACTCAAGATGAGAAAAATGCTTCAACTTATCAAACATGCCTTACCGGTGACTCTTGCTTTTAGGTATTTTGAATTCAAGGCCTATACATGACATCTAAGAACTATTCCAAGCATTGGTTTTGGACTTAGGCATCAATTCCTTATACCTCATTTGGAAACCTACTCCTTAGGCTAGTAGCCCTCCTATCCGGTATTTTGCCTTTGACTCCAAAATCTTCCACACACTCTGACAAAATACTCACCATTCTAGATACCCTTTTATGATTTGTACTTATCCCCAAAATGGTTTGACCAGATTTGTACTTCCAAGATTTGAACCCCTTATAGACCAAGAGACTTAATAAGGGCAATTAGGCCTAATTTACAAAACAACCCCCTTTATCAATATCCTAACTGCAAAACCAACTTTATGAGCATGTGGGGGATGTTGAATAACTTCTAATTCCAGGGTTACATGCCTGGTATCTAGTGCTATCATATTTTAGGATGACTTTCCTAAATCTTGTCCTAGGTAGTCACATAGAGATGCCTGCCTAATTTTGCTTCTTTCTCCGCACAATCAAGTCTCCGCTATGAAAACCCATTAAAAAACTAAAGTAAAAAGGCCTATCCTACATTCCACCAAAGGAAGAGTCTTCTAGTGGAGTAGAATGCACGATAAGGCCATTTTTATCCAAAACCTTCTCCAAACCCTCACTTTCTGGGTTACAGCAGAAAAATGGAGGGTTCTCTCCACTCAGAAAAAATTAGACCCTCAAACTACCACCAAAACAAATATACGTCATCCCTCTATCTAATCCATGAATGGTGTGCTTCAATCCAATCTATACAGGCATGTGCAATCAATGCAAAGGCAGAAATTCTGGAAAAACTTCAGTATTCTTGTGTTCAATTGCTTCACAACTTCACAACAACAACAGAAACCTTGGGAATCATGTCCACAAGGTTTATACAACTCCCCAATGGTTTCCAACTAAATTTGGAGGAGTTTGGAGCCGTTGAAAGGCTTCGCCAACTGCATTTCAAAAAAGTTACACTTTTGCACTCAAAAGTGGCAATTTTGCAATTTTGCACAAAATGTTGTCACACTTTCTAAGGTTGGGATCCACACATTTGGATCAACCAAACACTCCTAAAACATGTCAAAATCCTATTAAACACAAAACTAAACCATCTACTACCCCTATTGACCACATTGTCCAAATTGGCTTATCAAATTGCCTAAATGGTGACATGGGCTTACATGGTGGGGTTTATTCTTGCATAAACACAATACACACTAAGACACTACAATGATCCCAGTCTTCATCCTTGGAGCCATGATTGGAATTTTGATGAGGTGCCCCTCCATCATACTCCCTGGGAGAAGAGATCTCAAGCCCACTTGAGATCAGAGTTTGTAAGTCTGCACCATGGTTGGAAATTTGTTCATCTGTCATCCAAACTGCCTCAGAATTTGGTTTGTCCTACCAAGACACCAAGTACTCAATGTACTCCTTTTTCCTTGTCTTCTTTTTGACTCTAGTGTCTAAAAAATTTCTCAACATAGGTGATTCATGCCTTGGAATGTCACTGTCTTCTCCAACCTACATTGGTTCCTCCACTTCATTGCCAATACCTTTGAAAAGTGTAATATCACACACATTAAAAATGGGTGATAATCCAAGATCAGGAGGAAGTCCGATTTCATAAGCATTTTGTCCACATTTCTTCAAAATTTGACATGGTCCAATCTTCCTCTACATGAGCTTGGTGTATTTTCCTTTTGGGAGTCTCTCCTTCTTAAAATGTACCCATACTAAATCCCCAACATCAAATTGTACATCTCTCTTTTTTTTATCAGCATAAGTCTTGTACTTCACTACATACTGTTGGAGATGAGACTTCACTTGGTCATGCACCTCCTTGATGGTTGATGAAAAAGCTTCACCATTTAGACTAATGGGATCTTCCTTGGGAAAATCCCTTAACTCCAATACTCCCCTTGGGTGGATGTCATAAATAAATTGGAAAGGAGACTTCCCTGTGCTTCTATTGATAGTGTCATTATATGAGAACTCTGCCTGTGACAGTATATTGTCCCATTTTTCTCCATGTTACCTTGTCAAACACCTTAATAGGTTTCCCAATGACCTATTAACGACTTTAGTTTGCCCATCCATTTGAGGATGGTAGACTAATGAGAAAGCTAGGTTAGTTCCCAACTTCTTCCAAAGGGTCCTCCAAAAGTGACCTATGAACTTCACATCTCTGTCTGAAAAAATGTTTAGAGGCAATCCATGTATCTAGACTATTTATTTGAAGAATAGATATGCAACATATGAGGCATCACAAGAAGTCTTACATGGCAAGAAATGAGTCATTTTACTAAACCTGTCCACCACTACAAAGACACTATCAAATCCCCTCCTTGTCCTAGGCAAACCCAAAACAAAGTCCATACTTATGCTCTCCCATGGCCTAGAAGGAATGGGTAAGGGTTGATACAAACCTGCATTAGTGGACTTCCCTTTGTCTTTCTGACATATTACACATGTTTCCTCAAACTTCTTTACATCTACCTGCAACTTAGGCCAGTAATAATGTCTCTTTACAAGGTCTCGAGTCTTGTCAAGGCCAAAATGACCTGCCATAGCTCCACAATGCTTCTCCCTAATGATATTTAACCTCATGGAACACTTAGGAATACACAATTGTCCTCCTTTGAATAACAATCCATATTGTATCAGAAATTTAGAACACTCAATATGATACCTCTCACCAAAGGTTTCACATACCTTGTATATCTCTCTAAAATCTTCATCAGCATCATACATACTCTTCAAGGAATCAATACCAACACTCTCCATCTTGATTTGGTTGACAATTAAGACCCTCCTGCTCAAAGGATTTGCAACTTTGTTCTTGGCCCCCTTCTTGTGTTTGAGGGTGAAGGTGAAGGCTTGTAGGGTATCTACCCACTTCATGTGCCGGTGATTTAGCTTCTCTTGGCTATTTATGAAACTGAGTGCCTGATTATCAATAAAAAAAATGAACTCCTTAGGTAATAAATAGTGCCTCCACTTCTTCAAGGACTGAACCAAAGCATACATCTCCAAGTCATAGGATGAGTATCTCTTCTTGGCATCATTTAGCTTTTCACTGAAAAAAGCAATAGGCATTCCTTCCTGACTGAGCACTGTTGGCATTATGTGAACCGGTATGAGGACATAATGATATTGTATGTTGTCATTGATGTCAATATGTGATATGAAGAGAGAACCGGCATATGTGAGAACCAATATATGTGCCAAAGTGAAGCGACATGTTTGTTCAAGGTGAACCGACATGTTAATATGGGAACCGGTACATGGAACCTTTGTATGACTACCAATTGGTAGTCTCAGGGTTTCCAGTTGGAGTTCCTCAAGCTTGTGTGACTCAATCGGTGACTTTGAGTGATGAGTTAGTAGTGTAACAAAGAACAAATCGTGTTGCCACATCAGCCTTGTGTGCGTGAAGGATCTTGCATGAAGGAGATTGTCCCTATCTAACTCGGGAATGTGCAAAGTCTATAAACGGTGATAATGCGTGATGGGTTATCAGCCACCATGAAATCGGTGGAAAATGAATGATGGAGGATGTCTTGAGATCGGATCAAGAGTGTTGCATTTAATGCAATGTACTCAACGGTCAGGATTGAACCATTTGAATTGCTTAACCTAACAGGTTTAGGGTTTATACTACCGACCTATCTGTTTCCGATAAGGAATATGTTGTGTTTTTTTTAAGTTGTTGGCAAAAGTTGTGTGTGTGTATCCAAGTGAAGTGATACGTTATTATTGCTAGACCAGAGGAGAGAAGTGATAGCTGCAGAGTGTAAGTGTAGAGGGTGAAGAGGAGCTAAAAGAGGATATGCATTGGCATTGAATGCTATCATCAGATCATTGTTATACCTATTGATCTTTAACCACTTCAACAATTGTGAAATCCCCTAATAGGGTAGCCTTAACCAGCTTGCTGTAAATCCTTTAATAGGGTACCTCAAAGCTATTGAGTTATTGAAATCCTTTAGCTATTGAGTTCTTGAAATCCTTTAACAAGGTAACCTTTAACTGGGTATTCTAGCCATCCCCTAACCGAGTGATCCCTAACAGGATCGGTTCCTAGCAAAACCTATTGTAATGTCTCTAACTAGACAAGGCTCCTAACAGAGAGGACTTCTAAAGAGTTCAAAAATAGCTTGTGGGTATTCATCCCCACCGTGGTTTTTCCCTATTGGGTTTCCACGTGAAAAATATGTGTGTCATGTGTGACGCTTCTTTCTTGTGATACTTTGTTATTTTCTGTCAAGCATATGATGATTCAGTGTCTTATATCTGTCAATAAATCATGGTGAACTAGCTATTATTATGTTTTGATGATAGATTACCTATTCATGCATAAGGGTGAAATGGAAGTGTAGAATTGAGTTAAGTGGATAGCTAAGTGAGTAACCGGTTAGTGCTTGTCTCAGTCATTCTTAGCTTTACTAGTTGCACTCTGTTTCAAACCGGTATCACTATGTGATTCACCCCCCCCTCTCAGTACCGGTTTGGTACTATTTGTTCATCATTGAGTTCTCAAGAACTGCCCCAATAGCCATGTCGCTTGCATCACACTCCACCTGAAATATGGATATGTGCAGGATCATGTTGTGCCAAAACAGGCCCTTAAGTGGCAATGAAATTTCAGAAAAATCAGAGTTATGCAACTTGACATGAAAATTTGAATAAGTTGTGAACATTATTTTTAAAATATGTAAGAAGAGAATATATAGAAAATTGAATTTAGTTTCTAAGCTACTAGTTGTTTTTTGGAAAAAAAAAATCCTATTTGATGAAAATTTCAAATTTCAATGCAGTGGTACTAAAATTTCAAGAAAAAAATAAGAAGTAGACGTATGTCTGACCACCCTAATCACAATCAAATCTTAATATTTTTCTATAATATTTATAATATAAGTATTAGACTCATGTCCAGATGTGACACATATTTTTTTTTAGTTTTTTATGGATTAAATAATTATTTATGATTTTTTTACTACAGTTTTTTAGAAATTCAGAAACTCCTACGTTTGACCACCTTAACTTCATCAAAACCTTATGAAATTTAATTTTTTTTAATTTTTCCCTATAGTAGACCAAGCATAGGATGTGACGCATGTTTCGGTTTCAAAAAATGTTATACCGTTTGAAAGTTATGAGTGTTTTTCAATCAGTATATCAATCAGGACTATTGTCAGAATTCAATTAGAAAATAAATAATAATTATTTACTAGAGTCGAAATAAGACAAGCCTTATATTGTTGGAAAGCTGGGAACGTCCTTAAAAAACCCTTTTCATTTTATCAATTTTGGCTACAAAAAACGTCGTCAACCACCAGTGTAAAGTCTGGAAAACCAAGGAATACTGAAAAACACATTTTTTCAGTTGACTTTCCAGGCTTGTAACTTCCAAGCCTAATACCAACGCATTCCCGAGCCGAAATTTGAAATTTGAAAATTTGAGTACAAAAATCACATATCGGATAATATCGGATATCGGATTTTATCCGATATCTGAGTTTTGTACAAAAATTTGTGGTCCTCGATGAATTTCCCTTTGCCGCCATTTATGAAGTAAACTGCCACATGGCAGAAATCCGATATCTGATTAAATTGGATATCGGATTATGTGGCAAAAATCCGATATCCGATTAAATTGGATATCGGATTTTGTTAGTCATATTTTAAAGAGGGAGAGAAGGAGAGGGAGAGAGAGAGAGAGAGAGGAGAGAGAGAGAGAGAGAGAGAGAGAGAGAGAGAGAGAGAGAGAGAGAGAGAGAGAGAGAGAGAGAGAGAGAGAAGGAGGAGGAGGAGGAGAGGGACGGAGAGAGAGAGAGAGAGAGAGAAGGAGAGGGAGAGAGAGAGAGAGGGGGAGGGAGAGGGAGAGAGAGAGAGAGAGAGAGGGAGAGAGAGAGAGAGAGGAGGAGAGGGGAGAGAGAGAGAGAGGAGGAGAGGGGAGAGAGAGAGAGAGAGAGGAGGAGAGGGATAGAGAGAGAGAGAGGGAGGGAGAGAGGTAGAGGGAGGAGAGGGAAAGAGGGAGAGAGAGAGGAGGAGAGGGAGAGAGGGAGAGAGAGAGGGAGGTAGAGAGTTAGAGGGAGGAGAGGGAGAGACAGAGAGAGAGAGAGGAGGAGAGGGAGAGAGAGAGAGAAGGAAGGAGAGAGAGAGAGAAGGAAGGAGAGGGATAGAGAGAGAGAGAGAGAAGGAAAGAGAGAGAGAAAGAGAGAGAGAGAGAGAGAGAGAGAGAGAGACCATATGACCCCTAACGACACAATTTGGTGTCTTAAGGGGACCTATGGTGTCATTAGGGGTCATATGGTGTCTTGGGACACCATAGGACCCCTTAAGACACCAAATCATGTCGTTAGGGGTCATATTGTGTCTTACGACCCATAACTATGACCCCTAATGATAGTTGTCTTATAGGGTCATAGGACACAATGACCCCTAACGACACATAAATCATGTCGTTAGGGGTCATATTGTGTCTTACGGGGTCGTAGGAAACAATATGACCCCTAACGACACAATTTGGTGTCTTAAGGGGTCTTATGGTGTCTCAAGACACCATATGATCCCTAACGACACCATAAGACCCCTTAAGACACCAATCATAACATTAGGGGTCATATTGTGTCTTAAGGGGTCGTAGGAAACAATATGACCCCTAACGACATGATTTGGTGTCTTAAGGGGTTCGATGGTTGTCATTAGGGGTCATATGGTGTCCATAGGGGTCATATGGTGTCCCATGAACCCTTATGACCTCTTAGGACACCATATGACCCCTAATGAAACCATATTGGGTCGCTTTGGGTCATATTGTGTCGTTAGGGGTCATATTGTGTCTTAAGGGGTCCTATGGTGTCCAAGGACACCATATGACCCCTATGGACACCATATGACCGCTGTGGACACCATATGACCCCCTAACGACACCATAGGACCCCTTAAGACACCAAATCATGTCGTTAGGGGTCATATTGTGTCCTACAACCCCATACGACACAATATGATCCCTAACGATATGATTTTGGTGTCTTAAGGGGTCCTTAAGACACCATATGACACCTAATGACACCATATTGGGTCAATTTGGGGTCATATTGTGTTGTTAGGGGTCATATTGTGTCTTAAGGGGTCCTATCGTGTCCCAAGACACCATATGACCCCTATGGACACCATATGACCCCTAACAACACCATAGGACCCCTTAAGACACCAAATCATGTCGTTAGGGGTCATATTGTGTCTGAAGGGGTCTATGGTGTCCCAAGACACTATATGACCCCTATGGACACCATATGATCCCTAACAACACCATACAATCCCTTAAGACACCAAATCATGTCGTTAGGGGTCATATTGTGTCTTACGGGGTCATAGGACACAATATGACCCCCTAATGACATAATTTGGTGTCTTAAGGGCTCTTATGGTGTCACAAGGACACCATATGCTCCCTACACGACACATAGGACCCCTTAAGACACCAAATCATAACATTAGGGGGTCATATTGTGTCTTACGGGGTCGTAGGACACAATATGACCCCTAACAACATGATTTGTATCTTAAGGGGTCTGATGCCTATCATTAGGGGTCATATGGTGTCCGTAGGGGTCATATGGTGTCCCATGAACCCCTTATGACCTCTTAGGACACCATATGACCTCTAATGACACCATATTGGGTCGCTTTGGGTCATATTGTGTCGTTAGGGATCATATTGTGTCTTAAGGGGTCCTACGGTGTCCCAAGACACCATATGACCCCTATGGACACCATATGACCCCTAACGACACCATAGGACCCCTAATGACACCATAGGACCCCTTAAGACACCAAATCATGTCGTTAGGGTCATATTGTGTCCTACGGGTGTAGGACACAATATGACCCCTAACGACATGATTTGGTGTCGTTAGGGGTCATATGGTGTCCATAGGGGTCATATGGTGTCTTGGGACATCGTAGGACCCCTTAAGACACCATATGACCCCTAATGACACCATATTGGGTCGCTTTGGGTCATATTGTGTCGTTAGGGGTCATATTGTGTCTTAAGGGGTCCTATGGTGTCCCAAGACACCATATGACCCCTATGGACACCATATGACCCCTAACGACACTATAGGACCCCTTAAGGACACCAAATCATGTCGTTAGGGGTCATATTTTGTCTACGATCCGGTACGACATAATATGATCCCTAACGATATGATTTGGTGTCTTAAGGGGTCCTATGGTGTTGTTAGGGGTCATATGGTGTCCATAGGGGTCCTATGGTGTCTTGGGACACCATAGGACCCCTTAAGACACAATATGACCCCTAACGACACAGTATGACCCAAAGTGACCCAATATGGTGTCATTAGGGGTCATATGGTGTCCTAAGAGGTCCATAAGGGTTCATGGGACACCATATGACCCCTAATGACACCATATTGGTGTCCATAGGGGTCATATGGTGTCCCGTGAACCCTTATGACCTCTTAGGACACCATATGACCCCTAATGACACCATATTGGGTCGCTTTGGGTCATATTGTGTCGTTAGGTGTCATATTGTGTCAGGGTCCTATGTGTCCCAAGACACCATATGACCCCTATGGACACCATATGACCCCTAACAACACCATAGGACCCCTTAAGACACAAATCATGTTGTTAGGGGTGATATCGTGTCTTACGGGATCATAGGACACAGTATGACCCCTAACGAAATGATTTGGTGTCTTAAGGGGTCATATGGTGTCCATAGGGGTCATATGGTGTCCCCAATATCTCTCCTCCTCTCTCTCTCTCCCTCTCATCCTCTCCTCCTCTCTCTCTCTGCTCTCTCTCTCTCTCTCTCTCTCTCTCTCTCTCTCTCTCTCTCTTTCCATCTCTCCCCTCTCCTCCTCCTCTCTCTCTCTCTCCCTCTCTCCCTCTCCTCCCGCTCTCTCTCTCTCCCTCTCTCGCTCTCCTCCTCTCTCTCTCTCTCCCTCTCTTCCTCTCTCTCCTCTCTCCTCTCTCTCTCTCTCTCTCTCTCTCTCTCTCTCTCTCTCTCTCTCTCTCTCTCTCTCCTCTCTCCTC